>NC_077229.1:76168119-76504942 GCF_027887165.1 Monodelphis domestica
ATTTTTATATGAGGTAGTACCTCAGAGTTAATAAACAGTTTTTTAAAATCCTTATTTTCCATCTTGGAATCAATACTAAGTATTGGTTCCAAGGCAGAAGAACAGAAAGAGTTAGGCAATGGGGGTTAAATGACTTGCTCAGGGTCACACAGTTAGGAAATCTCTGAGGTCATATTTGAACTCAGGAATTTCCATCTCTCAATAAACATTTATTAAGCATCAGTTATGTACTACTTGCTGAGCTAAGCAATGGAGGCACAACAACAACAAATAAAAGGTTGTGTTCTTAAGGAGCTCACATAATTAAGAGACAACAAACAAATATGCACAAACTATATATAAGATAAATAGGAATAATTAATATAGGGAAGGCAACTGAATTAAGAAGGGTTAAGAAAAGATTTCTAGCAGGAGATGGGATTTTAGCTGGGACTTGAAAAACGCCAGGGGAAAGAAAAAGGAGGAGATAAGAAGTAAGAGAATTCTAGGTATGATAGTCACAGTTAAAGAAGATGCCCAGAGCTGAGAGATGGAGTTCTTTGTAGAACAACCAGGAGGCCAGTGTCATTGGATCAAAGAGTATGTTGCTGGGGAGGAAGGTACAAGAAGACTGGAAAGGTAGGAAGGGGCTAGGTAATGAAAAGCTTTGAATGCCAAAAAGAGGGTCTTGAATTTGACCTTGGAGCTAATAAGGAGCCATTGGAATTTATTGAGTAGAGAGTTGACATGGTGAGACCTATGCACTTTAGGAAAAACACTTTGGTGGCTGAATGAAGGATGGACTAGAGTGGGGAAAGACTTGAGGCAGACAGATCTTTCTGCAGGATATTGCAATAATCCAAGTATGAAGTGATGAGGGCCTATACAAGAGGAGTGGTAGAGTCAGACAAGGGAAGGGAGCCATATTTGAGAGATGTTGCAAAGGTGAAATTGTGAATCTTAAAAAACTACTCAGACTATACTTTAGAAATATTTGATCTAGTTATCCCCTTATTGTAACAATGGAGATACTTGGTCTAACAAGAATCAGAAATGTATTGGGAACTTTTAAAATTATTCCACCCTACTCAGACAGTGCCTTAGGGGAAGATAAAGTTGCAAACTCCTGATTGAACAATGAAAGTCCCTAACTCATACCTTATAGTAAAGCTATAACCTTAAAATAGGTCTATTTTTAGATCTAATACAAAAAGGTGTTAAGTACCTATAAAGATTAAATTAGTACCTAAAAAAGTCAAGTAACTTACAAAATGCAAGCTTAACAAAGAGGTATGGAGTACTCAGAAGATATAATCTAACTAGAGAAGGTGAGAACCAAAGAAGATGAGAAATAAGAATGGGCACTCCTGGAAAAAAGTGTCTACAGTGATTAGTAGATGTGAAAATTTAGGGAAGGTGACATAAGAGAAAATTTCTTTAAAAGGAAGGGGTAAAAAGTCAGGAGGCAATTGAAGTTCGGAGTGGAATTGATTTCTGAACTCAGTTCAGGAGATTCAGTGGAGGACTGGAACCCAGCTTGGAGATGGTCTTGTGGTGAGTAATAAGACTGACTCCCTCTCCCTTAGGCTCAGGGAGGCCACTTTGGCCTAGGCCAAGCCAGAGCAGTTTAAATTAACTCTCTCTCTCTCTCTCTCTCTCTCTCTCTCTCTCTCTCTCTCTCTCTCTCTCTCTCCCTTAATTCATTCTCTCTTATTAATTAAAATCTCCATAAATCCCCAGCTGACTTGGGTATTTTTCATATTTGGGAATTTCCCATGTCGACCACTTATTTATGATTTCAAGTCACAACACTAAAAATTATCCTTACGGCGTTTACAAAATCAATAGACTTTGTCAACAGATAGTATATATGGGGGTGAGAGAGAGTGAAGAGTCCAAGATGATATTTGTAGGAGGAACTTAGGGGGCTAGTAGGATGTTGGTACCCTTGATGGTGACAAGGAAAAGTTTGGAGGTTGGGAGTGTTTAAAAGAAAACAAAATTTGCCCAGTTTTGGATATATTGAGTTTAAGATGTCTTCTAGATTATAAGGAATTACAAAGAAAGTGAGATTTTTCAAAGAGTTTAGTCACAAAATGCAGAAGAAATATAGTACAATAGTTACCAGGGATAGAGGAATCAAGTGAAGGTTTTTGAGAATGGTGGAGAGATGGGAATGTTTGTAGACAGAAGGAAAGCGCCATTAGACAGGAAGAAATTAAAGATGAAATAAAAAGGGGATGGCAGCAGAATTAAGCTGTTGGAGGAAATGGAATAGAATGAGATCCCTTGTGCAGGTAAATAGGTTGACTTTTATAAGGAATAAGCCTGCCTTTTCATGTGAGATAGGGGTGAAGGTGGAAATAGTGACAGAAGGCATATGAGAAATATGAAATGAGGAAGAGAGTTAAAGAGGAAGCTTATAGAAAATATCTTCAATTGTTTTTGGTAAAATATGAGACAAGGTTCTCAGTTGAGGGTGTCAGGGGGAGTAGGATCCATAGGAGGCTTGAGGAGGGATGGAAAGGTTTGGAAGAGCCCCTATGAAGAGTGGAATAGTGAACTGTAAGGAAGATCTTAGAAGGATTATCTAGCAGCAATGAGAGCCTAGATGAGGTTGTTTAACATTAATTTGTAGTGGACACAATCAGAATGGTTGTGTAATATTCTCCACTTTCATCCAGCAATTTACTTGAGGAATGAAGGCAGCGAACAGTGGAAGTGATCCAAGGCTGAGACTTGGTAGGGCACAATTGTTGAAATGATAAGAAGTTCAGAGACTCAAGAGAAGAAGACAATGTAGAGTTGGATTGGTTCACCAAGCAGTCAAAATAGGGAAAAGAGTAAAGTGTGGCAAATATGGGGAAGATGGCCTGGGAGAGAACTGAGGAATCAAGGGACTGGAGGTCATAGTATGGACAAAGAGTTGGGTTTGTAAGGGAAGGCCAAGAGGGAGGTGGAGAGCCAAAAGAATATGGACAGATAAAGGAATGTTGGAATTCTTGAATATGGAGGTGGTGCAGTTGTAAGTGATGGTAAAATCAAGGGTATGATCATTTTTATGTGTGATCTAGGTGGGGAGGTCATGGGAAGTGAGTAGGTTGAGGGACTGAGTAATTAGAGTGATTGAAGAAAAATCAATATGTATGTTGAAAGTCTCCTAGTATGAGGACTGAAGTAATGAAGGAGAGGAAAACTGTAAACCTGGTACCAAACTCATTGAGGAAGGGAAGAAGAGGAATCATTTGGAGTTCTATAGACAATAGTAGCAAGAATTTTGATTAGGTGATAGATATGCATCACATGAACCTCAAAGGAAGAAAGATTACTGAGTGATGGGGATAGAGGAAGAAGTTGGAAGCCGGCAATGGGGAATAAGGAGTATTTCAGTTCCTCCATCTCAATGAGTTGAGGGAAATAAGTGAAAGTGTAGCCAGTCCTGGAAAGAATGGCCAGGAAGGCTTGTCTTCAGAGAGGATCCAGGTTTCAATGATTGCTAGAAGATGCAAGGAGTGGGGGAAGAAACAATTTAAGACAAAAGGAAATGTGTTGCCCATGGAACAGACATTCTGGAGGCTACAGTATAAGGTGTGGGTGGCATATGGTAAGGACTTTGGGGTAGGAGATTTAAAGAGGATGGGAATAAGGAATTGGGTAGTGAGGGATGGGAAATGAGTTTTGGATGATGATGACCCATGTCCAAATGTGAAAATGTTCATCATTGAATGGAAAGCACCACTTTTCTTCTGAAAGAAGCCTAGAGATCAGGCAGGATGCATGGTCAGATGGCAAGCACAGTATCATTACTTTCTTCCCTCCAAAGGCTGGAATTTAGGCAGGGGACAGGGCAGTAAGAGACAGAAGTCAAATCTGTATAGAAACAGACAGAAATTCTCCCTAATAACTTTCCTCTTCCTCTTCTCTCCAGGAACAGGTGCAGAGAAGATGGAAGACCTGAGGTCAGAGGGAAGGATGCTTCTTTTTGCTCCTTAAAGGTGGGAAATCAAGCAGGCAGTAGAGGGTGGAAGTTGCCTTGTACACTGTCCAGACAAAGAAGAAAAGGCTGCCAGTTCCTCGGAGCCTTCAGTTCGGAAGGAACAGCTGGAGATGGAAGGTTTTTATGGTCAGAGGAAGATCTTGCTCCTCTTCTGACATGAGGTTGGAGATAAAGCTGACTAGGGCAACAGGATCACATATACATGAGGAGCTTTGAGCCCCTGGAAGACCTTCCCTCAGGGAAAGGGAATGCCAAAGGCATCCTGACTTGTCAAGAAGGGAAGTAGTTCTCTTATCCACTGGTTCATTGTCCTCTCCAGAGGATTCTGGGAAAAGCTACTAATTATATGATAGTAATAGTTAGGGTACCACATTCAAAGGGTTTCCATGAAAAAAAGGGGAAAGTAAAAAAAGGTGCCTAATGTGCAAACATGAATCAGTTATGTAGCAGGTTATTCATTCCTACAAAACAGAGGAAATGTGAAGAATAAAATAATCATCGAGTCCATCAGGAGTGATTACAACAGAACTTAGTAGTTTGCTAATAACTTATAGTTACAATCTGCTGAAAGGCTGTTTGATAAGCCTCATCAAGGCAGAATAGAGTGTGGCAATTTTGCTAATTAGTCATTTCACATTTCATCTCTTTGTCTGATATTCTTTCTTGTGATCTTTTTCCTGATGGTAGTTGAACTGTCCCTTGCAGGTGCTTCCCCCTACTCTCAACCATTGCCATGCTGGGGAACTCAGCTGCTACTGCCTTGCTTGTAGGAGAAGCCACACTATTGTTTCTTTTAATGTTCACAAGGTTGATGCTAAAGGAAAGAAACACAAGAGAGATAGTGATAAGATCTGGGAGCCCTTGGGACGGATCACAGAAATGGCCCACCACACAATTTTGGAAGGAGAAAATAAGTCCAAAGGTCAGGGTAAAGAAGAGGTTCTGGTTTTTCTCTGGAAAGGGGTTCAGTGTCTTGGCAATAAGGGAAACAGAAAAGAGAACATTGGCAGGAAGAGTGGAGTTGAGCTCAGAGGCAAGGAGGAAGAGACAGTGGGATCCTACTGGTTTCCAGTTCTGGCTGGGGTATTCCAAGCATTCTGAATTGGGTCTGCTCACAGGGGAAGAGCATTGGAGTCCCACTGGAAACCAGCTTCAGCTGGAGCCTTTTAGGTGTCCCAGTATGTTTCAAGAAGGAAAGGGCTAGGGGCATCTAAGTGGCTCAGGGGACAGAGGGTCAGGCCTAGAATCAGGAAGACCTGGGTTCAAATCTGGTTTCAGATACTTCCTAACTGTGTGACCCTGGGCAAGTCATTTATCCCAATTCTCTAGCCCTAACTGTTATTCTGCCTTGGAACCCATACTTGTATCAATTCTAAAATAGAAGGTAAAGCTTTAAAAAAAGAAAAGGAAAGAGCAAGAAATGTAGGGTGGAGTCAGGTTGTGAAGGGCTTTAAATACTGAACATAGGAGTTTATATTTGATTCTAGGTGTAAATGCCCTTAATTGATTTGCTAAGAAGGCATAATTCAAACAGGAACTATAAAACATTCCCCCATAAACCTGGGACCCATTCTGCTACAACTCAGGGTTTGTGGGAAGAGTGAGCAAAACATTCCTACCTATGGAGGGAAACCATGTGGCTAAGGCTACTCTGCCAGGGAAGCCTGCATGGCCTTGAAATCCTTTTTTCCTCCCCGGGAAGTTCTCTCTGCTGAATAATTCTTGATTGCTAGGGTTATCTCTCTCTAGTTCTATTCTTTGTTGGTATATGCTGCTTCCAACCTCAAGGGACTGTCCCCCACCTGTATCTTTCTGGAATCTGTGTTTTCCTTACGTGTACCTCTCTAGAACTGACTCTAGGACTGCTGGTATGGGTATAAGCTTACTTACTGAGTCAGTAGGTCTGCTACTACTTACTTCTAGATGCAATGGCCAATACTAGGGATGGGGAGACACACAGGGTAAGAGAAAAGACCCCCTTCTCTCTCTCTCCCCAGTTCCCCATTACTAAAGAGCTAGGTTCTTCCCTTACTCCTGCTTCTCTTTTAGATTGATTCAAACTGGCTGGACTACATCTTTTAAGGATCATCCAGGGAAATGGCCAATTACTATTTATCTGATGATTTGTCCCTTTCTGACTTAGAGAAAGGTGTTTATACTTTGTAATGGAATTTCAGGGTATTAATACTTATTAACATATTAAAAACCACCATTTGTGATTATATTCTGTGAGTATATTAAGCTGAAATGAAAAGATGGAGAGGAGTGAACCAAATTTTCCTCTTCCCTACCACAAGTATATATATATATATATATATATATATATATATATATATATATATATATATATATATATATATATATATATATATATATATATATATATACAAAATGAAAACGAGGTAGTTCTAGGAGGGAGAATACAAGGAACTGGGTGGGGGGAGAGGGAAGAGGTAGGATCAAGAAAAGTTTTATATTAAAGAAGGAACTTGAGCTGAGTAGAAGGGAGATGGGGAGGGAGTATATCCCAGGCATAGGTGACAGCCAGTATATAGACCTGGAGACTAGAGATAGAATATTCTCTGAGCAGAACAGAAAGTAGGCCAGCTTGACAACTCTCTAAGTTGGATAAGAAAATGGACAAGAAGACTGGAAGGAAAGAGGAAAGGACCTACTTGTACAAAAAAATGTTTATAACTGCTTTTTTTGTGATGACTGTGAATTTTAGATTTACTCCACCCTGCTTAGTCTAGCAATCAGGAATGTATACACCCCTACTTAAGGATTAAGTGTTGAGGAGGAAGGCCTATGACAGACATGTGCTAGCAAGTGACAAATAAGAAACAACTGACAGACCCCCTGGGCTGTCCTAAGTCAAGCTTAAGTTACCATTGGTACATGTGAGATGCAGAAAGTGATGTAAAAAAAAAGTCTATATATTCGTGGAGGCATTGAGCTCTAGGTCTCTCTCTCTCTCTCTCAGATGTTGGGTTCGGCAGCAGTGTGGCTGGTGGCTTGGCAGTGCTGGGTGTCTTGGTGTCTTGGCGGGCCTGAAGCTCTTGTCTGGGTTTGGTGGTGAGCATCCTTAGTGTGGCAACTAGGAGAAGCTCAATAGGTGAAGCATCTTCCCTGAGCTCTCTTGGAGTTTAGGCTGATTTCCCTTTTTTCTTCCCTTACCTCCTAAAAGCACTATCCTCTTGGGAGGCCCCTCATCTTGGAGTAGACCTTGTGGCTGGAAGCCGAGCTAGTTTTAATCTTGGAGGAGGCCTCGTGGCTGAGGCCTCTGAACTTCCCTTGGTTTAGGCTAGGCTGGAGAAATCTTATACCCCTTTCTCTCTCTCTTCTTTTTAATTCTTTCCCTCTACATTAATTAAATCATCATAAAATTCCCAAACTGACTTGAATATTTTTATTGGGATTTGAATTAATCCCTGGCGATCATTAGTATAATATATTAGTTAAATAACCCCAAATTTACCACTTAGATGACAAAGAATTGGAAATTGAAGATGTCTATCAATTGAGGAATCCTGAACACATTGTGGTCTATGATGGTGATGGAACACTATTGAACTATAAGGAATGATGAATAGCAGGATTCCAGAAAGAGCTGGAAGGACCTACATAATCTGATTCAGAGTAAAATAAGCAGAAGTAGAACCAGAAGAATATTGTACACAGTAACAGCAATATTGTGGAATGATCAAATGTGATCGATTTAGCAATTCTCAGCAATACAAAGATCCAGGACAATTCTGAGGAACTTATGACAAAAAATGCTATCCATCTCCAGAGGAAGAATGGTTAGAGTCAGAATGCCAGTGAAAGCATACAATTTTTCAGTTGTTTATTTGGGTTTAGGTTTTGGGGTTTGGTTTTATAAGATTACTCATGAAAATGAACAATATGGAAATATGTTTTGCTTGATAATATGATATAGCCCAGATCAAATTGCCTACTAGCACTGGGAGAAGGAAGGGAAGAAAGGGAGAAAGATAAGTTCAATCATATAACTTAGGAAAACTTGTGTGGAAATTCATTATTACATGTAATTGGTAAAAACTAAATAAATAAATATTTTAAAAAATAATAAAAAGAAGAGACCACGGGGGTGATCTAAATGCCAAAACAAACAATTTTATATTTTATTTTGGAGGTTAAAAAGGAGTCATTGGAGTTTTTTGAGTTTGGAGGTAGAGGAGATATGGTCAGACATGTGCTTTAGGAAATAATGATGCATTGAAATGGGGAAGTTGGAACTAAAGAGACCGAATAGAAGATTATTGAGAGTCTGAAAGATGTTGTGATACAAATAACCAGATTTGGCAGCTGATTGTATTTGTGAGGTGAAGGAGTAAGGAGTAGAAGATGACACTGTGATTCTTAAGAGAAGCTTTAAGAGGGGCTGGTTTGAGTGGAAAAATAATGAATTCCGTTTTGGTCCCTTAGAGTTTGTGATGACTCTGGAACATCTAGTTGGGAATCTAATCGGCAACTAGTAATGTAGGACTGATTCATGAGAGATGTTAGGGTGAAATTTGAGAGTCATCAACATAAAAATGGAACCCATGGTACTGATGGTGTAATGAAGAAAGATAAAAAAAGATCTAGGCCCAGAAAAACCTTGGCGGACACCTCTAATGTAAGGGGTAAATTTAGGGGTTTTTAATTGAAATATAAATTTAGTTAGTCTCCAGGGATTAATTCAAATCCCAATAAAAATACTCAAGTCAGTTCGGGAATTTTATGGTGACAATTAATATATAGGGAAGGAATTAAGAAGAAGAGAGAGGGAAAAAGGTATAAGATTTCTCTGGCCTAGCCTGAGCCAAGGGAAGTTCAGAGACTTTCCAGCCATGAGGCCTCCTCCGAGTTGAGGGGCCTCCTAGGACAATGGCGTTTTTAGGAAAGGTAAAGGGGAAAAAAAAGGAATCAGCCTAAACTCCAAGAGAGCTCAGGGAAGACGCCTCACCTGAACTACGTTACTAAGCTCTTCCCAGCATTGTATCAAGGATGCTCACTGCCAAACCTGAACAAAGGCTGCAGCCACACCAAGATGCCAAGACTCCCAGCACAAGCCACACTGATGCCAAGCCACCTCTCCACGAAAAAGAGATCGGAGAGAGGAAGTGACGTGAAATATATAGACTGTTTTTTACATCATTTCCTGCGTCTCATATGTACCAATGGTAGCTTAAGCTTGACTTAAGGCAGCGCAGGGGGTCTGTCAATTGTTTCTGATTTGTCATTTGCTAGCACATGTCTGTCATAGGCCATCCTCCTCAACACTTAATCCTTAAGTAGGGGTGTAGAAATTCCTGTTTTGTTAGACGAAGCAGGGTAGAGTAAATCTAAAATTCACACTGATAAGTGGGTATGATATGAATAATGAATAAGCCAAGAACAGTTAGACAACTTGGAGGAGAACCACTTGCTCAGTGGATTGAAAGCCAGGCCTAGTGATGGGAGGTCCTGGGTTCAAATCGGACATTTCCCAGCTGTGTGACCCTGGGTAAGTCACTTGATCCCCATTGCCTAGCCCTTACCACTCTTCTGCCTTAGAACCAATACACAGTATTAATTCCAAGACAGAAGGTAAGGTTTTTTTTAAAAAAAGACAAAGAGTCATGAAAACCTAGAGAGGAGAGAGAATCCATGACGAGAAGGTAGTGATGTCAAATGCCTCAGAGAGTTGAAGCCAGATTGCCTAGGGCAGTGATGGCAAATGTATGGCATGGGTGCCAAAAACAGAGCATTCTCTGTGGGCATGTGGCTGCTCTTCCCCTCACCCCGCAGTTCATTACCAGAAAAGCAGAGGGCCTCTGGTAGAGTCGCTCCCCTCCCCCCCAAGTCAGATGACATTTTTTCACATCACCCACCCCTCTGCACAATAGCCCAATGAGAGTGCCCAAGGGATAAGGTAGGTGGTTCATAAGTGGCAGAGCTGGAGGAGAGCAGTGCCCTTAGGCCACCCCCTCTCTCCCTCTCTGAAGACATTCCTCACCTCACCCATCCCTATGTCCAGCAGCTCAATGGGAGCTCTTTCTCCATCCTCTGTATGGGTTAAGGAAGAAGCAGGGCATACCCAGCATGTGTGTGTGGGAGGAGCATGGCACTCATGTTGGGGGTATGAGCATGGGCACTCCATCTCTAAAAGGTTCGCCATCACTGGCCTAAGATTTGGAAAACAGTGAGATGAGGAAATAGAGTCTACAAGTTTAGGGTTTTTTCTTCCCCAAAAAAGAGTAGAAATATAAGAATATAGCTTGAAGGAAGGGAAAGACTTAGTGATTTTTTTTTCTTTAAGAAGGGGAGATGTTTGGGGCATGTAGAGAAGAAATCAGTAAATAGGGAGAGATATTGCCCATTGTATAGAAAGAGGCAGGGTTGATAGGGGAAGAAGTGTGCTACAACTGTAGTTTTCAAAGTTTTTGGTCTCAGGTTCCCTTTACACTTAAAGTTATTGAGGACCCCAAAGAGCTTTGGTTTATATGGATTATATCTATGAATATTTACCTTATTAGTAATGAAAACTGATAACAATTTTAAAAGATTTATTCATTTAAAATAACAACAATAAATGCAATTACATGTTAACATATTTTAATAAGAATAACCTTTTCCATAACAAAATATTGCAAGATGGGGCATTGTTTTATATATTTTTGCAAATCTCTTTAATGTCTGGTTAAATAGAAAATAGCTGGATTCTTACATCTGCTTCTCCATTCAGACTGTTTGTGATATGTTTTTTTAGGTGAACTATATGAAGAAAATCTGGCCTTACAGATATGAAGTTGGAAAGATGAGGTGTATTTTTAAAGCCAAATCAAATCTTAGTATATTGTGAAAATAATTTTGACCTTGAAATCCCCTGAAAGGTTCTCAGGGATCTCCAGGAGCCCACTATCTTTGGACCACACTATGTTAGAGAATACTGAGGATGGGTTTAAAGAAGGGTAAATGGAGAAGTGTCCTCTTTATCAGAGATTTTTGTAAAGGAGAAGGATGATGTCAAGATGAAGAGGAAGAGAGAAGAGGGAGCTCACTGGAAATGGTCTACATTTTCTTGGGAAATTATGAGGCAGAGGGCCACTGCTGAGATTATGAGGTGAAGGGGATAGTGTGGGAAGTTGGAGAAAAGAAGAGAAGGATTGGAACAGCTGTTGTAGAGAATGGGACAGAGAATCTATTAAAGCATAGCAAAAGAATTATCTTATTATAGTGAGAGCTCAGATGAGATTTGATCACATACATTTGTAGTGGATCCAGCCATCACTCTAGTACAACCTTCATGAGGTCTGCATAAGAATAGGAGTGGAGGAGGTAGATGTAAGAGTGGCAACAGGATAAGAAGATGCAAGAGATCTGAGAGTGAAGATAAGGTATAGAGGTTGAACTATATGAGATGACAATCAAATAACGGGACTTCTGAGACCTCAATTGGCAAGATCAAGGGATATGGCTATTCCTGTGTGTAGCTGAGGTGGCTTGAAGGCATGGGTCATGGGAGTTGGATAGATTGAGAAACTCAGTGAGTTCAACATTTATTAAGTACTTACTATGGGGCCAAGCCCTGTGCTAATAGATGGAGATATACTGGATTTAACTTTTCGAATTCATATGTGTATTAGCAGGTTGGATCCCTGGAGCAAGGCTGGCTCCATCTAGCTGCTAGGAATTCTCAAGGTAGGTCTGAGAGATAGATAGAAGGGTTCTTCTAAGGCTACTGGCTTGAGTTCCCATTTGGTATATTCCCTCCAATATCTCTCCATTATCACTTAATCTGTTGGTATTTCACTATCATTGATAAGCATTTTTTTTTTTACAACCAAAGTACAATGTCTTCCCTGAACTGGGGCACATACTCCCCTCTATCTCTTCAGACCCTGGTATGGAGGGGTTTGATCTCATTCATCTCACCAAGCTCTTCTCTGAATATGGCATAGCTGCTGGTTGAATTTCACTTTTTCCCTTGCGGCAGGACACTGTGCTTTGGCCGCTGAGTAGATTGGGTCACACAGGTCCCAGTGCCTTGAGGCTACTCTGATTTCTTCTCTGGCTTGGCTACAGCAGCCATGACTGTCTGGGTCATGGACCTTTGGCCCTGATCTCTGATGTTTCCTCCAATCTTTCAGGGCTCATAAGATTGCTGCCAAGTCCACTCCAGTTCACTTCTCATCCACTTGGAATAAAAAGACTTTTCTTCATCAGGCAGGAAACAATCATGGGGTATCTGTCTGAATCAGGGGCAATGCCTCTTCCCCATAGATCATCACTCTCACTCTAGCAAACACATCAAAATAGCAGGCAGAAGCCTATACATATGCTGGGAGGGCTTAAGAAGTGTACATTATAAAGGGGGGGGGGGTGTAGCATGTAAATCATTAAGTATATACAAAATATATACTAGGTGGATAGAAGGTCATCTGAAATGGAGGAAAGACATTAGAAGCTAGGGGAAGTAGAAAGGCCTCTTGAAGAAGGCAGGTTTTGACCTACATCTTGAAGGAAGACAAAACCACAAGATAGAAGTAAAGGAACAGAGCATTGCAGTATTGAGGGACAACAAGCCAGAGCAAAGGCAAGAAATAGTTTTTTTATATTCGAGAAATTTCAAATGGGTCTGTTAGTATAAGCTGTTTATAAGAAATGACTATCAACATATACTAAAGACTCCTAATATGAGGGCAAGATTTCCATTACAGAGGGAGACTGTAAGTCAGGCAGTGAATTAATCTAGAATAAGAGAACTATATCTTGTTAGATAACAGCCACCAGCATCAGCTAGGTGACAAATATCTAGACAGTGACAAATTTTTTAAAACTCTACAGGAAAGCATATTGAATGATGATAGTAGAGGGGGAGAAAGTTTTTTGGTTGTTTTTGTTGTTGTTGTTTTGCTACTATATTAATGCCCTTCTGAATATTTTGGTATATGGGACTTTTATTTTTCTGTCCTTGATTTCCTTAGGGGCATATTATGCCCAATAATGGGATCATCATTGGGTCAAAGGATAGGAAAATCATTATTTTGCATATATCTTAACTTTTCCAGAAGTTTGTCCTATTTGCACTTCTACTAGCAGTATACCTGTGTCAAAACACAAAACCACTAGAGACAAAGTTCTGGGATTCTGGGAAAGGGGGTTTTCCAATGAGCTGAAGAACTTGGAGTCTTATATACCATTTAGGGAATATAGGAAAGGAAGGTTCAATTGACTTTACAATGGACATTAGGGAAGGAGGAGGTCCAGGGAGAGACTGATACTTTACAATAAATACAAGGCAAGGATGATTCTAGCCAAGGGCTGGACTACTTGGGAGAGGCCTCTGATACAATGGGAGAAACTTGCAAGACAAAGAGTACTAAAGATTTAATTATATCTACTAATTATATCAAAGCTGAGATCATTGGGTAGTGGTAGTCTCTCTGTGACCCGAGAATGACAATTGTCTTTGTGCATTATCATCTATTGATGTACCCTCATGTGGCTTTGAAGTCCAAAGGCTGAGGCACAAAGTTTGTGCCTCATGGGGCATGGGACGCCAGTTGTTACGGGAGGTGCAGTTGTGGCCTGGTGTTGGCATTCACTTGCAGCGGCAAGACTTCGATGTCGCTCATCTTCAAAGGTGGTGGCGGCATGGTTAATGTGGGTTCGCCAGCTGCTTCTGTCAGAGGCAGCGAGTTCTAGTTGCTTTGGTGTCATGCCAGTCCATTTCAAGTTTGACTTCAGCTGATCCTTGAATCTTTTCTTTGGTCGACCTTGTTTCCTGAGTCCAGCTGACAGTTCACCATAGAATACCTGTCTTGGTATTTACTGTGGGTCCATGCGGATGACGTGTCCAGACCATCGTAGCTGGGTTTTGAGGACCATGACTTCGATGCTGGTGGAGTTGGCTCTGTCAAGGACTTCCTAGTTGGTGATTCGGTCCTGCCATCAGATCCTCATGATTGACTGGAGAGAGCGTTGGTGGAATTGCTCCAGCTGTTTCATGTGTCTCCGGTACAGTGTTCATGTCTCGCAACTGTACAGGAGAGAGCTGAGGACCACTGCGTTATACACTTCGAGCTTCATCGCAGTGCTTACATCGCTGTGTTGAAGGACTTTGGAGCGCAGCCGCCCAAGTGCCTGGCTTGCCTTTTGGATCCTGGCATTAATCTCGTGGTCTAGAGACCCATCGTTGGTAATGGTGCTGCCCAGGTACTTGAAAGTGTTGACTTTAGAAAGCTGAGTGCCGTTGATTGTAATGCATGGCTGGTTTGTTGGCCTCCCTGGTGTAGGTTGGAACAGCACCTCTGTTTTGCTGAGGCTGATCGTCAGGCCAAACAGTTTTGTTGCGGTAGAGAACCTGTCCACAATGGTTTGGAGATGATTTTCTTGGTGGGCCATGAGAGCACAGTCATCTGCGAAGAGAGCTTCCAGGATGAGTCTCTCTGTTGTCTTTGTTTTTGCAGTCAGGCGGCAAAGGTCAAATAGTGAGCCATCCAGTTGGTATTTGATGTAGACGCCCAGGTCTAGATCCATCACAGCATGTTGTAATACTTGGGTGAAGAATACGTTGAATAGTACCGGAGCGAGGACACAGCCTTGTTTCACGCCATTGGAGATGTTGAAGCAATCGGAAGTCTCTCCACCAGATAGGACTTCCCCTGTCATGTCGACATGAAAGAGCTGGATCAGTTTGACGAATTTTGCTGGGCAGCCAAGCTTGCTAAGGATCACCCACAATGTGTCCCTGTTCACTGTGTCAAACACCTTTGTCAGGTCTATGAAGACAATGTAGAGACTCAGGTTCTGCTCAAGGCATTTTTCCTGCATTTGCCTCACCGTGAAGACCATGTCGATGGTGCTACGATCTGGTCGGAAGCCACATTGTGATTCAGGCAGGTTCTGCTCTGAAACAGATAAAGGAGTCTGTTGAGTATAACACGGGCGAGGATCTTTCCAGCTGTGGAGAGTAGTGAGATGCCTCTGTAGTTGTCACAGGCTGCTCGTGCGCCTTTGTTCTTGTATAGGGCTACGATGGAGGCATCTCTGAGTTCTGGGGGCATGGCTTCCTCTTCCCATATGCTGGTCAGCACTATGTGGAATGCCTGGAGCACCTTTTCATTTAAGGCCTTGTACACCTCAGTTGGGATCCCATCTTTACCGGGTGCCTTGCCTGCACTCATTTGTTTAATGGCTTTTTGGACTTCCTCTATTGAAGGAGGGACGTCAAGTTGTTCAATGGAGCGGTTTTGGGGGATCTGGTCAAGGGAGCTTTGGTCAACTGAAGAGGGTCAGTTGAGAAGCTGATTGAAGTGCTCTTTCCACCTGTTGCTGATGCCTTTTTTATCTTTTATAAGAGTGTCACCGTCAGAGGATAGCAAGGGAGTAGTGGTGGGTTTTAATGGCCCATAGACAGTCTTGAGGGCACTGAAAAATTGTTTGTAATTTTTTGTATCATTGGGTACTTTAAGATTTATTGTTCAATCTAAGACAAAGTCAGTCTAGGACTTCCCTTAAGGCAAGTTCTCTAGGGACAGGGGCAAACTTGGGGATTCCATAATGAAAGCTGACACTGGTATTCTAGTCTTCATGCAGTTCATCAATCTTTTATCCTTACCACTTAGACAATTGTGAGGAGACTTTGTAAACTTTAAAATACTACAGTCAAGTCAACAAGCATTTATGAAGCATTTGCTGTGTGCCAGTGTTAGGGTCTGGGGATACAATGAGAGGTAAGAAACAGTCCTTGTTCTCTAGGGGCTCAATCTAACAGAAGAGACATCAAACAAACACAATGGAAAAACTAGATAGATACAGGATAAATTGGAAATAATCTCAGAAGGAAAGCACGTTAAGATTGATAAATGAAAGAAGAAAGGTAGAGACTTATTTATTTATTTATTAAAAAAAAAAAAAACCTTACCTTCTGTCTTGGAGGCAATATTGGCTCCAAGGCAGAAGAGTGGTAAGGGCTAGGCAATGTGGGTCAAGTGACTTGCCCAGGGTCACACAGCTGGGAAGTGTCTGAGACCAGATTTGAACCTAGGACTTCCCATCTCTAGGCCTGGCTCTCAATCCAGCTGCCCCCAAGGTAGAGACTTATTGTAGAAGTTAAGATTTTGGATGAGATTTGAAGGAAGTCGGGGAGTTGAGATTGTTAATTTTATAGTTGGACTGAATATTTAATTGGTCATCAGGGATTTAATTTCTAAATCCCAAAAATGAATTACTAAAGTAAAATGGAATTTATGGTAGTTTCTTTTACAATAAAGGGAAGATATTAAGGAAGAGAGAAAAGGGGATGGGGGAGGGAGAGAGAGAGAGAGAGATTAAGAGAGAGAGGAAAGGAGGGGAGAGAGAGCAAGAAAGAGGGGGAAAGAAGAGGGAGAGAGGTGGGAGGAGAAAGGGAAACAGAAAGAAAGAGAGATAGAGAGAGATAGAAGAAAGAAGGGAAGAGATAGAGACAGAGAGCAAGAGGGGGTGTGGGAAGGGAGGGAGGGGAAGAGAGAGAGAGAGAGAGATTGAGAGAGAGAGAGAAGGGAGGGGAGAGACAGACAGAGACAGAGAGCGAGGGGGTGGGAAGGAGAGGGAGAGAGGAGGGAGAGAAAGGGAAGGAGAGTGAAGAAAAGGGAGAGAGGGAGAATGAGAGATTGAGAGAGAGAGAGGAAAGAAGGGGAGAGAGAGCAAGAGAGAGGGCTCCAAGGAGCCTCAAGATGAACCTCCAGAAAGGGCAAAGAAGGAAGTCAGCCTTTACACTCACCACATTGTCAGTTCAATCAGCAGATTCTTTTTTCAGACTCAACTCCACCAGGCTCCACTCCAACTGTGTCTCTTTCAAACTCCCAGAACAACCACCACCAACTCCCAGAAGACCAACCATCAATAACTCACAAAAGACCAACCCTTAACAACCAACCTCTTCAGGCCTTTGTCTCTCTTTCTTTTAAAGACCATTTTTCTTACCTCACTTCCCCTAATTCCACATCTACCAATCACAGCTCTAGGACTGCCCAGAAGGCATTTAGTAGATTCTAATTCATTACCCACTATCCCACATATGGGTCACAGACCTCCCACCTCATGATTAAGTGGGAGATTTACACCCTTGGTGATCAGATCTAACATGGGCAGATTTTCCCACCTAGCTTTAAGTACTGTGCTTACATTTTGCTGATTAAATCAACAAATAGGGGATTACAATTTCATCTTCACAATCAAGGAAGAGCTAAGTACCTTTATTGCTACAATCAGGAGAGAGCCAAATCCAATCTTCACAGTTGAAATGAAAAGAGAAAGAGTTCTAGGCCTGGGGAACATCCATTAAAAATGGCCAAAGGAGATTCGTGGTTTGTGCAAGGAGTAGCAAGGAAACCAAGTCACAAGATAGAAGAATAGGTGGGAGGTGAAGGTAGGAGGGTATAAGAAGACTGAAAAGGTGAGATGGGGTTAGGTTGTTGAATAAGCTTTGGATATCATGTAGGATTTTATACTTGCTCCCTAACAGTGATTGTTGTTCTGTCTTTTTTTAGGAGAAAGACCAATGACATAGGGTGTTATCTTGACTTGTGCACACATGAACTGGATTTAAATGGAGTAGCATTTTAGGAAGATCATTCAGTACTGATGATTCTGTAAGGATCAACTGGAGTTGGGGACAGATTTGAAACTGGGAAGCTGCCCAACAAGCTATAGCAATGGTTTAGGCATCGAGATGAAGTGTGAGTTATTATTATAACTAGGACCAATGGTGGAAGTTGCACAGACAGATTTTTGGCTTGACTTAAAGAAAAATTTCCTAACTAGGACAGCTGTCCAGCATCAGATGTCCCCATCGTTGGAAGTGTTCAAGTAAAAAGGCTGGATGACAACTCTTTGGGTATGTTGTAAAGGAGATTTCTGTTTTGTTAGGGGTCCTTTTTCCATTTTGGGGATTCTTGCAATCCATGATCTTGTGTTTCAAAGTGAAGAGGCCTGGACCTGGAATGGAGCCCTGGTTTAGAATCCTAGCTCTGACGTTTGCTGACTGGGTGACCTTTAGTCACCTCTCCTGGCCCAAGTTCCCTTTTTATTAATATAAGGATGTTGGACTTCAGAGGTGTCTAAGGGTCTTCTTACCTCTGGCAGTTTGAGAGACCCTTTGAGAGCCTTTATCTCTTCAGACTTTGTCAGGGTCCTAGGATTTATTTAGAAATGGGTCCGGGAGCCCAAGACTTTCATTTTACAAATGAGGAAACTGAGGCTCACTGAAGGGGAAAAGATTAATTCAGGATCACAGCCTAACGGGAAGGCTTTTTCTGCGGGTCACCTAAGGAGAGGTACTAGCCCTTTCCACCCCGGCCCCACCCTCGTATCGCCCTATCGCCGCAGAGTGCCGGAATTGTCGCGACATCCGCCCCAGGAGGGAGGGCGGTGCCTTTTCGTGGCTCACGCTATTGACGTAAAATGGCGAGATTGTGACGCAATGCCCACGACGGCGCGGGCGGCGTCATGGCAACCCGCCTCCGCGGCTTCGTGGAAGCCAGAGAAGAGAGGGGTGGGGTAGGGGTGTCTAGAGGCCTCCAAGGAGCCAAGCCCCCCGCCCTTCCTCGGCGTACTCAGTGTTTGTCGCCCGCCAATGATTGGCGAGGACGGTGGGCGGGAGATGACTGCGAACGTCACCTATCCCGCGGTCGGAAAGCGCGGTCGCTGTCGCGAAACGACTGTTCTTTCGGCTTTCCCCAAAGCCTGTCTCTGCCGCCTCCGCGCTTCCTCCTTGCCCATCCCGCCCAGTCTCATTCTCGAACACTTCCTGCGCCAATTGTGCGGGCGTGCTACGTGGGGCGGGCCTGTCGCCTGCGCATGTTTCCTTCTCTTCCTCCTCTA
Organism: Monodelphis domestica; assembly: GCF_027887165.1. NCBI lineage: Eukaryota > Metazoa > Chordata > Mammalia > Didelphimorphia > Didelphidae > Monodelphis > Monodelphis domestica. Next base: position 76,186,952 of record NC_077229.1, read on the forward strand.
TACCCTTCCTCCTCTATACCCTCCCTCCCCTCGTAGTTTTCATCGTCGTCGTCGTCCTTCTCCTCCTCCCACTTCGGCATCCCCGAAAGGCGGCTGCGCCAAGAACGCAGCGTAGCGGCCTTCTCTTTCCCCTCCACCTTTCCCGAAAGGCGATTGCGCCGAGAGCGTGGCGTAGCGGCCGCCCCTCCCCCCGCCGCCGGCATCCCCGAAAGGCGTCTGCGCCAAGAGCGTGGCGTAGCAGCCTCTCCCTACCTCCGCCCGCCGGCGGTGCCCTTACGCTGGTGGCGTACGTGGAGGCGTCGCTTTGCCCACACTGGCTGCTGCGGGGCGGGCTCCGGGACGCCGCGGCGGGCGGGGGAGGAGGAGCCGGAGCCGGAGCCTGAGTCGGAGCCGGCGGGGAGGAAGAGGCGGCGGCGACGGCGGCGGCGGTGGCGACGACAGGGGCTTAAAGAGACCACAGGCCAGGCCGGACCGAGCCGAGCGAGCAGACGCTGAGGAAGAGGACCAGGACCGTCGGTAACGGCGGCGGCGGAGGCGGCGGCCCCCCACCCCAGCTATGAGGAGGGCGGCGGCGGCGGCGGGGGTGGGGGCTGCGGGGCCCCGCTGGTGATCTCCCGGACGGACCCTGAGGTAAAACCCCCTGGGCATGGGGCGGGGGCGACCCTGGTCCTGGCCTTGGCCCTGGTTCTGCTGCCACCCGCCGTCCCTAGCCTGATGAAAGGAAGGCGAGACACGCATTTTCTCTCAGATCCGGTTCAGACCCCCTCCCCCTTCCCCATTTCTCTCCCCTTTCCCTGACTCCCTGTTCTCTTCCGCCTTACCTGACTCCCCCTTTCTTTGCTGAGAATCCCCCCTTTTCTAGACTCCCTATTCCACTTCCCTAACTACCCCCATTGAGATTTTCCTGTTTTGCCGAGCTCCTCTCCTTCCCAAACTCCCTGCTGAGACCCCCCCCGTAAGACCCACCCCCTGCTTTCCGAGACTTCCAGCAGTAATTCCTTGACCCCTCTCTACTGAAGCCCTTCTGCCTCCTCTGAGACTACCTTTTTCCCAGACTCCCTTTTTAGGCACCCCCTCTGTCCTACTCCCCCTTCCTTCCTCAGCAACTACCCCCTCTTGTCTTTGTTTTCAGGAAAACCTTAAACTGAGGTGAAGTGCTCCCTCAGGTGTGTGTTTGTGTTTTGGTACCCCCTCCCCCCTTTCCCATAGTTAATAACCCGACTGTGCACTTTGTACCTCCCCCTTCTCTGGAGGGGAGGGCCATGGGAGGTTATCCCCACCGTGTGTGTCTGTATGTTTTCTCACCACACACCCATCTCACACACACCCCTTTTTTGCAGGGGCTCAAACTGGTAGGTTTTGGTGTAGTTTTCCTATTTTCTCTCTTGTTCTGTCCCTGATACACATCCGCCACCCCCCATGCCCCATCCCCACTTTCTGGCCCCTTTGCAGGGGTTCTTTTATACCCTTTCCTTTCGTTGGTGGGAGAGGGGGCTTTGAGAGGAGAAGTTTTCCTGTCTCACTCTTACCCCCCACTCCACCCTTTCAGACCGGAGATTTGGAGCTGTCTGGATAGTATGATACCCCTCCCCCACTTCGGGAAGGGAGGATATTCCCATAGTTTCCCACACCCTTCTCTTCCCTTTTCTTAAGGTTCAAAGCTGGTGGGATTTAGAATCAAGATACTTTTTGTAGTCCCTCGAGGGGCATGTTTTCATACCCTCTACTCCATCCTACACATAACATACTCCCCCTTTGAGATTGTCCTTCAGTGTCTGGGTTATGCCTTTGGAAAACCAAGATGATGATGGTGGTGATGGCAGAAGATTTCCCTTCCTCCCCCAATACTTCCCAGTGGGCTTCTCCTCCCCTATTCACTGTGGGTGGCCTCTATTAGTCTCCATTTCCCCTTCCCAGAGAGCTCCCCAGCTCGTGGACAAAATCCATCTGCTCAACTCTGGGATGAGAGAGAGGCTTATAAAGTACAAAGGAGTCAAGCTGAGTGTGTGTAGGGGGAAATAAGGAGAAGGGGAACTTTAAAAAAAATAACCAAAGAGAAAGCTGGGGCATATGTGGAATGATGTAGATGGCGGGATGAGGGTGGTTTATAGTGAATTGGTAGCTATTTTTCTAGGCCACTCGCCACTGGAAAAGAATAGATAGATGTTAAACTAAGGATATCAGGTCTGAAGGAGGAAAGTTAAATATATGGCTATGGGATCTTTTACATTGCTTGCCACCCAATGGAATTTGGGAAAATAAAATGCCATGGACCTAGTGAATATTCTTGACGGGAATTGTCCAAACAGGCAGGCAGGCAGCTCTGTCACATACACAGTCTGTCTCCTCCCTTCTCCAGGGCAGAAGCTGTTTATTAAAAAAAAAAAAAAATCATTGGTGATGTTTGCTGTCTGCCTGTGAACAAACAACTTGAGGATGGAAACAGGAAGGCTTTTCTGGAAAGAACGGGGTAGCCACATGTAAGAAGGGTGGTAGGTATGCTAGAGGGCAGGATCTTTGAGAATGGCTTTAAGGTGCATTCCAAAATGTGGTTGATGTTTGGACACCTACTTGTTAAAGCCAGAAGTTTGGCAGTGTTATTATTCCTCCTTTGAGGAAGGAGGAGATTAGGGTGGTGGTAAGGGGACTCCTTATTAAATTTCTCTGAGTCAGTAATAGCTACTTTTTGGGGATAAGACTAGGAATTGCTTCTCTTAATGAGTCAATATACTATTTGCAAAAAAAAAAAAAGCCTTTTAAAAAGCATTATAGTGAAAATTGCTAATATGAAGATATTTTAAAGTACATTTCACCAAAATATCAAGATATTCAAGTGATTGGAAATCCATGTGGTTAAGCTACCATATGCCATATATAATGTTAGAGGGAAGGCGAGGAAAAGGGTCCTTGTTTATTGTATTTTATTCTTAGTGATTTCTTTTGAATCCCTGACTAAGTGTCTGAGGTCATCCCTTATATTGTGTACATTCTTAAAAATTGGATAGTAATTACATTTGGAGTTTGAAGAGAGGTATAAGAAGAGTTGGGATTCTCTGTATATCTGGTTTTCACCCTTTGGGGAAAATTTGAAGGAAGTATGACAATATAAATATGTGTTTATGTATGTGCATAAACAAATTTCATGCTTCCCCCTCCATTCACCTGATGTTTACTTGCTGCCTAGAGTGTTAATGCTGGAGTGACTCAGGGAGTCTGAAAACAGGCTGAAGATGGCTGTTGTGGACATTGAGCTTTTCACCTTGGACCGGAGAAGCCTAAGTCTTCTCACACCAGTTGCCAGTAAATACATTCACTGGATTTAGGCCTAATGACATTCTGTGGTTCATTATACTTTCTTTTCCTTCCTCAGTCCCTGGCATTCTGCATAGGCTCCAACCAGAAGAATTTCTACTTGCTGTGGCTGGGCCCTTATTTCCTTCCTTTTGCTAGGTCATAGTCTAATACAAGGACCCATTTATTTTCAGCATGATGTGAGAAAGGTTGGGTACCCTCAGTGACCAAAAAATGTAAGTTTTCCTTCTTAGCAGGTGATTATTTTATTCTGTGGGGTATGACTTCTAGCCTCCTTATTTCCTGTCAGGTGAGAAGAGTAGTATATATTGGCATTTTAAAAAGTCATTGCTCTTTGTTCCCATTTTTTCCTCCCCCTTCCATGCCCCAAGAAGTCTGGCTTGTTAGTTTACCTGCTCAAAATTGACCAAGTCAACCTTGCTAGTTGACCTGTTGGGGACCCCTACCCTAATCTTAGGTCTCCTCCATATATTGTCACATGCATGTAACAGGTCAAGTATTTTTGCTCTGAAATTAGTTTAGCAATATTGCTCTGAAACTAGTTTAGCAATATCATGAAAGGCAATGTAACATTGAAGGTCTCTTTGGCTATTGACTTGGATATGAAATTTGGGTATGATTTCATGATTCAAAGGAATTATAAAAAAATGCCACCCAACCCCCAGGACAGAATTTTCAATACATTGAAAACCCTTGGCTCAAAGTATACTGGCAGAATCTATAAAACTTAGGTATAGGAAAAAAAGATCCAGGATAAAAATATAGTTTAGCCATGGAAATTTTATCTGTCATGGAATTCTCAGAAATTGTTAATAAAATAGTTTAAAAATAAATTACAGGAGAAAACAATTAGCATTCACATTTTTCATGGAATCCCCCATTCATGTAGTATGGAATATAGAAGGATTCCCTGGAGTATCATTTAAGAAACATTGTTCTAGGTGTAACTACTGCTGAATTGAGGATGCTTTCATTCCTATTTTGTGATTGAGGTTTGGGCTCTTCCCCAAATGTTTCCTTTGAGATATAGCCCTGAATCTAAGCTCATAGAAACTGGAGTTTTTCTCATCTAAGGAGAACTATGACTACTCTGGAACTGTAAGGCATTTTGGTGATATGGTGTCATCTGGAAAATAGGTTCTTTCAGATTTTTAGGAAAGGATGTTAAAGCTGGTAGTTGGAGGACTTCTTCATAAAGCTGTAGCTGACTGCTTTCTTTGGGATTTTGAACAGGTCTCCTTGGTACTATCCTCTAGGACTATTTGATAGTTTTTAATAATATTTGTACATTATATCGCCTATTTTTGACTTGTGAGTTTGACAATCGTCCTCATTGGTGTACAGACACAAAATGTGTATACTAATGGTGACCTACTCTTAAAACTGAGATGTTGTACTGAGTATCCTGTATGACATTATCAAGAACACAACTGGAATGCAGGTCTTTATGGCCAGTTGACTTTGGGCAAGTTACTTCTCTTGCTTGAAACGTCTTTAGTCATCTGTAAAATGGAGAGAGAATGGGTATTGGATTAGATAATCTCTAGGCCTTTTCTAGCTCTAACCTTTAATAGTTCTGTGTCACAGTATGCCAGAACTTTTTACTCAGGAAAGCATTCTGAAGTTTCTAGCTAAGCATTACTAAAGCTGATTAAAGTGACTTAAAAGCTGGACAATGGTAGAAACCACTTAAGCTGGTTTTATAAGTTTGAGGAAGAGCTCCTTGAAGGCAGAAGCTTTTGCATGCTGCTTCTGTATTACTCTTGCTTGGGTCAGGGCACATAGTAGGCACTTCATATGATATTGAGTACGGGCTATATTCTCTGGCACCTCATACTTCCCAAATCTATGATATGAGTATGGACTAGGTAATTGGCTTTATTTTTCTTACCTATTTTTATTTACTTTCAAAGAGATCTCATTTTAGCTATTAGTCAATTCAAACATTTAGCCCCATACTTTGGGCAAAGGTACTGTGAATACAAAGACAAAATTGAGCCCTGCTTTTAAGGTATTTATGTCAGTACAATGTACATCTTTATCAGAATTAATATGGAATATTGCTAGGCTTAGGGAGAGGACCTAAATTTTAATCATGTCTCTTAAGATCTGTAAAGTGGGGATTTTATTGTGCCTTTGGTACCAACTTCCACAGTGGGGAAGAATTTTAACAAATCTATGTAGTAATAGAATAGGATTGGAGACCATGCCAGGCAATTAAGAGCAACTGAGGATGTCTGATGACCATCTTCAGGTTTTCAAAAGGCTCTCATAATGGAAGGAGGAATTTGGGCTTGTTCCATTCAATGTTAGAGTACAAAACCAGGAGCAGAGATTAATTGATTCTTTAAACCCACTTGTAATAGCTGCCTAACAACTTTTCCTCCTTATAGTTCTCTTCCCCTTTCCAAATTCATCATTTATACCACTGCCAAATTATCTGATATAGTGATCTGATCCTACCACTCTTCTGTTATTACTACTTTTGGGGGCTCAAATCCCATCAGTGGTTGTATGTGGGAAGTTTTTACCAATCAATAAATGAGCATTTTTTAAAGTGCCTTTCCCAAGTACTGTTTTAGGCACTGTGAATACAAACACAAAAGTGAAATTGTCCCTCCCTCAAAGAATGCTATATATTTTGCCAGGCTTACAAAACATTACTGAAAGAAGTATAATTCAAAATAGATATAGAGCAGTTGTGGATGGGGATCACTGGCAGATGGAGAAGATAAGACATTCTTCATGTAGAAGGTACTGCTTCAGCTAATATTTGAAAGAAACTAGGGATTCTCAGACAGAAGTGGAAAAAGTGCAGAACCCTAGAGGTGAGATAGAACATCCTTTGTGAGGACCAGATTGCCTGGTCCAGTGGTATCTAATTTAAAATAGAATCTAATCCCTGTGGGCTTCATAATTGCCTTAGGAAATCACACATTAACATTATCACTGTTGCATTTTTACTTATTTTATTAAACATTTCTCAGTTATATTTGATCTGGGCTCCATTTTTGATAACTCTGGCCTAGACTGTAGTATAAAGGAGAGCAATATGTATTAAAGCTGAAAAGGTAAGTTGAGGTGAGTTTGTGAAGAATATTGAATATCAAACAGGAATTTATGTTTAAGCCTAGAGATGATAGTCACTGGAGTTTGCATTTTCAAGGGATGTGTGCTTTAGGAAAATCACTTTGGCATCTCTGTGCTGGAAGAATTAGAATGTGAAACCAGGAGACTTGCAATCTGGAACCATCCATGGCCTGGCACCTTCAGTGCTTCTGCCAAATGGGAGTATACCCCTACCCCCCATATGTTAGAAAAGCCTTTTTTTTCCTTACCCTCCTTCACCATCTGTTAAAATGCTCTAGCTTTCAAGGCCTTCAGGTACCACTTCTGAAAACCATAGGAATGTAATTCTAGGCAGCAAGTATTGATCAGACAACAGCTCCATGCAAGCAATTGTGCTGGGAGTCCCTGGGTGAAGAGTTGAGGACCCAAGATGCTGAGGGTTGCTGAGGCAGTGTGGTTGGGGGCAGGAGTCCTTGATTGTTAGTACCAAGGATCTGCATTCTAGGAGCTCACATTTTTTTGTTGTCATTGTGAACATTGAAGAGTAAATACAAAATACATACAAAGTAGTTTTGGTGGGGACAAGGAAAAATGCTTACAGTTGTAGGGAGGGGTCAGGAATGGTCTCATGGAGGAGGAGACATTTAAGATTTAAATGGAGCTAATGATTCTGATGCTTGGTAGGGAGGAGATTCCTAGGTATAGGGATCCTCTTGGGCAAAGGTCAATGATGACAAACCTTTTAGGGATGGAGTGCCAGGCCCAGCCTCCACCAGACTGAGTGGTGTGCCTCCACCCCGCCACCCCCTTACCCCAGACAAGGGAGGGAGGAAGCACTCCCATTGGGCTGCTGGACAGAAGGGCAGGTGACAAGAAGCATGTGTGGAGGTGGGGAGGAGAGATGCCCCAGTGCTCTGCTCCCCTCCAGCTGTACCCCTCTGTGAGCTGTGCTTCCCATAAACCTAGCTCCTCCAAATGCACCATGGGAATCACCTTCACCACAGACTCAACAGATTGTCATCTGTGCTGATGCTGTGTTTCCCAGCCCCCTTCCCCAGTGCCTTACTTCAGACAGAAGGAATCTACCATTGGGCTGCTGGGCAGAGGGAAGGATGAGGAATGTCCTCAGTAGCATGGAGAGGGGGAACAGCCCCACCCCAAATTCCTCTGGCTTTCTAGTAAGGAACTCTGGTGGGACTCTGGTGGGCGACTGTAGGTGTGCCCACAGAGAGGGCACCTCTGCCATAGGTTCACCATAACTGGCTTAGGTTGAGGGAGACTGTTATGCATAGGGAAATGCAAATAGCTATGAGGGAAATAAGTCTGGAAAGGTAGACTGCCACTTTAAATGCCAAATAGAAGAGTTTGTATATTCTAGAGGCAAGAGAGAGCTGAGGAAGTTTTTGATCAGGGAAGTTATATAGACCTTTGATTTAGGAATAAGAATTTGGCAGCCATAAGGAGGATAGCTTGAAGAAGGAAGAAAAGTGAAACTGGAAGAACAATTAGAATCTTCTAATTGCATCGGTGATATGGAGTTTGACTAGAGTAAGTAGCTGGGTTAGTAGATTCACAAGATTTGGAAATTGTATAATTAGAGCCTAAGGGAGAAGGGGAAGAACCAGGATGACCCTGAGGTAAGCCTCAGGAATTTTTGTGCCTCCTTGTGCCTGTGCTCTTGCAATCTTTTTATCTTCATCTAAAATCTTAAATAGATGAGAAGATCTGGGTTCAGATCCTGTCTTTGAGGCATAGGGCTTCATGACCCATGGGAAGTAACTTTTAATCCAGTGCTTTGGGCAACTTTTAGACTTTGGCTTTACCTGAATTGATAGAGGGAGCTTTTTTTTTTTTAATTATTTTTCCGGAGCCTCTTGGAACCAAGTCATATATTTAAATTAGTAAGTACTTAATTATCTGTAAGTTAAGATGTGGAGCTAGTAGTAATAGTCATATCAGCTACCATTCATCCTAACACTTTAAGGTTTTCAAAGTACTTTACAAATATCTCCTATCCTTCCAATAACCTTGGGAGATAGGTGCTACTATTATTCCCATTTTATAGATGAAGAAACTTGAGGTTGAGGTTAAATGATTTGTTTAGGACTAGGAGGAGGAGCTATAGGGGCAATTGAGAAATATTTACAAATATAAAACAAATTAGAATATAAAACCTTGGAAAATGTGGAGATAGAGTTATTTCAGAAAATCACCCCCTTGAAGCCTGGGAGCTTATGCTTGGGAGGTAATGAATTTAATAGATAAAGAAATTAATGAAAAAGTATTTCTTAAGCATGTTCTGTTTCCCTGGGCTTTCCTAGCCTCTGATGTTTCCTTCCTGAATCTGCCTGAGGCTGGGTACTTTCAGCTAGTAACTTGTTTTAATTGTAGGAAAGCTCAGAGCTAAGAGATTTGACATCTGTACTTCTGGAGAATGTGGACATGATAGTGTAATAATTACCTCAAAGATAAAAATATATATGTGGAAATGCTTTCTAAACTTATGAAACACTGCAAATGTAAGATATATAATAGCTAACATTCCTATTTTTTTTTTTGAGGTGGATGGAACGGTTTAAATTTTTTTCTAAATTCTCAACTTAATACCAAATAGAACACTTCTATATACAAATGAACAGAAGATTGTACATGAAATTGTAGATTTCTTTTGTAGAGCTTTTCAAGTATGTAATAAATTCAGCACATAACTTTCAAAGTCATCTTGCTTATTTGTGATTCCTCCAGGCTTTCCTTCTGTTCTCTTTATTTTTAGGAGGAGAACCTTAACCTATTTCCCCTTTCCCTTCCCTCCTCCCTTTAATTGAAAGCAAAAAGAAAAAAACCAAGTCCTTGTCACAATATACATAGTCCAACAAAACAAAGTCCTATATTGGCTATGTCCACAAATGTATTCCATTCCTCATTTCATCGTAGGAAGTCTTGGGAAAGTCTTTATGTCCCTTTTGACTTATTAGAGACTAAACTTTAAAGTAAAAATTCTTAAGATAGCTCCATAAAAATATACTAAAAAAATAACATCAATTATAGACCATGGTCAGGTGAATCAGATTTTGAGTGAAGATGTGAATTAATTTTGATTAATTATGGGATTTTCTTTATCATAAAGATTAGGTAACTGAGTCTTAAAGTTGAAATGATTTCGAAGCATAGAATTAGAACATTAGATATTAGAGATTAGTCATCTCATTTTAAGGGTGAGACTGAGACTGAGTATTGAAGTGACTTGCCCAAGAAGATAATACAAGTAGTTTGCAGTGGTCATTATTTCAATCCAAGTTTTCTAATCCCAGGGCAATATTCTTTCTAGCACACGATGTTGATTGGCCTGCTTATGGTCACATAAGAAAGTGGATGAGCCAGGAGTCAAATTCAGTTCATCTGGCTCTCAAGTTCATTTTTTTGCCCCCACATACCACAGTGTATTTATTGTAAGATGTTACAGTGGTGATTTTAAATTGTCAAGAAAAGTTCACATTATGTTTTTTGTATTCTTTTTAAGAAGGCTGGGAAATAATAACTTTCAGCTTTATGGAAAAGAACTGTCTGGAATACCTTGTTCAAAAGCTTTGCTAAAATTTGAAATTAAAAGTTCAGACCTATTGTTCTTGAAGCTGCAAAATGGAATGTTGTCTTAAAAGGCAGTGGATTCTTTTGCTGATGGGATGTTAGAATTCAGCTTTGCTTTTAGGGACCTATCTCATACATGCACTTTTTCCCAAAGATAACACCCCTTACAGCAAATAACAAGAGGCAACTTTCAAATTCCTGATGCAGTTTGATGTTGGCATGAACTGCTTGTTCCTCAACTTCTTCCTCTAAAGTCAGCTCTCCCACCTTCATGCCTAAGTGAATTTGGAAGCTTTCATCACACCTTTTATCGTCAGCAGGATGTGTCTGTAACAAATGTAATTACACCCTCCTGGGTCACCAGTGTCTTTCCAGAGCAAGGTTAGTGTTACACTGGCAACAAGTTCTTTCCGATTGGACTTCTTGGCGTGAAATTCCTTGAAAGTCGGAGTCTCTGTAGCACTAAGTGGGGGTATTATGTAGCCAGGAATCCTTTGCTTACTGACTCAGGGTTCAGAGTTGTCTGTGGTCAGACCTGTTCAGATTTAGGGTTGGTGTCTGTTTTTCTGCTTTATGTATAAGCAAAATTTTTGTTTTCAACAGTGTCCGAATTGGAAGGGTCTATTTTATAATTTAGAATCCAAGAATCTTTGAATATAGACCATCAGATCTGAGAAGAATTTTGGAACATAGAATAGAACTTAAAAGGCTCTTACAATATAGAACATAAAATATTAGTGCTGAAAGAATTCTCAGAATATAGAACATCATGTAAGAGGTGGAAAAGAACCTTAGAACAAAGAATGTTATTGTCTAGTAGATTAAGTTTAGCATTAATTTATCAGTGTGCTGTGGTATGGTATGGCAGTCAGAAAAAGTATCTTGGTTTGCATGGTGAGTGGTGCTATTGTTAAGACTAACACTGTAGTGATTTGTTCACTAATGGGCATCATAATTACATTGATAAATGAGAGAGCATCTAGAGGAGTGGGGATGAGGAACTTGGGATATATAACCTGGAAAAGGGAAGATCTTGGAGAGAAATAATGGTTTTGAAGTATTTGAAGGGGTTTTGCCCCAGAAGCCAGAATAAGAAGAATGGATGAGACATGCAGAGAAGCAGATTTAGACTTGATATAAAGAAACATTTCTAATGATGAGCTTTCCAGAAGCAGAATGAGCTGCCTTCAGTTAGAGGCTTTCCTCTTAAAGGCTCACAAGGCTTTTTTGAATGTAACCAGGCTTCTCAGTAGGCTATATGGTGTTTAAGTTTCCTTCAATTTCTGAAATTCTTTGAGTTGGATTGAATTTTAGAACAGTGTTAAAACTGAAAGGTAATCTAGCCTGAACTTCTCGTTTTACGGAGGTGACTTGCCCATGGTAATCCATAAACTAATGTATAATGACCAAGATTTGGTTTTCATGCTTGTTATGAGACCCCTTGACATTCTTAAGATTAAGATTTACTTAGCATCCCTCCACAAGAGTTTTTGTTATTTTGTGGATGTATCTATCAATATTTATTATATTAAACATCTTTGTATTATTATGAAATAGTTTCAACCTTGTGGACTCTGAAAGAGTCTTAGGGTTCCTCAGCAAACACTGAGCTAAGGGAAGGTTAGACATTTTTAGGATCTGTCAAAAGTCTATTCAAAAGTCAATCCTGTTGGTAAATAGGATTCTATTTCATATTTGCTTCCAGAGGTCACAATATGACTGTTGCAGTTGTATTTGGGGAAAGATGACAAGTGCTGCACCCCCTCCCAAAAAAAAGTATTTTCATTATAGGATTATTTTAAATCTTCCCACTACCCAGACAACAGTAAAGTGAAACTTGATATAATGGTGAATGGCAAATTATTAGAATTTTCTATTAGAGGAGTTAATCATTAGGGCTTGTTACTTGTTTAATTTAAACTGTAAGAATTTTACCTTTCCTTTTTTCTTTTCAAAAGCATGTTAGGATTCAGGATTTAATATCCCACTTTGAAGCTGTATAGCAGTTTAGAGATCATTTAATCCTAATACCCTTCTTTTTTACATGAGGGGAAATTGATTCAGAGGGAGAGGAAGACACTTATACAGGTCCATGGCCAGTTCAGGGCTAATTCAAAGTTTGGCCTCTGCAATCTGAAGGCAGTAGTCTTTCACATATAATAACTGCCTTTTGATATTTCACTTATAATAACTGCCTTTTGAACTTCAAATGAGGTTTTCTAATTTTACGGATCAGTTTTCTTTTCTTAAATCAGAAAAATTCCTTGTAAGACATGCTGCCATTTTCCTGGCAGATCAAATCAGAAAATATATTGAAAACATTTTGCAAACCTTTAAAAGAGCTTTTATGAATGTGTTATTTTTAAATTAAAAAAATTTTTTTTCTCAATTACATGCAAAAGAAAACATTTTCTAAACATTAAAAAATTTTGAGTTCTAAATTCTCTCCCTCTCCTTCAGAAGACAGTCTGATATAGGCTGTACAAAGTCATACAAAATGTTTCCGTTATTAGCCATGTTGCAAAAGAAAAACGAAAAGGGAAAACAGTGAAAAAGATATACTTTGATTGGCATTCAGACACCATCAGTTCTTTCTTTGGAAGTAGATAGCATTCTTCATCATAAATCCCTTTGAATTGTCTTGGATCATTGTATTAAGTAGAATAGTTGTCATTTATAGTTGTGCAATATTATATTGTTATTACTATATACAATGTTTTCCTGGTTCTGCTTATTTCACTTTACATGAGTCTTCCCAGATTTTTCTGAAACCATTCTGCTTGTCATTTCTTAAGCATAATAGTATTCCATCATAATCATATCACAACTTGTTAAGCCATTCCCCCAATTGATGAGCATCCCCTCAATACTCCCACAAAAAGGCTGTAATATTTTGTACATGTAGTTCCTTTTCCATTTTCTTTGAACCAAGTATAGTGGTATGCTAGTTCAATGGATACACAGCTCTATGGGACATAGTTTCAAATTGCTCTCAAGAATGGTTGGATCTATTCATAACTCCCCCAGCAGTGCATTAAGTGGCCTAATTTTCTCACATCCTCTCCAACATTTGTCATTTTCCCTTTCTCTCATTGTCAGCCAATCTGATTGGTGTGAGGTGGTAACACCGAGTTGTTTTAATTTGCATTTTTCTAATCAATATTAATTAAAAAAAATTTTTATATGACTAAAGAAAGATAGCTTTGATTTCTTCTGAAAACTGCCTGTCCATATCCTTTGGCCATTTAGCAATTGGGGAATGATTCATATTCTTAAAATTTTGACTCAGTTTTTTAAATATTTGAAAAATGAGACCTTAATTGGAGAAACTTGCTGTAAAATTTTTACCCCCTAAATTTCCTGTTTTCCTTTTTATCTTAGTTTGTGTAAAAACTTCAATTAATTTAATGTAATCAAAACTTTTACACCCCATAATGTTCTCCATCTCTTGTTTGATCTTAGAAATTTTTACCTTATCCATAGATCTGATAGGTAAAAATTTCCATGCTCCCATCATTTACTTATGACATCGCCCTTTATGTCTAAATCATGTACTCATTTTGACCATATCTTGATATGCAGTGTGAGATACTGGTTTATACCTACTTTCTGCCAAACTGCTTTCCAATTTCCCCAGAAGTTTTTGTCAAATAGTGATTCATCTCAAAAACTTAGATCTCTGAGTTTATCAAACAATGGATTAAAACTATGGTCATTTTCTACTGTATCTATCTTCATCTATCCCACTGATCCAGCAATCTATTTCTTGGCCAGTACCAGATTGTTTTGATGATTTACTGCTTTATAATACAATTTGAGATCTGATATTACTAGATCACCTTCCTTATATGAGTTGTTATTATACAGGATATACTAGTTTTATTAAGCATAGAATTTCATTATTGGAGACCTTGGGAATCATATAGTTTCATCCTTACCTGAAATATCGATCAGTCAGAAAACATTAAGTTCTTGTTGTATGCCAGGTACTGTTAACCACATTTCTAATAAAGTAGGTCTAGGAGCTAATGACCTTACAAAGCAGTCTGCTCCATTATTAGTTCTAGTTAGAAAGTCCTTATACTGAACTAAAATATGTTTTCCTGTGATTTCTGTCCACTTGCCCTCCTTCTTAGCTCTGAAACTGAGCAAACTAAACCTATTCATTCTTGAAGGGCAAGAATGTTTTTTGTGGCATTGACATCTCATAATTAATGAAGCTGATGGACCCTTTCTCAGAATGTTTTTAAATGCATAAAATAAAATACATAGGATTATGGAAAAAAAAAACACCAGAAGATTGAACTGTAGATAGGAAGACTGATCCCATATGATGTAATCATGGATATAAATAAGTACAGTAGTTTTGAAGTAGTGCATTTTTATTTTGAGATTTGCAACAGTTGTAATCTGATTTCTGTTGGTAACAGTCATAGGTACTGTTGATACTTCTGTGGTTTGTTGTCTACAATTCACAGTTGAACTTTCAAGAGTTTTATGAAAATAATGAAAAAAATTTTTTCCCATTCAAATTTATAGAACTTGGAAATCTATTTATAAGAACTCTGGTTTTAGGGAATATCGTGGCAGTTACCATTTAAAGTCTTCACCCGAGTTTAGAGAATGAAAGACTCAACATTTTACAAATGAGGAAATGGCTTAGAGAAATGAAGGTGACTGTGCCTTTATGGGTGTGGGCATAAAAAGGCACCTACCTCACTATGTGTAAGAAAACCAGCTCCTGTACAGCTTCCATCCAACATGATTTAATTGTCAAGCAGTGTATATCCTTGGACTACACATCCACTGAGAATGAAGGGAAATAGCATGGTGATACAACAGAGAAAATACCGGCTTGGATTTGAGAGACCTTTTCAGCCAATGGTTAGCTAAGTCACTTTACCCCTCTGGGCTTCTTGTCTCCCCATCTGTAAAATAAAATTCTGGTCTTAGATGATCTCCAGGGGGACTATTGTGTGAACATTCTATGTTCTCGAGTCCATCCTGGGGTTTTATGGTCTATATTACAAGGTTCTTGCAGCTCTGACATTGTGTCCTCAAGGTCTAGTTCTGCAACTGATTTGGGAGATTGTTTCCTAGTTAACTAGGCACCTTTTCAGTGATTGGAATTTTATCAGAACGGAACGACACCATCTAAATGAGAACAGGATTCTAGTCTGAGAGACCATCCGGTTCTTGGTGAAGTCTGGCCTTCTTAATGTCTGCCAAATTTGGGATATGTTTAATTTTCTTTGGACTAAAGGATTAGGGGTTTGCTTATTTGCTGTAATGGCTATACTTTGTTTTGGAACCCAGAGAATAGAAAAGGCGCAAAGAGCGATTGAAGATAGTGACCGGCACTGTGCTAAGTGGTTTATAATTATGATCTCATTGACCCTCACCATTACAGGGGGAGTATAAATGTGGCATTTTTCACAACAATTTGAGTTGTTACATGCAGCAGACTTCGTTATAAATACACATTCACACACTCACACACTACAGGGTGTAGCCAGAATAGTTAAGACTAACCCTTAAGTTTTGCCATTAAGATTGAGCTTTCCAGGAGAGTCATCCAATCTTATTTTCTCTCTACATTAAAAAACAAAAAACAAAACTTGAAAAGTTTAATTTTGATTGAGTCTTTCTATCTTGTGAAAATTATGTGAATCCCTGTCCCTTCTACTGCTTGTTGTTCACTCATTTTAGTCATGTCTGACTCTGTTAGACCCCATTTGGGGTTTTCTTGGTAAAGATCCTAGAATGGTTTTCCATTTCCTTCTCCAGCCCATTTTACAGATAAGGCAAACAGGGTTATGTGACTTGTCCAGGGACACACAAGCCAGTAAATGTCTGAAGCCAAACTTGAAGTTGGGTCTTGGCTGACTCCAGGACTGGTACTCTATCCTTTGAGCCCCACCTAGTTGCCCTAATGTTCCTCCTGCTATCATTATACTGTTAGACGAATCATTAATTACCTCTCATCTGCACTACTAAATTCAATTCCTAACTAACTGGTCTCTCTGACTGCAATTTCCATTCCCTTCTACTTTATTTTTCTTCTGTGGCTAAATTAATTCATTTTCCTTATTGGTACTTCTTTAGTGGCCGTCTGGACCCCTAGAAGTCAGGGACTAGTTTTTATCTAACTTTCTTATTCTTAATGTCCTATATATGGTAAACACCCATGAAATGTTTGTTGCATCTGTTATTTTGTTGCTTAAAACCTTTAGTTGCTGACCTCATTGACTATTAATCAAGGCCATACTCCTTAGCCATTCCAGGGCTTCTAGAGTCTGGCACCTTCCTACCTTTTCTACCTTATCTCACTTGCCTCTCTATTTACTTTATTCCCCAGTGAAAGTGCATGGTCCAGTAACCACTCCCTGTGATATATTCTATTGCTGGACCTTTGCTTATTGTTCCTTATACTTGTAAAACTCTTCCCCTTTGCCTTCAGTGTGTTGAAATTATTGAAAATTCTACCTATCTTCTAAACCCACTTCAAATGCCACCTCTTTTCTGTAGTCTTCTGATACTTCCCTAATATGGAGATGGTCTTTTTGCACTTGGACCTCACTTTTTGTTGCCTCTTTTACGAACTTCTTATTTTATATTATAGGAGTTTTTTGTGTTATGATTTAGACATGGCATTCATGGATGAAGTTGGCCCAATTTGCTAGTATAGATTTTCCCCCCCTACTGAATCATCTCAGGGCTAGAAAGGAATCTTCAGCATTTAGCCTAAATTTACTTGAGAGATCATACTGTCTATAACATCCTTGATAAGTGGCCATTTAGCCTCTGCTCACATATTCTCCTGCTCCTGGATTATAAATTCATGATGTTAAGGATTATATATTCCTCAGGACCAAGCATATTAGTTCTCAGCAAATTAGTAAATGCTTAATAAGTATTGAAATTTGAAGCTCACTTATTTCTCAATTTTATTCTTAGACATATCCTGTATTTTCCAGTAAGAAGGAACTGGATCTGCCTTGCTTCCTTTGTAATTTTTCAAGGTGTAAATAAATTGTGGGTTGCCTTTGAGATAGGAGAGGCTTTAGAAGACTTCATTCAGCAAGGCTGATGGGGAGCTTGAGGATGAATGTATGAGACTAAGGCTCTGATAGTTTCTATTGTGGGCCAGGAGTCAAAGTACAAAGCCTAGTAAAACTAAGGGCTGGTGATTTAAAAATGCACCATCTACTTATTTTAGTGCCAATATTTAACATGCCTTTTATGACTTGCAACTTGGAGACTTTCATTTAAACTATAAATATTTGTTTTTTAAGGGCATAGAGAAGTATTGTATATATAATGTGTGTGTGAGAGAGAAAAGTGAAATCATTCTTTTTTGAAAGAATAAAGTATTTGTAGTAAAAGGGACTTTAAAACAGCACTCAGTTCAGTTCCACAAGTGTTTACTAAGTGCTGTGTGTCATCATGTTAGAACTAGAATCAAGTCAACAAGTATTTATTAAGCACCTACAATATGTCAGGCACTGTGTAAAGTGCATTTTGTGCTCTAAGGTACTTTCCTGAAACAGAAGACAGGGTTGTTTCTAGAAATGTTCCATCTTTAAAAGTTACTGTTTCAACTCTGAAAAACTAAACTCTAATCAATACAGCAATCACCATGATTCCAAGAGGCTAGTGATGATACTCCCTATGTCATAGGATTTTGAGGAAAATGCTGCTGGAACATACATTTTTGGACATAGCCATTGTAGAGTTAGTTTTGCTTTGATAAGTATATTTGTTCCAGAGCTGTTGCCTTTTAATTTTCAGTGGGGAGTAGTTGGAGAGAGAAAATTAATAGAATAATACAGTGTAAAAAAAGCATTTTAAAAACATCTATCTAAAAGTTAGTGTTTCTTCTTTAATTGGCACCACAAAGTTAAACCTAAGGTAGAATTAATTTTATTTTAATATATGAAGATATGTTTTTGTATTCCAAGCAAAGACCTTTCTTTCCTATTCTTGATGTTACATCCTTCCTGAGAGTTCCCCTCTTAATAAAAGATTGCCTTGGTCAGCAGGTCAGAACTTTTTTTTCTCTTCCAATGTGATACTTTTTGCATGATCTCAATTTCAGGGTTATGTGCTTTTTAGAGAACAAATGAAGTAGTAGTTTAGAGAACTGGCCTTGGAATTGAGAAGATCTGTGTTCAGGTCTCATCTTTATTACATGGGGGGATGAATTCTCCTGTTCAAAAAGTTACTCTTCTCAGTGTTCCAAGGATTCTTAAGTTATAGAGCTGGTGCCAAGCTACATTGGTAGAGGGTATTTCCTCATCTGAGAGTTTCAGTGAAAGTACATGTTTTGTTTGGTCCTAAAAACCTTGTCCTTGGTTTTGGTAAGTTGTAGCTAAGTGCCTGATGGTATGCTGCTTTTGCTACTCTCTGTGTTTAGGAAGTGTCATTTCTATGTCTTGTCATTTATTTCTGCTCTAGCCTTTATCCAGGGCTGCAGGTGTTTAAAACAAACAGGTAGAAGTTAAAGCTTTTTTGCTCCTACTGTGTGATCAAGTACTGGACATTCTGGCTTCTGGCATATACCTGCCAGCTTTAGTTAAGCTATTGCTAAGTAGGGGTTGTAAAACTAGACTGCTCTAAGGTCAAGAGTCTCAAGCCTGTTGTTAGTGCTCCTCTTTGCCTTGGGTATTACTTGGGATTAAATTTCTGGGTATTACTCAGTATTACTCAGAACTTAGGTTCTCTGAGCCTCTCCAAAACACATCACTGAAATCTAGGTCATGCCTCAAGCACATTGGAAGGGGAAAAGTTCAAGACCTGGCCCACTGACCTAGGCAGTCTTTTACTAAAAGAGGGAAACTTTAAGAAAGAAGTAACATCAGGACTAGGAAAGAAAGACCTTTGCCTGGAATATACCTTCATTTCTCTATAGGTGTTTGAGCCTCACTATCTGTGCTTTCAGACATCTCTTCTGGGTTTCTTATTCCTACTCCTTGATTTCTCTCTCCTTGGAAATCAGCTTGCCAACCTAAATGCTTGTTAGATCCATGTTTCCTCAGGCTTATATTATTTGGACTTTTCCACTTGATCTGTCTTTTTTTTTTTAAACCTTTACCTTCTGCCTTGGAATCAAAACTGTGTATTGGTTCTAAGGCAGATGAGGGTAAGTACTAGGCAATGAGGGTTAAGTGACTTGCCTGGGACCTGGCTCTCAGTCAATTCCACTGAGCCACCTAGCTGCCCCCGCGCTGCTTCCTCCCCCTCCCATCTGTCATTTTGAAGCCACATTTTGCCTCATGTTCTGCCTGGCCTGTTCATTTTTCCTGACTCTGGGATTTGCTGTACTGTCTGAATTAGGGTGTCCATAATTTGTTTCCATACTAACTTGACATGGTCATGACTTCACTGCCTTCTCTGACCTTCCAGCTGTGACTTGGCATAATATTACCTACAACAAATAAAAGTAACTGATATACTGGCCTGTTTAGAATTTACTTGTGTCCATGGAAAACCGGAACTCATATTTTCTCTGGAAACACTTCTGCTGTTGTGATAAAAGCATTCCGACATGTTTGTCTTCTCTTTGCTCCCTCTTGCTGTGGGTCCCATCTGGATACAGAAGTCAGTTGCCTAGCAGTGTCTTACTGCAGCTTAGTCTGTCTGATGTCGTAATCTGACAACACTATAATTGGTCAAACCTTTGGGAGGTTTGGGTGATAACCTGATGTCACAAAAGGGAGTTGACATCTAAATAGGCTCAAGTAGTGGAAGAAATTTTAGGAATGGGGGAGAAAATATCTGCTTTGGTAATTAAGGTAGTCAGCCTCAAAGGCACAGGATAATTGATTAAGTTAAATTCAGAGATGAAATAAGAGTTTGTCTTTTGATGTAGATTTGTTAAAAATTGAGTGGTGGAAGGCAAAGTAGGTTTCTCCAAGTTTAGTAAGGTAGATAGTGCCAAATGTTTTCATAATACTTTTATATTTGCCAAGTGTTATACTGTTTACAGACTGCTTTCAAATACATCCAAATTTGATTCTCAGATAAATCTGACCGGTGAAACAACTGATGTCTTTGGCATCTCTGATTTGATGAGAGTTCGAAGGCATATTGAGTAACAGATTTAAGAAATAGAAGTGGCCTTAAAGATCTCCTAGTCCAGTTGAGGAAACCAAGACCCAGAGAGGTAAAGGAACTTGTTTTAGTTACACAGAGGGAGTCTAAGTCTAAGCTTGAGTTTAAAGCCAGGCCCCTTTAGCAAGCAAATTCAGTGCTCTCAATTGACTGCTTTGGGCTACTTCAATAAAGAAAGGTCTTCCCTGGCAGCTTCTTATTCTAGAATGTGGCACTTAAAAAAATCCCAAACCACAACCTAATATAACTTTGGACATTTATTATACCCTTTACAGCTGGTTCTTCTGAGGATAGAGGAGAATTCAACAGAATGTAAGCTTCTTAAGGGCAAGGACTCTTTGTCTTCATATCTATAGTGTGACATAGTAGGAGCTTATTAATAAATTTTTGAACTGAGGATAGTTGGAATGTGGCAGGATGTAGGAAGAGAGAGAGTGCATTTCATAGGGTCTTCAGCTGTAGGCCAATTCTTTTGCCCTCTGTCAAATATAGCTAAGTGATTGATTTCATTTCTGCTTTGTCTTTCTTATGAAAATAAGTATTGTGTATTGAAAGAAGAGACCCTGAGCTTGGGCCTCTGTGATTCCTTCTGGCCCTTAGATTTAGAGTCTTTCAAAAAGGTCTTGATAGGCAGATAGTTGACTTGGTCAATAGAGAGCCACACCTGGAGATGGGAGGTCCTGGTTCAAATTTGATATTAGACACTTCTTAGCTGTCTGACCCTAGGCAAGCGGCTTGAACCCCAATTGCCTAGCTCTTCCCTTCTTCTACCATAGAACTGATACTTGGTATTGATCCTAAGACAGAAGGTAAGAGTTTAAAAAAGAAAAGAAAAAGCTCTGACACTTTTTAAGAAACAGAAAAAGATTTCGAGAATAGTTCTAATAATTTAAGACCTGTCTTAACTTTGTGCAGAGAGGCTTATCAACGGAAGATTGGCTGCCCAGTGGTAGGTTTTTTTGGTCATGGGAACACATACAGATTATTTTCTAAGGCAGAGAGGAGGTTCTATTCTGTGTCAGTGAAAGGAGTGCTCACATAAGAAATCCTGTGTCCTTTAGGCATCTCACATGAGAAGTGGCAGAGTCCTAGAATGAACACTTAGAGAGACTACTGTTAGCAGACCCAGAAACCTACGTGTTCCATGGCTTAGGCTTCCTTGCTTTGCCTCTTTGGAGAACTGAGCACTGTTCAGGGTAGGCTCTTGGAAATATGCAAGGAGTAGGAATTCCCTATGGTTTAGTTCTCTTCAGTTCTCAACTGGCAGGGTTGTGGGTGGGTATGGGGAGCTTTGTCACCAAAACTTATGCTCCATGAAAATCAAATTAAAAGCTGCTGCAGGGAGATCCCAAAGTAGTAATGTCCTCAGTGCTTCCAATTTGCAGTGTATACTCTTAGGACTCTTAATTTACACGGCATGAAAAACCCAATGAAGCTTTTTTTTCTTGCCTTCTATTCTGAAGAGGATGCTGAATGGTTGGTATGTAATTTTGTAAGCCAAGAACTAGGGATTTATTTCATTGGATTGGAGGAATGGCTGATTTTACAGCATTGTCACCTTTTCCTAGCCTATTCAGTCCACTTTGATCACCTCAAACCGTGAGTTCTGTGGTTCTTTTTTTCACAGAACAATAAAACCTCAGATGTAGAAGGGACCTATCAATCAAAGAGACCATCAATCAACACCTTTATTGAGGTGTGTGTGTGTGTGTGTGTGTGTGTGTGTGTGTGTGTGTGTGTGTGTGTGTGTGTGTGTGTGTGTGTGTATTCTTCCCCCTCCAATGCTCACACCAGGCACTCGGCTAAGTGCTGGTTGTTTAGTTCTACTTGTACCTGAACAGGAATCCATTCTTCAGCATACCTAACAAGTGGTCACCCACTCCCTGCTTGAAGGTATTAAATGGTGCTCATGACTTCCCAATGCAACCTTTTTCATTTTTGGATAACTTTCATTTTTAGGTAGTGCCTTCTTAAATTGAGCTAAAATCTGCCTCTATTGTTTCTAGTTTCCCCTTCAGGACCTGAAGCAAGATAGATCCAATCCCCATTCTCCATAACAACCCTTCAGATCCCTGGTCATGTCTCTTAAATTTTCTCTTTTGAGCTCATTTCCATTTCTTGAGTTGACTAATTTCCTCACTATTCTGGCATTCTTTGGACAGTCTTCAGCTTGTCAATATTTTTCCTAAAAGGTGGCACCTAGATCAATTGGAGCACAGTATTGCAGATGATGAATGACTAGGGCAAAGATTATTATTTTATTGTAATTAATATAATTGTTTTTGTCTACTGTATCAGATTCAATACAAGTGTCAATTTCTAAAGCAGAAGAGGAATAAAGAATAGGCAATTGGGGTTTTGTGACTTAGCTAAGGTCATACAGCTAGGAAGCATCTGAAGCCATATTTGAACCTAGGTCCTAACTCTAGGCCTGGTCCTCTATCCACTAAGCCAGCTAGTTCCTCCAGAATTAATTCTTTTTTCCCCTTTCATCCTAGATACCCTTTTCTTTCTCAGTGTAGCCTAGATTTTTAGGCTTATTAGTGCTCATTCTCATCTGCTGCCTTGTGCTTATCTTTTTGTGTATGATTAAAGAGGTTTAGTAGTGAGAGGAATGCCTTGCAGGTGTTTTCCCTCAGATTATGTAAAGTGTTCTTAATTCTTGAAGTTTAAACTTGAGCTGCTGCTATTCCTTTTGTTTTCATCATCATCATCTTTATCAATTTTAGGTTGCTAATGTTATTGTTAAATTGGGATTATGTGTTACCAAGATATTTAGTTGGCCTGGATAACTGTATGGGCAGAGAAGTATGACATAGTGGAAATCTTCCTGGATTTGGAGACAGAAGAACTCCATACAAAATAAGTCTCTGTTCCTTTACCCCTTTTGTGATTTTAGGGAAGTCCACTTCTCAAGACTTCAGTATCTTCCTGTGCCAAATGGGTAGTTGGATAATTTCCTTCAATGTTAGGATCTTAATATAACATAGGCACTTGCTTATGATATTAAGATATGATAAAAAAAGAGTGCTCTTTTTTAAAAAAAACCTTGATTCTCACAGAGACACTATGAAGTAAGTAGAATAGTATCCTAATTTTGTATTATCCCTATTTTGCAGATAAATAAAATGAGGCCTAAAAGCTATTGAGGAATTGCCCCAAAATGCAGAGCAAAGTAATTAGAAATGCCACATCCAACTTTTATTCTTTTCAGAGTTTAGGCACCTTTTCAATCAGAAGGAGAACATCTATGCAGTGTCAATATACATTGTACTAGGAATCAGGATACCTGTGTTCTGGTTCTTACTGAGGTATTAATTAGTTTTGTGACTGAAATAGTATGCTTAATAAAACTATAGACCTAGATGACCTCTTACATCCCATCTAGCTTTAACATTCTGTGATCTTCAGTATTATTCTATCTCATAGAACCTGGAATCCAGGTTTTTAGGGAATGTTAACCTTTAGCTGCTTAGTGAAAGAAAAAAACCTGACTTTAGGGAGGCAGACTTGCCTCTCATTGGGGCAACTACTGGTTAGCCTCAGTTTTTGAGCAGCTTGTTTGTAGGAGAATATTCTCCTGAGGATATTTTTTCTTAGCCAGCTTAGTTCCTATTACTAAAAAAAAAAAACAAAAAAAACCATAACATATTCTTTGTCTTGGATTAATTAAAATTTGGTGTACAGGAAGAAATATGTCAGTTTCTCTGTCCGGTGAGGATAATAGGAGCAGAGATTTAGAACTGGAAGGAACCTTAGAAATTATTAGATCTTCTGTCTTCCCAATTTTCATATGGGGAAACGGAGACCTGAAAGTTGTGGCTTGCCCAGGGAAACTGAGATTTTGTGTGCAGAAGTGTCTCCAGATAATGTATAACAAGGGAGCTTTGGGTCTTCAGATTCCTTATCTATAAAAAAGGAAACATTATTTCATGCAATCATAATCTTTGTCTTTGGGAATATTTCAGGGGTTTTTATGATTCACTTGTTAAGGATGAAGGGATTTGTACAGTTATGAGTTGGTCTAGACAACCTCTGGGATCCCTCTTAAGCTCTGAGATTGTGAGTCTCAACCACTCCCAGATGCTGATTTTATGGTGGTATTGCCAATGTTCATTGCTTTCATCTTGTCAGGTGTGTTTCACACCCTTTTGAGGATGCATTTTCCCCTTTGGTAAAGCAAGCAGAATGTGCCTTCATTATGAATGGAACTATAATTAAAATAATAGCTGCCTCCTTATAACACCTTTCATCTGAGAATCTTGAGGTGCTTTCCAAACACACTTTGTTGGCTATCATTATAATGCCCATTTTCCAAGTGAGGAATCTGAGACCCTGAAAGGGATAGAACTGAGATTTCTCTTGCACAGCCTGTGCAACTTTCAACAAATATTTATTATTAAGCACATATTGCTTACCAGAAGAGATAAAGACTTAAAATGGAAAGAATCCTTGTTCTCAAGGGTTCTCTATTACTAATAGTCCCTTCTGCTTTAGATTCTGCTCTAAATGGAATGAATGAAATCTTGTGACCCATGGGGAAGTAATGGAATGATTTTACCAGTAAGGAAAGTATGAGGAAAGCAAGGACACTTAAAAGATCTCCTTTCTCCCTCTCCACTGGGTGCTAGTTGAGATGAGGAGGGCCCCCACTGCCCCATTTGATAGTTTTACATAATCTTCATGGGCTATTTTATAGGTTCTAAAGCTAGAAAGAGTCTAGGACAACCTCATGATTTACAGATGAGGAAACTGAAAATTTACCCAAGGGCACAAGTGGCACAAATAAGATTCAGACCCAGGACCTCTGACTCTAGTCACTCAAAGGCCTCTAGCATGAAAAAGCATGTTAGAAACTATCCAGCTTTTTTCAAATTCATCCTGCCCTAATGTATTGTTTTGAGTGATGTCAGCCTCAGGAACTATGACATCACTGAAAGGAGCAGGTCAGAAGAGAAGTGGATTTTGGGGTCCATCAAAGGGGACCTGGTCATTGGCTTTGACAAGATGGGAAATGCCCAAAAGAACATGACAGGTAAATAGGCCTTTGACAAAAACTTGTGACAGAACTTGCAAGACTATAACTGGGATGCACAGCTAAAATGTAAAATCCATGCCAACTCTATTGGGGACCAGGTGTCCAGTCTTAACACAGAAATATTCACTGAACAAACCACCCTCGTGTAAAAATGCTGGTTGGGCTCTATAGAGCACTCTAAAGAGTACTTTATAAACATTAGTTCACCCTCACAATAGCCTTGGCCTTTGAACATAGTATTTTTGTCGCCAGTAGGAGCATCAATACCATAATGAAAGCATTGGACTGGAAGTTGGGAGACATGGATTCTTGTCCTCGATTTTCAGTTATCTCGTTGTGACTTCTTGAACAAGACCCTTTCCCTTGTCTTGGTCTGTTTCCCCAACCTCATCTGTAAAACAAGGTAGATGAATTAGATGAAGTCTAAGGAGTCATTCTTACTCTAACCTTCTGGTTCTGTGATTGGCTCAGTTGATGATGACCAGGGCCTTGGTCACAGAATCAGACATCTGTCCACAACCACAAATGGCATCCCTATCATCTGGACTTGCCACCTGGGGAACAAGGAAGTGTTAATGACTCAGCCTATTCTTGCTGCCAGGGAAACAATATAAAGCATTCAAATCTGGTCCTCAGTTTCCACACCAGTAAAATGAGAGGTTTAGAATAGAAGATCTCTCAGGTTCTTTCCAGCTGTAAATCTTCTCTGTACAATATTTACTGTTTACAACATCTCCTTTGAATAAGAAGTATATAGTACATACTTTTATAATTTTCTTTTTGAATTTTGAGTACCCTATCTGGGGGATCAGTAGAGATGTCTACGAAAGTAGATTGGTTTGTATGAATGTAAAATACCTTTGTCTAAATGCCTGTTTACTTGTTGACTGATCCAAGTTTTCCCTGGGTCCTACCCCTCACAGATGTATACTACAAATTGAGTCACATAGGAGGTTCTTGTGTTCAGTCTAAATGCATAATGACTGCTGAACATAAGTGGATTTCACCATATCTAATAGAGAGGTGGAAGCTTTGGAAGAACACTTTTAAACAGCTTACTTATCCATTAGATTCAGTTTTTCTTTCCTTTTAGAATCTGTATTTGTTTGGACTCTCCACCTTTCTAATACAGATTTATTTTTTGTTTGATTTATAGAAGATTTTCCTATAATAGTAGATGGTAAAATTTCGTTTATTTACTTGGATGTTGTAAGGTGGAAACTCTTGGGAGCAGGAGGATGCCCACCAACACCTGTGTTCATTGCTGCAATTTCCATCATGGCATTTCTGATGCTTTTGGTATTTCATTTTGAATATTTTCCATGCAGGTGTGACTAAAGCAGTAAGAGAGGCAAACACATGATTAGTGATTATTAATGATGAGTTAGGGAATCTGTTGAAAAGAGGGCAAGGAGGAAGAACTTGGGGAGATGAGGGAGGCTTAAGAAAGCTTCACTTCCCTTGTTAAAACAATACGGCAACCATTCATAGCTGGAGCTTTTCTGGTCTAAGATCAGATTGATGAGACACTTATACTTTTGGTTTGTCCATTAGCTCTCTGTGATTGTGGAATAATTTACTAGAAAAGGAGGCAGCATAAGTAAAGTGCAATGGATTCCTGGTCTTGGAGTCAGGAGACCTGAGCCCAGATCCCAGTTCTCTGGTAAGCTATTAGTTTTAGGACCTTGTGTAAATAATAAAAACCATCAAACCTACCTGGGCTTCAGAGGTTGCCCCATCTGAAAATGAGTTTGGATCAGATAAATTCTGCTTCTAATGAAGGTAAGGTAGTCAGTATAGTAGACTTGGACCAGGAAGACCTGAATTCAAACCCTGCCTCTGCCAATTAACTATGTGACCTAACCTATCTGAAACTTCAGTTTCCTTTCCATAAAATGGATAATGCACCTATATATCACAGGACTATTACAAGGTTCAAATGAGATATGCAAAGTTGCTTTGCAAGCCCTAAAGCTCTATGTAAACATTAGTTATTATTAGTAATCATAATAAAAATAAAATAATACAATTTCTATGATTGATTTCCTTGAAAAAGGTAACTAAATTTGAACAGCAGCTTTCTCTGTTAAAGTGAGGATAGGTAGGGCAATAAGAATTTTATTGTGTCATAAATTGCTTAAGCTCTACAAAATAGAGTAATTTTTTACTTTTCCTTTGGGAGAATTACATTAAAACTTATCAGCTGGTATGGCCTAATTCTGGTTTACAGAATATACAGTATTTCTAGTCAGTAGATGATAAAATTTCATTTGTTTATTTAGAAGTTGTAGGGTGGCAACTCTTGGACAGAAGTGTGCCCACCTGAGTTTCTTGGCATGATTTGTTTGGGTCTAAAAGCATAATGTTCCCCAAGTTATTTTTGAGCTTAGCACCCTTTCTTACTCTTTTAAGGCAGAAGTGTTGTTTCTCTCTTCTGAACTCTTCCACCATTTCATTACTCCCTTGGCAATTTTCACACACTGCCATGTTGAGTAGTCCTTTCATCCCTATGTTTGACTTTCCTCACAAAGTTGTAAGACTCGGGTCTTCCCTTTCCGCATGTGAATCACCTGTTCAAAAAATTGCTGTCACTTCTCGTGACCTACAGAGTAAAATATGTACTCATCTTCATATTCCAAGCTCTGTACAGTTTGGCTCCAGCTACCTTTTTAGCTTTAATTGACATTCAATCCCTTTACAACATTGCATGTTCAGCCAAATTGGACTATTTGTTCCCTGAACTCGGCATTCTGTCTCTTGCCTAGAGGCTTCTGGGCAGTCTTTCCCTCATGGAATGTACTTCCTCTTCTTCATCTTTGCCTCTTAAAATCCTCTTCTTCCTTCAAGACATTGCCTAGATTCAATTTCTTTTTTACTCTTTTAAAGTACTTTTTAAAAACTTTTTTTACTTTAAAAAAGTTTTCCCTTCTTTATTCCTTTTTTTAATTTTAGTATTTTTTCCTATCCTTCCTACTTCTCCCCTCCCCAATCATAGGGAGAGGGGTGGAGATTAAAAAAAAAAGACTTGTAAAAAGCTTACATAATTAGCAAAATTCCCACACTGGCCATGTCCAGCACCAGCCCAATAAATTCTAAACTCTTTGAGGGCGAAGAGAATGTCATTTTCCATCTGTATTCCCAGTACCTTTGCATATAACAGATCCCTAATGTTGAAATGGTAGTCCTTTCAACAAATGGTTAGTGCCAGCTATACAAAGGAGCTCATACATTTTTGTAGGCATGCATGTACATGGGTGTGCATGCATGCATACATACACATACACATAGCCTGAAGAATGTTACCTTGCACAAAGGCACTTAATATTTGGTGATTAATTAATTGTAAGTTGTCTTGACATTAGTTTGGCTTTGAACATGAAAGAAAGGCAGGTTTGAGCATCTGGCTTGAGCTGCAAAGGGATTTTGGTGATTATGACCATCCTTGAACATATTTTGCTTCCCTGGTAGAGGATTGGATACCACATTACAGAATGAAAATTTGAGACTTTACTAGTCTTTTGTTTTTTCATTTGTAAAATGCAGGAGTTGGACTAGATCTCTGATGTCCCTTCCAGGTTTAGATCTTAGGTTCCTTTGTTCTAGATAACTGAATGGTTTTTGTTAACTGAGGGCTATTATATTAGCTACAGTTACTTTTTATAACCAACCCTTTTAGGGTTTACAAACCACTTCCTTATCACAGACCAGTTGAAATACTACTAAAGTTATCTGTCTGGAGAGACAGAGGCATGGGCTCAGAAAGTTGAATCAACCGAAGATATATAACCTCTAGCTCCTAAGAGGATCAAAATTTTAAACCACTAGCTACTAAGATCAGGATGAAAATTTTAACCTTGGGCTTTGGCCAAGTCTCTTTCTATTATAACATACAACTTCTCAACAGATCTCTTATTTTATTTCTGATGCCTGTATGACCACTTTTTAGATCACTGAAATTTGGTATAATAATACTATGTTTCCTTTCCAGGAGGTACTTGAGGATGTGATGGGGGCTTTAGTGGTTCATTTTGAACATTTCATTTCTAACATTCAGTTACATGTAAAAAGAACTTTTGACAATTGGTTTTTGACACTTTAGGATTCAGATTTTTTCCCCCAAGGCAGTAAAAAGTCAGATATAGGTTATACTTATATTTTCATGCAGTACATATTTCCATATTGCTTAAAACATCACACAGTTTAAAAAAATCATGAAGGAAATAAAGAAGATTAAAGTACTTTAAGGTTTACAAAATACTTCCTTACAACAGCCCCATGATAAAGAAGGCATATCTTTTGATCCAGTACTACCACTACTGGGTCTGTATCCCAAAGAGATAAAAAAGGAGGGGGGCTGTTTGTACACAAAAATATTTATAGCTGTTCTTTTTATGGTGGCAAAGAATTGGAAACTAATGACCTTCTCAGTTGGAGAATGGCTGAATAATTATGGTATATGATTGTGATATAAAACTATTGTGCTATAAGGAATGATAAACAGGATGATTTCAGAAAGAGCTGGAAAGACCTCTGACAGAGTGAAATAAGGAGAACCAGGAGAATGTTGTACACAGTTAATTCCAATATTGTGGAATTATCAAATGTGGGACAGTTCTGAGGACTTATGAAAAAGAATACTATCTACCTCCAAAGAAAGAACTGTTGTAATATAAATGGAGATGAAAACATATATAACCCAGATTGAATTGCTCATCAGCTCTGGTAGCAGAGAGGAAAAAAAGGAGAGAGATCATATGACTTTGGAAAACTTATATGGACATGTTATTAAAATAAAAATTAATAAAGAATTTTTTAGAAACAGCCCCATGATGTAGGTAGTAAAAATAGTATCTCTGTTCCATGTGTGGGAACAAAAGTAGAGGTTAAGTGACTCAAGCAGAATCACACCTTAGTGAGTGTCAGAGGCAGGACCTCAACCCAAGATCTGATTTAAATCCAGTACTATGTGTTCCCATTATAGAAGTGCAATAGAGATGATTGCTTACATTGAGGGGGAAATTGGACTAGACTACCCCGTAATTCTCTCCTTTAATTTGTAAAACTCAGAGAGGTGTTTTTTTAAATTACTTTTTTCACTAATGCCTGTGTGATCCAAATACAAACTTTTTCATTTAAAATACAAGATGCACAGATACTCTCTTCTAGAAGTAAAACTTTGCAAGGGTTTCCCTCCATCCCCTAGTGTTTCACTAGTCTTAAAACTTCCAGCACAAATAAAAGTTTTTTCTTTGTTCTTACAAGCAGAGCAATAATTTTGTGGACAGACCTCTTCAGTAAAGAGAGATTTTATCCTTTAAGACTGAAGAAAGAAGGCAAAAATGATGCCTGGGTCTGTTTGGAAAACTTGATTAATAGTAACAGCTCATTTGTTTAATATTTTAACAAATTAGCTTCCTCATAACAATCCCAAAATATACACTAGTACTGCTACTTATATTTTCTTTGGTATTTTGGGAAAGCCATTTAAACTCTTAGTCTGTTTCCTTATTTGTCTCAGTTTCCTTATTGGTAAGGTGAAGAAGTTGGAGTAGTTTATTTTTTTAAATGTATGAGTGGGGTGGGAGGCAGCTGATTTAGCTGATTGAGAACCAGACCTAGAGACTGGAGGGTCCTAGGTTCAAATCTGGCCTTAGACACTTCCTAGCTGTGTGACCCTGTGTCACTTAACATCTATTACTTAGCCCTTACTACTTTTCTGCCTTGGAACCAATACATAATATTGATCCTAAGTCAGAAGGTAAGGGTTAAAGAAAAAGTATGAGTGCCAGATAGACTGTCAGGTATTATTATCCTTATTTTGCAAATAAGAAAACTTGATATTCCTGGAGGATGAGTGCAAGGACATGTGGCTGAGAAGTGTGGGATCTGCGATTCAGACCCAAGACTTTGAACTCTATGACCTGTACTTTTTTCTGCTATATTATGCTTTATTCCTATATCTTTATTGCACTTGAATAGTGATTAGGGGAGAAACCAAATTTGAATTTTTTTTTTTAACGGACTATAAGGGCCACTACATAGTTGTCCTTGACTAAAGATTCATAGGATTGTTCATAGGATTGTTATGCTTTTCTCAGTCATAGAATGGGAGATACTTTGTGGCTATGTGCCATTTAGCAACAATTAAAGGTGCAGAGATCCCCTAGATATCCTGTCTTTCCAACCCTTCCCTAATAAGAGGGTACTGGTTTTAAGCAGAGAACCCATTAGTCCTAGTTTCTTGCCCATTCAGCTATTATATTATGTGTTGGGGGGGGGAGGCACAAGGGGGTGGAGAAGGACTAAGAATCAATGTATCTATAGTCCATTCTCTGGCTTTAGATGTTGAACTCCTTTCTGTAGCTCCATTTGCTTATCTCTTAAGGGATAATGATGCTTTTTCTATGTTGCTTATGAGAGCCACCATCTATGGCCTTCCCTTTTGCTGGTGATATTTAGCTAACAGAAACATATACCTCTACAAGGTTCAAGTTTATCCTATTCCAAATGTTGTAAGAATTGGAATTAGAATCTTGCTAATTAAAATCATCTATAAGTAAAGAAATTGGAATTGTAAAAAACAAACTATTCTTAGTTGTTATGAAATCAAGATAATGATAATTTACCATTTCTCTAAGGCTATAAAATTTACAAAGTATTTTTCTCACAATAGCCCTGTAAGCTATTGTGTGCATGCATGCATGTGATTTTTCTCTTTTAAAAATGAATTGACCAAAATCAGAATGTAGTAGACTTGTTCACAGTCATGTGACTAGGAAATATTGTAGATCCAGAAATTCAATTGAATTTCTTCTAGCTTTTGAGTCTAACATTCAGGCCACAAGCAAACAGGTATAGGCAGATTCCACTTAGCATTACTTTGCATTTCTCCTCTCGTTTTATTTGACACTACCATCTCATTTACAGCTTTCTGATAATAATTCATTTGGAGTAAAACCACCTGTGACCACAATCTAGCTCAGATATAGTCAAGATTTCACCTTAAGGCAGTTCATTTGGAAATTGCATTTCCTGGGATATGTTGTATAGCCCATCTCTTCATAAAAGTAACCTTCATGGTTGGAAACTTAAGATTTTATTTAATATCCTACAATTTTTAACCCTTGAAACACGAATTTTTATATTTTATGTTAACAGTTTTTGAAGAGTTCCTAAAACTGTCAAATAGAAAATTTATGTATACTGTATTTTTATGATTGAGGAAAGTTATAGTCCTGTTGTTCTTCACCCTCATTACCCTATACTTAGACTGCTGTGTTTAATTCTAACCATACTTTAGTAAGGTATAGAAAATAAATAGGATTTAGAGATTGAGATCATTTAATCCTAACACCTTTATTTTACAGAGGCTGAAATATTGAGGGACTCAGAAAGGGCCGGTTATTTGCCCAAAGTTATACAAATTGTGAAGATTGAAACAATGAATCTGAACAGGTTCTCTGACTCAAAAAATATGCTCTAGAGGCCAGAACTAGGACCAATTAGTGGAAATTATAGGGAGGCAGTTTTTAGATTAGAGATCATCCTAGGCTACTTCATGTGGAAGTGAGTTCACCTTGAATAAAGGTTTCTAAATAGGGGCCATGGTGTGGAATGATCTATTGAGCACTTGCTGCATCTGGAATCAGAGAATCTGGGGTCAGATTCTAATTCCTCCAGTCTAGCTATGTGTCCTTCGGCAAATCAATTAACCTTGGTTTCCTGATCTCCAAAACGAATCATTGGACATGATAACCTTTGAGGCATTTTAGCTCAAAATCTCATGCACTTGTGTTTGGAATAAGAATGGATGACAAAGTAAGATCATTTGTTGTGGATGCTGTGAAGGGGCTTCACATTCAGGATAGGGCAAACCCTACTAAGTGGTGCCTAAGGGCCTTTTATCTCAGAAATTTTATGTTTCTTTGAAGTTATTCCGTAAAATTCAGTTCAACTATTTGGAGCTTAGATATAGCTTTCAAAAATAGGGTACTGAGTATTGCCAATGCTGTTTTCTTAGTCCTCACCAAGGGAACACAAGTAGACAGTTTGACTAAATGGATATGTGAAATGTCACTTTTGTAGAGTAAGTAGTGTGTCACCATGGCTTCCATCACTAACTGTATGGTTTCCCTTTCAGTCATCTGAGGTCAGGCTGTTGCATTGCTACAGCATTACTAATGGCCCAGAGCTTCTTCAGAAAATCTTACAATTCAATGACAAGGTAGAGAAGCAGCTGATGGAACTTTGACAGAAATGAATGTTAAAGTGATGTATTTCATTTAAAATAAAATTTTGGTAGTTTGATAGGTATGGCACTGAATAAGTAAATTAATTTAGGTAGGATCGTCATTTTTATCATATTAACTTATCCTACCCATGAGCAATTAATGTTTTTCCGATTGTTTAGATCTAGTTTTATTTGTGTGGAAAGTGGTTTGTAATTGTGTTCATATAATTCCTGTGTTTGGCAGATAGATTCCCAAATATTCTGTATTATCTAGGGTGACTTTAAATGGAGTTTCTCTTTCTAACTTTTGTTAGAAATGTATAGAAATGCTGATTTATGTTGGTTTATTTTGTAGCTTGAAACTTTGCTAAAGATATTATTTCCACTAGCATTTTAGTTGATTTTCTAGGATTCTCTAAGTATGCCATCATATCATCTGCAAAAAGTGATAGTTTAGTTTCCTTGTTGCCTACTTTAATTCCATCAATTTCTTTTTCTTCTCTAATCACTACAGCTAGCATTTCTAGTACAATATTAAATAATTGTGGTGATAAAATGGGCATCCTTCACTTCACTCCTGATCTTCTTGGGAAGGTGTTTAACTTATTCCCATTGCAGATGATACCTGCTGATGTCTTAAAATAAAAACTAATTATTTTGAGGAATGGTCCTTTTATTCCTATGTTTTCTCATGTTTTGTTTGTTTTGTTTCTTTTTAACCCTTACCTTCTGTCTTAGAATCAATACTGTCTATTGGTTCCAAAGCAGAAGAATGGTAAGGGCTAGGCAATGGGGGTTAAGTGACACAGCGAGGAAGTGTCTAAGGTCAGATTTGAACCCAGAACCCCCCATCTCTAGGCTTTGCTCTCAATCCACCGAGCCACCTAACTGCCTCTCTAGTGTTTTTTTGTTGTTTTTTTTAATAGAAATTGGTGTATTTTGTCAAAGGCTTTTTCTGCATCTGTGGAGATAATCCTGTAATTTGTTAGTTTGATTATTAATATGGTCAATTATGCAGATTTTCCTAATATTGAATGAACCTTGCATTCCTGGTATAAATCCTACCTGGTCATAGTGTATAATTCCTGTGATATATTGTTGTAATCTCTTTGCTAGTATTTTAAGATTTTTGCATCTATGCTCGTTAAAGAGATTGGCCTATAATTTTCTTTCTGTTAAAGTGATATATTTCAGAGAGGAAAAATTGCCTAATGACCTATATGTTGCCTGCTGGAGAAGTAGACAAAAACTGACAGCATGGGATTCTGTGCAAGCAAGGACACAGAAATGGGCAGGCATGCATCTGTCTGTCCATACATCCACCACCCTTCTATCCATCCATCCATCAATCATCAGTCAACTTGAGCTTGAAGATCAGATAGCCATTGAGAACCCCACGCTACCTTGTCAGGAGAAGTTAACAGGCCAAAATGGGAATCCATCCAAGGAGGGAGCTCCAGCTACCACCCCAGAATAATTCCCAGATACAGCCAGGCTTAAGTCTTGTTTTGAGTGCCATGTTATAAATAAAGTCTTTAGTCAACTAAAGGATATCTATGGAGCACATGGTAGTTACATGATAAGTCCTCTTACAGGCATGGAATATCTTACATAACATGGTATGGATCAGCATCACTTCACAGGAACACTGTTGTTGTTGTTGTTATTATTATTAACCAAACCCCAGTGTGCTGTTGAAAATGGGTTATCTATAATTGTATGATGAAATGCTCCAAATCACTTATTAGAGAAATGCAAATACTATCTTATACCTATCGATTTGGTTAATATGGCCAGAAAGGATAATGATAAATGTTGGAAGAAATGTGGGAAAATTGAGACACTAATACACTGTTGGTGGAACCGTGAACTGATACAATATGGAAAGCAATATGGAACCATGCCTAAGGGACCATAAGACTAAGGATACTCTTCTACCCAGCAATATCACTACTGGATCCATATCCCAAAGAGATCAGAGATAAAGGGAAAGGACCTACCTGTACAAAAATAGTTTTAGCAGCTCTTTATAGGAGCAAAAGAATTGGAAACTGAGAGGTTGTCTTATCTCTTTGGGAATGATTGAACAAGTTTTGGTTATAATGGGATACTACAGTGCCTAAGAAATGACAAGATGAGTTCAGAAAAACCTGACTGATATAACCTGAAGTGAAGTTAACAGAACCAGGAGAGCAATGTATACAATACTAGAAATAGTGTATTATAATCAGCTGAGAACAAAACTATTATCAACAAAGCAAGGTTCCAAGATAATCTCAAGGGATTATGATGCAAAGTGCTAACCACAGCCAAAGAAGGAACTGTTGGAGTATGATTACAGATCAAAGCAAATCTTTTGCTTTGTTTCCTTCGTGATTTTTTTTATCATGTGTGGTATGTACTGTCAAGGCATGAGGATATGGAAATATGTATTGCATGACAGCACTGATTACTCTATATCAGACTATTTATTGCCTGAGGCAAGGGACACAAGCAATCTGATTCACAAAATTTCAGATTACAATTGTCAAAATTTGTTCTACATGTAATTAAAAAAGATAAAAAAATATTCCTTTGCAACTACTTGCTTTATTCTAACATTGCTCTTTTTCATATTGTGTTTTCATGGAACTGTAATGATGGCATTTGGGAGAATGCAAAGATTGTATAAACTGCATTAGTTGCCATCAGGATGCCATAGTCTTATTAGGGAAATGAGACATAAACATAAAATAGTATAATACCAAGCCATTTACTTCCACAAACATAAGCATATATAGGAAAAGTACTGGGAGACAGTCTGGCATAGTAAGTAGATAAAGAACTAGTCTCTGAATTAGTAGGACTTTGGTCCAAAACCTTCCTCTTACATTTATTGTCTGTTCGATTGTGGAAATCACTTCTTAGGCAACCCTTTTAACACTAAATGTCTCAGAGAAGGTGTTAGCCTATGTTGGCAGTGGCAGTATTCTCACCAGGGAGTTGTCCAAACCAGGGAAACCCAAGCCCTATTTCTATAGTACTAAGTAGTACATTCTCAGAGGAGAGAATAATGTGATATTTTTTTCTGCTATACCATGTTATATCAAAGTGATTTTTTTTTATTGCAAAAGATAATAGAAACCAACTTGTTAAATTGTATCACTCCTAGCAGTTGTACCTTAAAGTATGAAGACTGTGGGCAGATCTCAAACTTGCCTTATTTGATGTGTTTATTCTTTGTGGTAATTAATACTGGAATGGATTATATGATGTAAAAATTTTTTGTTTTAAGCAGAAAACCTTTTTTTTTTCAGCCTTTGTTGTTGAATCTTCAAGTTATTCTCTTGCCTTCATAAGAATATCAGAGTGAATATAACTCAATCAGTCAAGTGTTGGTAGAACCTTTTGTGGAGCCATTGTTCAGTCAGCAATTAGCAGCCCTTGTTCTACAATACTATTAATTGTAGAATAGTGTAGGACTGGTGTTTACTTTGACATACACACTGAAACTGATGGCTTGTATCAGTGTTGGGGAACTGCAGTGGACTCAACTGACTGATGTTCTGCCCATATTGTTTATGATTGCCACTTCCCACTCAAGAGTCACCACTGTAACATCCATTCCATAAATTTATAGTCAGTTGGCACCCAGGCACCCCTCATACTCCTTAACCCAGTGGAAAAGCAGAAATTAGAACAGTAGCAGTCTAGAGATCCAAAGAAGATCCAAAGAAGAGTTGGGAGTCATCTCAGAGATGCAGGCCAGTTTCTCCCTCATGTAAACAGATGAGGAACTGAGGTTTAAAGACAGGAAATGACTTGCCTAACATTTCATAGCAAGTTAATTGACAGTGGAGACTAGAGCCTAGCTTCTTTGACGCCAAGATCATTGTGTTTTCTCCTATGGTTGCTTGCCCTTTTTGAAAGGTTTCTTATTTTAAAACCAGGAATTGGGGGCAGCTGGGTGGCTCAGTAGATTGAGAGTCAGACCTAGAGACAGGAGGTCCTAGGTTCAAATCTGACCTCAGACACTTTCTAGCTGTGTGACCCTGGGCAAGTCACTTAACCCCCATTGCCTAGCCTTCTGCCTTGGAGCCAATCCACAATATTGACTCTTAAGACAGAAGGTAAGGGTTTTTATAAAAAACAAACAAAAAAACCCTGCAAATTCTTCCCATGACTCCAATCCTAACCCATTGACATAATACATATGGCTATATTGCTTTTTGTCAAGTGCTTTCCTCCCAAAAGCTCCTTGATTCTGCTTATTTCCCTTTGCATCTGTTCAGACAGATCTCATTCCTTTTCATTTCTCATAGTTGTTTCTAACAGCACAATCTTTCCATTATGTTTGTATGATAGTTTTTTCAGCTATTCCCTTATTTGATGAACTTCCCCCTTGTTTCTAGTTTGTTTGCTACCAAAAAGTGTTGCTGTGAATATTTATTACATTAGAGCTTTACCTTTTATTTTCTTGGCATATATACCCAGTAGTGGGATCACATGGGTCAAAGGGGAAATGAATCTGTCTGTCTTAAAACAAAACAAAAAGAAAAACTCTTACCCTTCTGTCTTAGAATTAATATTGTGTGTTAGGGCTAGGAAATGGGGATTAAATTACTTGCCCAGAGTCACACAGCTGGAAAGTGTCTGAGGCAATATTTGGACCCAAGACCTCCCTTTTCTAGGCCTGGCGTTCTATCTAATAAGACACCCCGCTTGAAAATAGACCTTCCTATAGCTATATATTCCCTAGCCCAGATGAAAATTCAGTTTGTAAGCTTATTTTTTTTTAATCCTGATATCCAGATTCTTAAATTTTTCTTTCTTTTCTATACTCTTTGGACTGAGCCTCTTATATTTTTATTACTGCTATATTTATAAATATATGTGTGAAGCTCATAAACTTTAGATGTAGACTAGCATTAGAAACCTTGGAGTTCGGTATCCATAGAGAGAGATGTGTTTGAGATTGAAGGACAGGATAAGACAACCTTTTTTAAAACAATGTCTTTGTCAGTTATGAATTTGGAGTCAACCTTTCTTACATTGGTTATATCGTTTCTTGGAGCTTTGGGGAGAAAAAAGTTCAGGAAAAGCTCAGAGCCTTGGACTTTTTTGAAAATGGTTATTTTGTTAGAATACTAAATATGATTTTAGTTATCCTGTAATTTTTTTAATTCCATAGATTTTTATTGAGTGTTTACTGTATTTAGAGCTACAATAGTAACAGGGCTAGTTTGATGGGTCCAAAGAGTGTACATAAGGCTAGAAAGCAGTTTGGAGTGAAGTTGTGAGAAAATTTTAATACCAAACAGAAATAATTAGAGAGCCACTGGAATTTCATGTCTCTGCATGTAATGTATGCTCTGTAGAGTTTTTTTTGTTTTTTTTTTTTTTGGTCTCCGAACTTAGCCCAATGCCCAATACATACTTGGCCCTTAATTGAGCAGGGGAGTATAATTTGGAAGTAACACTTTAGCTGCTATAGAGAGAGGATGGATAATAGAGAGAAGAATTAATAAGCAAGACTACTGCAGTAGTACCGATGGGAAATGAGTAATGCCTGAAATAGGGTGGTAATTGGTGAAGAGAAAGAAAAGTATGCTGGAGAGATTATGGATTGAATTAGATTCTGAAAGAGATTTCTGGAGAACACTGAATTGGGCACTTGAATGAATATATATATTTTTCATCTTTGCATAGGATTTTAAAAAACTGTTCATGTTAGGACCTAACTCAAGAAGAAAGAGTATAAAAAGTAATGTTTAGTTTGCTGATTTGACTGGAGATTATATAGAGATCTAGGGAGGGAAGGGGATAAATATTTAGATTGCATCTACTGTGTGCCTCATTGTGTTAAGTACCTTTAATAAATAATGAATCATTTGATCCTCAAAAACCCTTTTTCAGGTAGATTCCCATTTTACAGTTGAGGAGAGGAAAACAGATTTAACCGATTTATTGATTTGTCTGGTGTCATGCAGCTAGTGTCTGAGGCTGGATTTAAACATAAGACTTCTGAGACACCAGCCCCAGCACTCTCTCTGCTTCTACCTGTTGCTTTAGGGTATCCAATTATCTAGACTATTTTTATTCAGGTAGAGATGATAATTGAATTCATCAGATATGATGAGAGATTATCAGGAGGGTAAAGGGAGACAGGACAAAACCTTGTAGCATCCCCACAATTTAGTAGAGTTATACTATACTTTTTATACTATGTTTACATAGTAGATAAATAATAAATGTTGAATCAAATTAAGTTCTTCATTACTGAATAGTTTCTTGACAGATCTTTGTTTCTCTTCACTTTCCAAATCATCCTCTGCTTTGGTACTTGAGTCATCATCATTATCATCAACTTTCCTGAATTCATGCTCTTACTATTCAAGGCCTTCCATATACTGACTTAAGTTTTATTTCATATTACTTATTAATCTCCTTGGTGGATTCCTTTGCCACTATGTTGTGACTCTTATCCCTCATTCTAGTCCTATGTTTATGGCTTTGTTCTATTAATATTTGCTTCTGTTAAAACCCTATTAGGTACTCATGTTTTTTATTGAATTCCCCTGTGCTTGGACCATTTTCTAAAGTACCTACTTTCTCTTTCATGCTTGACTTGGGGTACCTCCTCTCCCAGGAAGGCCTCTGATTCCTAAAGGGTGGGGGGGAGGATGGCAAGGAGGAGAAGCATATTGTGGTCCCTTATTCTTTTGTTAGGTGATTATCAGCAAGTGATGGTTGAATTAAATTTACCCACCTCCACTGTGAAAGTGATCTCTCTTCTTCAGATTTCTCATGTACCCTTCCTGGACCTCTCTTTCCTACTTATTTCACTGTCCTTCATTTTCTAGTTACTTTTGTTATGTATCTCTTCCCTATTAGATTGTAAGTTCCTAAGGAAGAGTCTTGTATATTGTGAACATTTAGTATTTGGTAAATTAAATTGAATTTGCTTCCTAGTAAGCCATCTGAAATCTCATTCAAATGAAACTGTTTGGGTGTTGAAAGGGATATTGGTGGGATGAGACCTGCCAAGAGAAGTTTTTCTTTGGTACATTTGGACATTGCTAGATCTAGTTAAATCTAGTCCCTGTTTTTTAATGAAATATCTAGTCTTCATTTCTCTATTCCCTGTTGTCACTGCTTCCCCAACACAAATTTATTTTCTTTTTTAAAATTTCACAGTAATTAGCCTCAAGTAAAGAGCACATAGAGGATGATTGGCAGTGTATCAGGAACCCTGGATTTGATTCCTGCCTCTTGGACCAAAACTGTGTAACCTTGGGGCAAAACTTCTATGTTTCAATTCTTTTGTGAAATGAAAATATTAAACCAGGTATTTCAGAATTAACTTCAAGAAAACTGTATTCTATGAAAGTAAATAGACTCCCCCAAGAAACTGTTTAATATATGCAGGTAGTTAACTGTCTGGCTTAAGGCTCAAGAATGTTTTGCCTGTCTGTAAACAAATGCTGCTGAGTAAGGAGCCAAGCTGTCAGTCTCAAATAATCCTAGCTACCACCTCCTTGAAAATAAAGCTAAAAAAAGACTTTTTCCTCTCTTATATCCTAGGACAGCTACTTTTCTAGTCTCTATTGACTGTCCCCTACACTTTTGAAAGGAGGCATTCTGTACTCCATCAGAGCTCTGCTCAATCCAAACTCCTAACTTCTGCTGATCTTGAGCACCGTGGCTTCTCCCCATAGCCCTGGCCCTGCCCCAAATGACTGTGTGTACATCTGGCATGGTGCCTTCTCTTAACTTCCTCTGGCAGACTGCTGTAGAAGCCATAGTTATGCATCCCCTGAGATCACTTCCTCTCTAAGAACAATGGAGGTATTTGTACACCTGCCTCTGAGGAAGCCCAAGGCCAGAGCTACTTAGCTTCCAGGCCTTCTTTCTGGTCTTCCTTGGTTGATTTTGGGTCCAAGTTGTTTGAAGCAGCCATTTGGATTTCCCCTGCTCTGACCTGTTGCTATCCTAGGGCCAGACTGGTTTGATCTGGTCCCATTGATCATCCTGTGGTATCTTCCCATTAAAGGATGTCTTAGGGACAAATATGCTGTCAGGGCTATTATTAGCAAGTCCTGCTAGCCTAAGCTGATTCCTTGCTTGGGCAAAGGGCTGGTTTGCTTCTCTGTATATTCTTTATCTTTAATATTTTCATAGTACTGTAAAGAGAGTCAGAAAGAGAGCCAGAAGACCATGTACCAAGCTTGATTGATTCCTTTTGTGCACTGATGGATAGGATGCTTTTGATAAGTAGAAATAGAATCTTAGCACCAAAAGTGGATTGACAGATCATATAGTTCAACTACCCCCCTTTTATTGATATGGAAAAGGTGGGGCTTGTTTAAAGTCACATGATAATTGTATTAGGTGTGGGATTAGAATTAAGGGCTCCTGACCTTTAGTCTTTGCTCTATATCATATATCTCCTGTCTCTTTTTGCTTTCCTATAAGGGACATGACACTTTCTGGCTAAAACTCAGCACCTTCCCCCAAAGCAGGTAAGTGCATTGTCAGCTGTCTTACAGATTGGGAAAACTGAAGTGGCAGAGTCGTACAGTAGTCTTTTATCCTCAGTAGCATTCCTGCAGAATACATTGACTGTCTCCCTCAAATCCCTCCTATCCTGAAAGCTGAGCTAAATTCATAACCCCTCCATGAAGTCTGCTCAAAGTAGAATGGTATCAAGACATTTCTTTCTCTGACCTCTTAAGACTTGTTAGATAATACAATTCTTATTTTTTTATATTTTATTTTATTTTTTAAAAAATTTCTCATGGTTATATGATTCATGTTCTCTCCCTTCCCTCTTCCCTCCTCCATCTCTGATAAGCAATTCTACTGGCTTATACATGTATTTAGATATTATAATTCTCAACAGTTAAATGAATACTGCTTTGTCATTTGTCTTCAGGTGTTGTCTTCTGTTAATTGATAGTGTGTTGTCTCCTTTCATTAGCTCCCTATAGAGCAGAAATCACATTTTATCATTTTCCCCTGTTCTTTCCTCCCATCTCAAAAGAATACCCATCAAAGGGCGTGGTACAGAATTAGACCTTCAGTGAATATTGACTAGATAAGTTAATTTTATGAAGTGATTCTGATTTTATTGAGCTCAGTTCAGTATTTTCTTGAAGGGTAAAAATGTTATTATTTTGTGGTGGTTTGAACTTGCAAAATAAAAGGGCAATATGTAGTGGAAAGAATACTGGACTGCTTGGTATCAGGAGAAACCAAAAGTTTTAGGGTCTTGCCAAAGGTATCCAAGGTAGTAGTAAGTTGCTGAGCTAGAATTTGGACACTCTGTTTCATCACTTCTGTTATTATTTGTACTATTTATCATCCAGGTATTGGAAAGAATGTGATTTATAAAGTTTAATGGTCTATAAATATGTGAGTAGTTATTGATAATATTGTCAATATTAATATAACTATCAGTTCAAACTTCCTAACTGGTTTCTTGTGTTTTTGTTTTTTTGCCAGCTGGGAGCCAAAGGATTTAAGCTGGAAGGAACTTTTCCACAGAATGCCTTCTCCACCAAAGAGCGATCTAAAGGCAACAAAGATGAGAGCCACACTAGGACTTTTGAAACCACTAACATTTCAGTAGCTGGGAGCTTGTGGGTGACGTTTTCCCCTTCACCCCACCCACCACCTCTGCCTTGGGCCACGATGGTGTATTAATCACAGAAGAGTCAAGCTTTGTCCTTTAGTTTCGGTGGATTGGGGTTTTGTATGGCAGCAGCGTAACCGTGGAGAGGCCAGGGTATCACAAACTTATGGATTTTGACAAGAGAGGAGGGAAAGGGGAGACGGAGGAAGGCAAAAGAATGGCCAAGACAGGGGGGGGAAGGAGCACCCACCATGGCTGTCGGAATGCAGGGGCCAACTCGGGAGTCTTAATGGTGGGCCCCAATTTCCGGGTTGGGAAGAAGATCGGATGTGGCAATTTCGGGGAACTCCGACTAGGTGAGATGCAAAATTTTTACACTTATGCACACCTGGACCAGAGAACCATAACTTGACAAATTGACCAATCCAATATACTTCCTTCTCCTATTGTTGTATTTATAAAGTATCTTTGCCTAACAACTCCCATGCAACCCTACCCCCACCCCTACCCCAATCCCCTACCCCTCCACCTCCCATTGCTTTGGTTTACATTCTCTTTGTTCATTACTGTTAAAGGGTATCATTGCCAATACAATAGAAGCTATTATTTTTAAGAAGAAGGGCAAATGAAGGAAACTTTCTCCTTGCTTCCTGTTCTATTCCAGCTTGTTCCTTTGGGCATATTATTGGGGAAGAGAGTGGCTAGCTCCCAGTAAGCAAATGGAGATCCAATCACTTATATAAACATTGAGGCTATTTTTTTTTTAAACCTTTACCTTCCATCTTAGAGTCAATACTGTGTATTGGTTCCAAGGCAGAAGAGTGGTAAGGGCTAGACAATGAGGGTCGAGTGACTTGCCCAGGGTCACACAGCTGGGAAGTGTCTGAGGCCAGATTTGAACCTAGGACCTCCCTTCTCTAGGCCTGGCTCTCCATCCACTGAGCTACCCAGCTGCCCCCTGAGGT
Organism: Monodelphis domestica; assembly: GCF_027887165.1. Taxonomy (NCBI): domain Eukaryota; kingdom Metazoa; phylum Chordata; class Mammalia; order Didelphimorphia; family Didelphidae; genus Monodelphis; species Monodelphis domestica. The sequence continues at coordinate 76,230,880 of NC_077229.1, forward strand.
TATTTTTAAAGGATGTAGCAGTGAAATAATTTGGGGTCATAGGATATGCGAGTTTCCTCTTTCCCCAGAAAGAATCTTTAAATGATGCTGACAATCTCCCCCCCCCCCATCTTTTTCCTGCTATACTATCAATTCTATTAACCCACTATAATTGTTATTGTATACAAATACATTTTTATTTAAAAGTGAAACAGACTGGAAGTATACAAAGATGTTACTTTTAATGTTAAAGCATTTTTGTGTGCGTTTTTTAACTAATGGCAACTAGGTGGTACAGTGGATAGTGCTGAGCCTGGAGTCAGGAATTCATATTCAGAGTTCAAATCCAGACTTAAATGTACTACTAATTGTGATACCCAGGGGAAGTCACTTAACCCTGTTTACCTCAGTTTCATAATCTATAAAAATGAACTGAAGAAGAAAAAGGCAAACCACATATGTATCTTTGCCAAGAAAACCCCAAAAGCAGTCATGAAGGACATGATTAAAAACAATTTTAAACTAATACTTCATTTCTATCAGTTCCTTCTTAACATACCTCAAGGACAAAGAGCAGATATTAACTAGTGTCAGCTCAGCTTCTGCTGTATCTTGTGCTCAATCCAGTCTGTTAATCCAGTCTGTTAATCCAACTCCTGTATTTATTTAGAGGTGGAAGGATCAGTGATACACCAGGATAGCTTCCATATTCTTCCAAGCTCCGAGCTACTGCTACTCGTCACCCCCCACCCCATTCCTCTTTTTCTACTTGGGGCAGTTCTGATGGTTAGGATGTTTCTCTTGATGCTAAATTTCCTTCTTTGCAACTTCCCTTTGTTCCCTGTTCTGACCTTTCATGCCCAACAGAAAAAGTATAGGTAGTCCATCCACATGTTCATCCTTGAAATAGTTAAAGACAGCGAGTAAGATCCCCAAGTTCTTTCCATGGTAAAGGAAGTAAGTGGAGAAAGGGAATATGGGTCTTAACAGCATCAGCTAACAACTTGAGCAATAAACAAGAGTTCAGAAAAGCTCTAAAGGCAGATTTCAGAACTTGGTGCTAAGGGAGTATGAGGGGAGTGATGTTGTAAAAGGGCACAGTTGTATACTGTTCTAAAGAAGTATTGCTTTAAGTAATTAAGTAAATCTATGCTTTCATTGACAAGGATTTCTTCCTGTGTTGCAGACCGTAGTATCTGTCTACATTGTCCTTCCATCCGGTACAATTTCTGGCCTTGGCTTTTACTTAAATCATTCAAAGAAGTATTATCCAGTACATGAAGGATCTTTTTCTGGTTCTTTTACTGTCATATGGTCATCAAGACAACATGGGCATTCTGCAGACACCTCTTATGACTGGCCAACAGATTCCTCCTTTCTATTGTATGCATTGTTGATGATAATATACATTAGTGATAGCAGCTTACAGTAATTGAAGTTTGCTTTGATGCCAAGCTGGCAATAAAAGGGGAAAGGATATTCAGTATACTTTAAAAAGTCAGCTAAGTAGCAGTAAATAGAGAACCAGACCTGGAGATGGGAGGACCAGGATTCAAATCTGGCCTCATACTCTTTTTGCAGTGACCTTTGGCAAGTCACTGATGCCTGCCCATTATAACGCTTCTGCCTTTAGATCAATAGCTACTAAGTGTAATTCGGAGACAGAGGGTGCAGATTTTTTTAAAAAAAGGCAGGAAAGTCTCAAATCTTTAGGAATGATTTCTTTCACAAAATGAAGGTTTTTAGTTTCTAGCTCTCAATTAATTTTTTAAAAGTTTTTTTATTAAATATATTGCAAGATATTTAGTCAAGAAGACCACAAGTTCATATCATTATCTGATTCCTTAAATTCTTTTTTCTGACTTCCTTTTTCTTTTCCTAGTCATGGGTAGCTGTGTTAGCAGGAGCAGCATCTGGATCCAGCAGGGCAGGCACCAGTTACTGAGACAGGTCCACTGACTCCTGATTTGCATATGAAATGTCCAGAATATTGAACAATGCCTTTGCAAATAAATTGGGCCAGAAGCCTTCAGAATTTACCATTGCTGCTCTAATGATTGCATTAATTTGTCCTGTGTGGCAGTGATCTCAGAGATCATTGTGTAAAGAAAGAGGACAAACTAAATGCCAACATGTTTTGCCCTTGAGATAACCATTCACGGGCTGGGCAAGTGAAGACTGTTGCTTATAGTGATGCCAACCAAAATAATTTTCACCCCATCAAAGCTTCTGAGAAGGAGTCAGTAATTTTGGTCGATGAGTCGTGATAGGCATTGATGGAGTTCCCACATTTTTGGCCATAAAAACATTGAATTAAATTTTATATCCAGTTTTTTCCTAGAGCTCTGTCTATTCTATATAGTAAGATTAACTTTTACAATGTTTTCTATCTGTAATTGTGTGCTACTTACAGGCTTAAAGGAAGTTTTCGACAATGACCTTAATCTCAGTTTAGGGTCCTTAATGGTGGATATGGCAATTTAGAATCCCTGGAGGTAGTCCAGAAGAAAGTACATTTGCCTTAACAATACTTCCAATATATGCTGCTACTCCTATCTAGTTAATTGGCTAACCTGTTGTAAAACTTTGTTTGGTCTGGTTGTCCAGCAACTTGAATTCTGTCTGTCTCTATTCCTTATTTTTGGGGATAAAGCCCTATGAGTTGATTGGCCTGCTTGTAGTCAGATTATTGATCTATGGAAAGTCTGCTGCATGTGTTTCTCTTACATGGAAATTCTTACAACCATTATCAAAAGAAAATTCCAGAGGCCAGTTTCTCCAAGGACTTGAACCTAAATAAATGTCACGTTCTTAAAATTGGTAGCCTCTTTATTCCTTGCATTTATTCAGAATAAACCAAGGACCAGTTCTCTTTTAACCCAGCCTGGATTCCTGTGTTTTTGGCTTGTTTGAAGCCACAGTCTCACACAGGCTATGGAGAGGGGCCATAGTAGCAGTCTGTCTATCATGATCAGAAAGGCAACATAGTATAGTAGAAAGAGAACCAGTTAGGAGACTTGGTTTCAAAATGTTCTTTCCAGGTTTCCAGCTTTCCCTTGGGCAAGTCACTTCTCTGAGCCTCAGTTTCATCAGTTACAGAATGAGAATAAATAATATTTTTACTTCCTGCTAGATTTGTTTTTGAGGAAGATTCTTTGTAAACCCTTTAGTGTTACAGAAATAGGAATGTCATTGACATGATGACAATGATAGTTGATAAATGTTTATTAAGTATCTGTTTGCCAAGTGCTGGGGATAGATACCAAGAAAGGCAAAAGACAATTCCTTTTCTCTAGGAACTTGCAGTCTAATGGATAACTCCCATTTCTGTATTAGCTGATATAGTTTACAAACAGTTATAGGCACTGAATTTCTTCATGGTACAAAGTGCCAATACTGTTTTAGAGCTTCAGTAAGACATTATTGTTAAGAGGCTAACAGACAGACATAAATATATTACATGATGTGACAACAGAGAATTAAAAAACAAAACTACCCTTTGAGGTCTTGGGGGAAGGTCTTTAGTAATTAGGTCATCACAAAAATATTTTTTCCCCAACAGCTCTTGGAGACATTGCTTTAAATTTTTTTTTTATTTTTAATTAATTAATTTAGAATATTTTTTCATGGTTACACTCCCATACATGTGTCATTGATCAAGACCTGTTTCCGTATTATTATTTGCTATACAGTAATCATTTAGAGTCTACATCCCTAATCATATCCCTGGTGAACCATATGAACAAGCAAATGTTTTTCTTCTGTGTTTCTGCTCCCACAGTTCTTTCTCTGGAGATGGATAGTATTCTTTCTCATAAGTCCCTCCAAATTGTCCTGGTTCATTGCATCGCTGCTAGTAGAGAAGTCCACTACATTTGATTGTACTACAGTGTTTCCATCTGTGTATAGTGTTCTCCTGGTTCTGTTCCTTTCATTCTGCATCAATTCCTGGAGGTCATTCCAGTTCACATGGAATTCCTTCTTGGAGGCATCGTTATTCCCATTTTTATAATTGAGAAAAAACTGAAACAAAGAAGGGAAATAACTTGCCAACAAAAACTCTACTAAGGGATGTTGTGTACCTGGTGCTTGTAAAGTGATACAGAAATATGAGCTGCTGTTGTAATTCAATTTGAGCCATTGAAAGTCATTTTCGGGAATAAGAGCAAGGTATAATGGTAAACTGAAGGGGGGCAAAAGTCACCTGTGCTTTTTTATAACAGTGTGAACACTAGGAGTCAAATTTTACCTCAGAGGTATCATTGAGACTTAACAGGCCAAAAGAGACCTGTGACTGGAACATGACTGGAAGAGTACACCTTCAGGAGAAACCGGATAGGCAAAAGTGGAGTAAAGTAGCATTGTATATTGAGGATAGGTTTATGAGTTAGAATCCAGGAACCAGAGGTGTTATGTATGATGGAGAGCTTTCTGATAGAAAGTAAGAGCATTTGTGTTATTGAAATATACTACAGATACTTAGATAGGAAAAGAAAGCAGATGAAAAGTTTGATAAATGAATTGTCTAACACAGAGGCATGAGATTTCAGTTGTCCAATCTGCCAGAGTGCCCCCTGACTTCCTTTAATTATAATTTCCACCAACAAAAGGAAATTCACATCACTAGGCACAAAACCGGTTGATAGATTAGATAGAAAGCCTTAGTGGCAAATAAACACTCCATGTTAGAATTTGTGATAGAGGAGGGGAGAGAAACTTGGCATAGTCTGACATGCACTCTAGATTCCAGGAGAGCAGATTTGACAGAGTATCTAAAAATCATGGGTGTAGACACATACACATAAGGAATATAAAGTGAAGAAATCTACATAGTAGGTAAATACAAGGAAGTTGGGGAGGGAGAGCACTAGCAGTTGGGGGAATCATGAACAGTTTCATTCAGAAGATGAATTATATGAAGCACAGGTATGGGGGGGAATTGCTTTCCCAGGACATCAGATGGTCCATAAAATGAAGCTTAGAGATGGGAGGTGAGATGTTGAGAGGAGGAAAAAAGGCCAGAGTATAAGAGTGTGCAAGAGGGAATAATGTCCAGTGAGGTTGGAAGGAGAAGTTAGAACAAGGTTGAATAGAACTTTAAACATTTAAATGAGGAATTCTGGAGTTGGTTGAGTAGGGAAGTCACATAGTAATGATCTGTGCTTAAGGAAATTTATTTTGATAGCAGTGTGCAGAATGGATTATAGAGACCTGACTGAGAAGACCAATTAGGAGCCTATTGCAGTAAGCTAGATGGGAAGGGGTGAGGTCTGAACTAAGGACAGTAGCTGTGTGAGAGAGAGATGTAGAAAGGGGGGAGAGGGCATTGGGAGGGAAGATTTGGAGTCCAGTTTGGTCTGTCTCCAATACTGTCAGATAATTGGTGTTTCAGGACTGAAGTGGATTAGAACCTTCAAGAATGAAATTCAGAAATGAAGATACGAATCCAGTATGGAATAAAAGTGGGAAATTCCTAAAGAAACAAGTGGATATTCAGAGAACTCACTTAGCAATCTGGATTTTAAAAAATACAGAAGATGAAAATAAATGCCAGTAATGGAAGATAAATAAAAAAAGATAGCATGTTTCTTTCAGAAGTGTCAAGAATGCTAAAGCTCAGAATGAGTGAAAGATGAATAAAAGGAAGTCTTGGCTTTTTCAGAGTTAAATGATGATCTTAAGCATCAACAGAGGCAGAGTTTCCAGGAATAAGGAAGTGACAGTCTGGCTGTATTCAGCCCTGATCAATTCTCATCTGGAGAATGGTGTTCAGTTGTGAGTGCCACATTTTAGGAAGAATATTAATAAAACAAAATTTCAAAAGAACATAATCAGTCTTTTTTAAGTAATGCCCTTTGAAAATAAAAATAATATTTATCTTAGAGAAGACAACTTGGGAGGAGTTCTCTTCAACTATAATAAAGAATTTTAACCCAAAAGAGGGATTAGACTTGTGTTCTTGTGCTCCTTGGTCCCCAGAGGATTGAACTAGGAGAAGTGGAAGTTGGGAGTTACAAAAGGGACAATTTTGGCTATATTCAAGGAAAATTTACTTAACAAGATATGGAAGAGGAATGGACTGCCTCAAAAGGTAGTGGGTTCCTCCTAAGTAGAAGTTATCAAACATTTTTGGTCTTTTAGGATTTGATCAATGGAAGACTTAATTTTGACTATGCAATTTCATCACAAATGTTTTGTTTTTTCCTGTTCTGGAGGGAGATTGGAAGGAGAGGGTGGCTACAGATAAGGTCCCTAATTTCTGCACCCCATCCCCACCTGCCAAAGAGAAGGAATGCCAAAAGGAATTTGATCAGCAAGACAGCCACACACAAAGTTAGTTATACAAGTGATCTTGCCATCACCCATAAATGTGCCACTTCCCAGTTCATAAACTCTGAAAGTCCTCTGTCTAATCAGTCTATTGTCATTCCACTTCATTCCAGACCATTACTCCTATATTAGCTATATTTTCCTTCTTTCTTTACCATAACCAGTTTAATTCTACATTGTTCTCTTGAGTCCCCTGTTCCTTATTATCACCAATCTTGCCCTTCCAAGTGTCAGTTTTAGATCAATTGACCACTGTCACCATCCATTGCCTTTGCCCTTATGCAGGTGCTACTGAATGAAGGTGTAGAAAATTATGAAACCAATTAACTAGGTCCACTACAAATATATGTTACTTAACTGGGCCTCACTGTAAAGCAGTCCCTTTAGAATTCATAATCCTGTTTACCACAGTGACTCTTGAAATTTTTTTCCCTTTCCCTCTTCCCTTTGAGCTAAAACTTCCACTGAAAATTTTTTACTGTTTCCTGAGAACTCTCTCTTGTCATATAATGCATATACCTTCTAACATATCTCCCTTTTTCCTGCCTCACATGAAGTGACCTTCTCACCTAAGCTAGCCCATCTACATTATATGAGTGATCCCATTTTTCTCTCATCTCTACCAGATTGTTTCCTCTCTCATCCCCACTCTCATTTATCTTAAATCTCTTCCTTTCTACTGGCTGCTTTCTCTGTCTCTTGTCATCTTCAAAAAATCCTGACTTAATCCATTTATGCTTAATAGTTATTGTCTCATCTCCTGCCTTTTGTGGTTAAGTTCCTTGAGGCCATCTATAGGAGACTTTCCCTTCTAACTGCCTAGAGCCTCCTGACTCTTCTCAAATGACATTTCACCTGACTGAGCATTTTAATTTTCTGTCTCCCATGTATGGAATGCTTTTCCCTCCTTATCTCTTTCCCCAGGCTTCCTTCTAATCTTAGCTAAGATCCCATCTTTTCAGGAAACCTTTTACTTTTTAGATCATTCTTAATTCTAGTGCCTTTCCTCTTGCTGATTATCACATTCATCCTGTGTAAGCTTGTTTGTACATGGTTGTTTCATGTTGTCTTTTTCTTAGATTGTGAGCTCTTTGAGAGTAGCAACTGTCTTTTACCTTCTTTGTATATCCAACACATAGCACAGTACCAGGCACTTTGTAGGTACTTTATCAATGCCTCTTGACTAGCAAAGGACAGCTTTGAAAGTTAGTAGTTTCATTATGGTTAGAGAGTATCTAAGGGAAGGAGTTCTTGGAAATGTTTTATTAGTTTAGAATAAAAATAAAATTGAAATTGAAAAAGTCTTTGAGCAGAGAGGCTAGATGATTTTTTTTGTCAAGTATATCATACAAGGAATTCTTTTTGTGTCAAGACAAAGTCACCACTGAGGTCTTTTTTATCTCTTTAGGTGTATAATTTTGAATCCTTCAATCTCAGAGCTGGAAAGTATCTTGGGATACCTAATCTAGATTGCTCCTGAACAGGATTCCTTGCAATAACATTCCAGACAGATTCATCCAGCCTCACCCACTTCTGGTGCTTAGGCCTTCACCATATACTTCTTGAGATATACCTTTGCATTGTACACAGTTCCCTTTGCTGGGAAATTTTCCTGGGTACTAAACTAAAATTTGCCACATTTCTATACATTCTAGCCATTAGTCTTTTTTAAATGTTATTTTATTATTGTCATGCAAAACACACTTCCATGTTGGTGATTGTTGTAAGAGTATACTCAGACATAACCAAAACTTCAAAATAAAATCCTGAATCCACTGATGTGAAAGACAACTCCCAACAATTCTTTCTCTAGAGGTAGATAGCATTCCCTGTCATAAATCTTTTAGGATTGTCCCAGATCATTACATCTGTGAGAATAGCCAAGTTTTCACAGATAATCATTGTCCACTATTGCTGTTATTGTGTACAGTGTTCTCCCAGTTCTGCTTATTTTACTCTGCATCAGTTCTTGCAGGTCTTTCCAGCTTTTTCTGAAATAATCTTGCTTAATTCTCTTAAAGCCCAACTAATAGTCCATCATTAATTTATTCACCCATTCCCCGATTGATGGACCTTCCCATAATTTCTAATGCTTTGCCACTACAAAAAGAGCAACTATAGGGGGCAGCTGGGTGGCTTAGTGGATTGAGAGTCAGCCCTAGAGGTGGGAGGTCCTAGGTTCAAATCTGACCTAAAACACTTTCCAGCTGTGTGAACCTGGGCAAGTCACTTAACCCCCATTGCCTAGCCCTTACCACTCTTCTGCCTTGGAGCCAATACACAGTATTGACTCTAAGATGGAAGGTAAGGGTTTCAAAAAAAAAAAGAGCAACTATAAATATTTTTGTACAAGTAGGCCCTTTTCCTGTTTTTATTAAGTCCTTGCCATACAGAACCAATAGTTGTATTATTGGATCCAACAGTATGCAAAATTTTATAGCCCTTTGAGCATGGTTCAAATTGCTCTCCAGAATGGTTGTATCTGTTCACAACTCCACCAATGATGCATCGGTGTCCCAATTTTTCTACATCCCTTCCAGCATTTATCACTTTCCTTTTACTGCCATATTGGCAAATTTGATTGGTGTGAGGTGGTACCTCAGAGTTGTTTTAATTAGCATTTCTCTAGTGATTTAGAACATGTTTTCATGTGATTATTGATGGCTCTGATCTCTTCATATGAAAATTGCTTGTTCATATCCTTTGATAATTTGTCAATTGGGGAACTAGCCATTCATCTTAAAGTAAATTTTGCCCTGTAGAGTATTTTCTCTTCTCTTTAATTGCTTTGAAGATAGTTGAAAGTAGTGACTATTTTCCCCTCAGTACCTCCCCACTTCAGCCTATATGACTTCAATTCTTCCAACCATTTTTTCAAGTGTTTTCCAGGCTTTTCCTCATCTCATTCCACTTCTTTTGGCCATATGCCAGTTTAATCCTGAAGTATTCTTAAGTGCCCAACATGGAACCCAGTTCAAACCAACTTGGCCAGAGGACGTTGAACAATCTTCTTTCACTTTGGACTCCAATGACATTAGCTTCCTTGTCTGCCACATCCTGTTGACCATTATTGGGCTTGTAGTTCACTAAAACATCCAACTCCATGTGCTCCCTGTTACTTTTGAAAATCGAATATAAAATCCTCTGGCTTTTAAAGCCCTTCACAGTCTGGCCCTTTGTATCCAATATTCTTTGATCCACTATCACTGACCACCTTGTGTCTTCTTGTTGGCAACCTTCAATCCTCTGGCCCTGTGTCTTTTGAGCTGTCCCTCAAATTTGGAATATTCCCCTTCCTCACCACTGCCTCCTGGCTTCCTTGAAGACTCAGCTCAAATCCTACACCTACAGGAGGTCTTTCCACATCTCTCCTCCCCACCCTACCCCAAACCCCTTCCCTGCTTATTTTTCATTTATACCATATATATTTTATATGTACAGGGGTGTGTGTGTGTGTGTACACATTGTCCCTTCCACTGCAATGTGAGCTCCTTGAGAACAAGGGGTTTTTGCCTTTTGTTGTATATCCATTATACTTAGCACAGAATCTGACACATGGTAATCCCTTAATAAATGCTCATTGACTGACTATAACTAGATCTTTTCCATATGAATTGTATTTAGCCGCATCAATACATCCCACCACATTTCTTCCTAACCCCATGCCAGCCACCTCAATATGTGGGAAATAGGGAAGCCCAAATATAGATACCAAGTAGATACCACTTGTTCTCTGTATTGGTTTGCATAATGTGTGACTTCATACATTTTTTCCAAGTGTTTAAATACTTCTCCTATAAAACAGTAAGCTTCTGTTAAATATGACCTAGGTGCTAGAGATACAAAAACAAAGAAATAATGAAACAATTCCTATTATCTAGTAATTTACATTCTATTGGACAAGACAACATGTAGGTGTGTAAATATACACAAAATTATATACAAGGTAGTTACGGTGGGCCCTAGAAATTTGGGGAGAAGAGGTCGATATGAACTGCTTCTTGAAGAAAATGAGAAATTCTGTGAGGTGGAAATAAGGACAGAATATATTCCAGACACAAGATATAGCTATTACCACATTACCATGTCATGGAGATAGATGCATTTGGGTATAGAAGTGGAAAGGAGGTTTTGAAGAAATTGAAACCATTTTGTGAAGGGCTTTAAAAGCCAAATAGAGGTGTTTTCTGTTTTATGCTAGAGATGATAATAAGACACTGGAGTTTATGGAGTAGGGGAGTATCTTGGTTAGGAGCATCATTTTGGCTGCATCATGAAGAATAGGTAGGAATGGAAATGCCCTTGATGTAGATCTCATTTCAAGGACATCTCATTTCAGTTGATAAGCCTACATTTGAATCCAGGAGAATAGCTTCAACAAGATATAATCAATGGTAACTTTTGAGGAGACAATAATCTCAATCTCTTCTCTGGGTTTTCAGGACACCTCTCCTGATTCTCCTCCTACCTCTCTGACTGTTCCTTTTTAGTATCCTTGACAGATCCTCCTCCAAATCATGCCTTCTAACCATACGTGTGCCTCAGGACTCTGTCCCAAGCCACCTCCTCTTTTCTTGCTCTATACCATCTCTATGCTGATGATTCAGAAATCTACCTATCCTGCCCCAAACTCTGCTGATCCCTAGTTTTACATCTCCAACTCTCTTTTGGGCATCTTGAACTGTGTGATTAGTAGACATCTTAAACTTAGACATCCAAAACCAACCTCATTGTCTTGCCCCCAAACCCTCCCCCACCCACCCCTACCTTTCCTATTATTGTAGAAGGCAACAATATCCTCCCAGTTCCTTCAACCCAGGAGTCATCCTGGACTCTCTCTCTTGCCCCATGTCCAATCTGTTGCCAAGGCCTGTTGACTTCACCTTTGCAGCATCTCTCCAATATGTCCCCTTCACTACTCTTAACACTCCCATCCAACCCTTTAGTTGCAGGCTCTCTTCACTTCACAACTGGATTATTGTAATATCTCTGGGTGGGTCTGCCTGCCTTATCTCTTCCTATTCTAATCCATTCCCAATTTAGCCACCAAAGTCATTTTCCTAAAGCCCAGGTCCAACCATGTCACCCCCTACTCAATAAACTCCTCTTAGGTTTCTCATTGCCTCTAGGAGCTAGCACAAAATTTTCTGTTATTTAAGTCCTTTATAACCTAACCCTCTCCTACCTTTCCTATCTTCTTACACATTACTCCCCAAGTTATATTCTTTGATCCTGTGACCATGGCCTCCTGGCTGTTCTATGAACAAGACTCTCAACTTGAGGCATTTTCTCTGGTTGACATCTGTCTGGAATGCTTTCCCTCCTCCACTCCCAGCTATTGACCTCCCTGACTTCCTTCAGGTCTCAACTAGAATCCTACTTTCTACAGGAAGCCTTCCCCAATCCCTCTTAATTGCAGTACCTTTCTCCATTAATTTTCTATTTATCTTGTATATAGCTTTGCATTTACTTATTTATGTATAGATTTGTTTGAATGTTAAGTCTTCCCCACCTCCTCATTAGGGAACTCCTTGAAAGCAGGAAGTATCTTTAACCTCTTTTGCATTCCTAGCACTTAACACAAGTGTCTGGTACATAGTAGTTAATAAATTGATTGAGTAATGTAAATTGCAGGAGGAGCAAAGAAATAATGAGGGGGGCAAGTGGAGGAAATTGGTGCTGAGAACTGCAGAGGGCACTCTAGGTCTCTTGAATCTAAAATGGTTGTACACTATAATTTTTGTTGTGCATATGTGCAGCACACACACACACACACACACACACACACACACAAACACACACAGTTCCTGCCCCATCTTCTTCAGTCAACCCTTGGTGGTATCAAATGAGACTAATGATACTTTATAATCATTTGATAAGCATTTTTCAAGTTGAATTATAAAGTATTTAAACTAGGTGCACCATAGCTAGTTTTCAGAAGTGCCATCAGTTAAGAGGTGGTTTTCTTAATTAGTCTCCCTACTTCTAGTTTCTCCCTTCAGTCTACCTTCCCCACATCATCTTTATAGCCCAGACAATGTTACCCAGGTTGCTATGAAACCCTCAGTGACTCTCAGTGGCCTACAGGATTAAAGTGAAAACACATTGTCAAACACATAAAACCCTCTGTGATCTGGTTCTGACCTACCTTCCAGACTTTGATCCTTTTCATACATTTTGATTCCTTTTTGTGCATTATAGATTTCAACCAATTTGGACTAGTAGCAGTTCTGAGATCAGTGATCTACCTCTGATTGCTATACCTCTATGATGCCTCAAATTATCCCTCCTCATTTCATAATCGTTTTTCTTCCTACTGGACTCTACTTAGGTGCTGCCTTCTCAGATTTCTAACCCTGCCTTCTTCCTCTCCAGTTGACTCTGTAAATGACTTTGCATTATTTACTTGTTTATATAAATGTATTGTCTCGGGAGAATGTAGTCTCCTTGAGGTTAAGGAGTATTTTATTTATGTCTTTTATCTCTGAGGTCTAGAACAGTATCTTGTATGGAGTAGATGTTTTATATGAGATATTTTATATTTTATAAGAGCATAGAATTCAGACTTGAGACAGACTTTAGAGATAATATAGAACATCCCATTCCATTTTATAGATGAAGAAACTAAAGCTCAACAAATTTAAGTAGTTTATCCAGTGTTGCATAGTGAATATCCTATTTGGGACTGTTATGTTGTCCCGTGACCACCTTAGATGCTTTCCCAGAGTTAGTACATTGTTCTTTGTTTGTTTTTTTCTTTTCACATGAAAATCTTTATTTAATTAATTAATTTAGAATGTTTGGTTACAGTATTCATGTTCTTTCCCTCCCCTCCTCCCGTAGCCACAGAGTTAGCACATTGTAAATAATGTTCTTATTTGACAGATGGGAAACCAAGACCCCGATAGGGCATCAGCTTCACTCAAAGTTGTCCAGCCCTGAGGCTCTTGGACCTCTTGGCAGAGCCCAGGTCCTCTGACTGAGGCATATACCCTTTCCTCTCATACATTCCCTTTTGGTGTGGGAGCTAATCACTTTAGTCTGATTTTTTTTTTTCTTCTGCTAAATCAAGTTATAGCAAGGCTAGGAGGCTTACATTCCTAAAGTTGTGGGAAGAAGTTACCTAGTTTTTCTGTTGCTGGAGCACTATAGATGTGCTTCAGGAACCAGTGATACTCTTAACCAACAAGAGGGTTCAAAGGGCCCAAGATACTCAGGAAGCATCTGGTATTTGATAGAAGGGACTGATCCTTCCCATCCATAGTGTTTTTAGATGGAATATATTCGATCCATCAGTTGTAATTGGAGAAAGGAGAAAAAAAGGTCAGAAATCCAGTAAGTATTGAATCCAAGGCAGAAGAGAGCAGTAAGGACTAGATAATATGAGTTAAGTGAGTTGCCCAGGGTAACAGCTAGGAAGTATCTGAGGTCAGATTTGACCCAGAACCTCCCATCTCTAGTCCTGGCTCTCAATCCACTGAGGCACCTAGCTGCCTTAAGTCTGAAAATGCTGAAAGAGAAAGAAAGGAAGATGAATGCATGTGGCAATAGAATGTCATATGGACTAATAATCCTTAATATTTGTGGAAGAGTTTGGCTTTAACTGGGAGTGTCTGGAAAATAAATTGTTCTGTAGGGAGCACTTTTTGTTCCCAAGAGCTAGGTCAAAAAAGCTCACAGACTGACAAATCCCATAGCCCAACCTACCTTGTTGTCTTTTGAAATATGTCTGTTTTCAAAAACTCCTTTAAGATGGGCTCTGTTTGATCCCCAGTGATGAGATCTCAGTACCTCCAGAGGAAGCCCCTTGTATCATTAGACCACTCATAAAAAAGTTTTTCCTTTTATGGAGCTAAAATATGTTTTACTATGTTCACCTCCTCCCACCCCCTTCTTATTTACCTCCTAAAGCTACTTTTAACAACTTTGTTCCTGCTTCCCCATAATAGTCCTTTAGATAATTGGAGGAAGTGATAAACTCCCCGAAAATCCTTTCTTCAGAGTAACCTCCCCCATTCTTTCCTTCAGTCCCTAGTCTCTAGTCCCCTCCCTATGCTGGTGGCCTTCCTCTAAGTGCTTTTCAGCTTGCTTGTGTTCTTTCTGTAATATGGCATTGTGGCATACAGAGTTGTCTAGGTGTTGTCTGACCTAGGCAAATGACTGACTATACTTCCTTGTTCCTGGTGCCTTATTGCTCTTAATTGTGATGCTAAAGCTTAGGTTCCTTATTCCCTCCCTACCACCACTCCCTTCTCTTCCACCCCTACCCCCCCCATCCCCCATCCCCCAGTCTTTCTTTCAGCTATAAAAGCTCTTTTGAGCTTCTTTTATATTTGATAATTTGTCCCATTCTACCTCCCCCTTTCCCGTTTTCCCAGTGCATCTTTCTCACCCCATAATTTTTTTTGAGGTATTTTATCATTGTCAACTCACATCTATATCCTTTATTTGTGTTTACTCCTAACTGCCCTAATAATAATAGTTTTTATGAGTTAAAAATATCTTCCCTTGTAGGAATGTAAAAGGGAATTCCCTTTTACTTTTTCTTTCCAGTTTACCCTTTTGTGTTTCTCTTTAGTCTTATCTTTGAAAGTCAGATTTTCTGTTCAGCTCTTATCTTTTCATCAGGAAAGCTGGAAAGTCCTCTATTTCATTAAATATCCACTTTAAATATCCATTTTTCCTCTTGAAAGAATATACTCACTTTTTCTGAGTAGGTGATTCTAGCTCCTTTGCCACCAGAATATTATATTCCAAGCTCTTCCCCCCCCCCCCCCAAGTCCTTTAATATATAATCTGCTAAATCTTGTGTTATCCTAACTGTAGCTTCATGATATTTGAATTGTTTTTTTCTGGCTTCATACAGTATTTTCTCCTTGACCTAAGAGCTTTGGAATTTATGTTCTTTCAATTTCTATTTTACCCACTGATTCTAGGGTTTTGGGATAATTTTCCTTGATTGTTTCTTCAAATATGAAAATTGGGCTAATAAAAAAAATTATATCATGGCTTTCAGGAAGTCTGCTAATTCTTAAATGACCTTTCTTGGATCTATTTTCCGTATCAGTTGTTTTTCCAATTAGACATTTCCCTTTTTTTTTTTAATCAAACTTTTGATTTTGCTTTAGTTTTTCTTAATGTCTCATGGAGTTGTTAGCCTCAACTTGTCCAATTCTGAATTTCTGTGAATTTTTTTCTTCAATGAGCTTTTGTGCCTTATTTTCCATCTGACTAATTCTGCTTTTTAAGAAGTTGTTTCCTTCAATGAATTTTTGTTCATCTTTTTTTTCCTGTTTTTTCTTTTGCCTCTTTTTTTTTTGTAATTCCTATACTGAGCTATTGACTTTTTCCATGATTCTCTTTCATCACTCATTTTCTAATTTTTTCTTCTACCTCACTTATTTAATTTTTAAAATCCCTTTTGAGTTCTTCCAGGACTTCTTTTTGGGCCTGACTCCAATTCACATTTTCTTTGAGGCTTTGCCTGTAGACACTTTGACATTGTTGTCTTTTTCAGTTTGCATTTTGATTTCTTCCCTTTACCATAGTAAATTTGTATGGTTAGTGTGGGGAAAATTCTCTTTGCAGAAATGTCAAAATAAAGTCTCCAAGCCAAAAAGAAATAGATTTTTTGAGAGAGAGCCAGTCTCACAATAAAGCCAGACTAATGGTTAAGACCAAAAGACCCAGAGCCTTGTGAAAGGACTTCTTTTATACCCAAATAATTAGACATCTTATATACCAGCTTAAAAATAATTCAGGACAATAAAGACATGAGAAAGCAATCTTCATTGGTAGTGGCAACTAGGAAGTCCTTCTCATTGGTAAAAGGGGGGTAACAAGGGATTTCCTAGGCCAATGATGGTGACCAGGGAAAATGGGAGATGCTAGGCCTCCAACCAAGGTAAAAGCCAAAATGCTAATGAAAGCCAAGTTACAAGTTCAAGACTGTAATTGCTGAGGGTACATGATATAGGAAGTTTAAGGCTAAGGCTTAAATTGAGGCCTATGCTAACAATGATCTACAATATTAAAGCAGTTATCTACTTAATTCAAAACCTTAAAACTTATACTAAAATAGAATCAAAGCACTGGTATAACCTGTATTACCACCCCAGGGATGGAAGGGAGGGAAGGAGGGAATGGATCATAAAATATTAGAAAATAGTTGTCAAAAATTGTTTCTATATGTAATTTAAAAAAAACAGTGCTGAATGTGGAGGTTAGAAGGAGTATAATCAACATAAGAGCTGGAACAACTCTTTGAATAATGTCAAATGTAAAAAATAAGGGAAACTAGACATCATCTAGTCTCTCCATCATTTTACCAATAGGAAAACACCTATAGAGAAGAGAGGGCACCCAATAGAGGTAGAGACAAAGCTAAAAAGGCTTTTCCCTGTTAATCTGGTAGTTTTTGTTGTTTTCACACAAGTGACACCCTGATTCCCTTTTGCTTCAATGATTAATGGGCTGGAGCAGGCAAACTGTCCTACCTTTCCTTCTGTGAACATTCTTAGTTCCTACATGATTTTAGATACATTGGGCCCTGTGCTCTCAGGTGCTGCTGGGAGAATGTATTCATTTTTCTCCAAATGTTTTTTGGTTTTGTATTTGCTTGATATGAGAGACCCTTCTAATGTTAGCCATTAACCAGGATGCACACTGGCCACAGCTGAAAAGATTTCTACTTGGACCTCGTACTCACAGGCTCTACTCTCCCTCCCCTTTCCTTCAAGGAATAGAATAATGAGAGAAAAAACCCTGGCCGCCTGAAAAATGATTCCTTCCTTTGCAATTGTTTTTTAATACTGTGCTTTGGGCTCTGTGGCCGAACCTCCATCCCTTTTATCTTCACTGAATATTCCCATTTCCTTGAGTTAGGTGAGTTCTGGGGTTGTGGGCCAACATATGCTAACTTATTTCTGCACAGGCTACTGGTGTCTCTCTGGTTGTTGAACCTCCTGCTGCAGAACCGATTAGCCCTTCTTGGCCCATGAAATGAACATTTTTTAAGAGGCCAGATGAGAGGGAGTGACTCACCACTGAGTGAACTTTGATCCATCTGGAGAAAAGAGTATTGAATGTGACGCACAAAATCAGTGAGAACCCATCATGGCCAAAAACAGTCTCTTCCTGGCTGGCCACAGGGTGCTTCTGAGGAATCAGAGGAGGAGGCAACCATGGCAGAGGCCAGAGAAGGCCCAGGAGAACAGCATTTCATTCTTTACTCCCAGTTTTTTGGAATTACAAACAGCTACCCATTGCAATGGCAGGAAGTATCAATTTAGCCCTGTCGAATTGTTAAAATAAATTTTTACCCTTCTTTTTAAAGCTATTTCCATTTGTGTTATCGCATTTTATGGACAAGAGTTGATGGACCAGAGGAGGGATCAAAATAGTTAAGTCCCTTTGCTAAGGTAAAATCGCATGTTAGTGATATCACCTGAGTTTTTCCCATCTCTAAAATAAATGGACTAACTAGTCTTTAAAGAACCCTTACAAACACCCCAAAGCCCCATGAGTTGTGAGCCTTGAATTGTATGTAGGGTTGGAAGAAATCTTATTTGAACCCTTTTACAAGCAAGGGAACTGAGTCCCAGAAACAGCAAATGACTTTCTTATGGTCTTAAACCAGTCTTGGGTCACTTAAGTCCAGTTAACCTTTTTATTGCAAGCAGGAAAAGAATGAATAGTCTCCCAGGATGAAATTTGAGTCTTGTATATGAAGTCAGAAGGTCTGGATTTAAAGACTATCTCAGGACTTGAGGGGCTTCTAGCATATCACTTGACCTCCCTGGTCTGTTTCCTCCTCTGTAAAATATGAAGTTAGATTGTAAATGGCTTTTGAGTCTGTTCTAGACCCAAACCTCTGACCTTTTTATATCTAGGATTTCGTTAAATAGGGAAATCTACGGCTTCCATAAAACCTGGCTTCTAGCTAAGATTTATCTCAAGCCTCTCTTTCACAGAATGTTTAATAATAACATATTAGTTACCAAAACCATACCCTGATGTATGGGTGAGTCTGATTTTCTTGGTCTGTCTTTGGGGACCAAAAAAGTTCAATGGCCTCCTGAAAGGAGAATCCATTTTAGAAGCAAACATGTGAGTGGTTGGCTGAAGGCATCCTGTAGGTTGTTGAAATTCATGTGAGAAAAGACTGAAAGGAGAACAAGACAGAAGTGGGGTATCTGAATCTGTAAACTTTGTGGGATTGCTTTGTGAACTAAAAGTTTTTCTGTCTGTTTAGTTCTCCCCACAGAATTACCTGGGTGGATACCTGAGCCAAGAAGATCTTTGTAGTTTGTTTTGTTTTAAAGATACATATTAAATAGCTTCTCTTTGGTACCTTTGGTACTTAATAGCTTCAGATTGACTGGAAAATGGTCCAGGAAGTAGCAGAATCTGTCTTCAAATCAGAGAGCTTTGCTTCTGGACTGCCAGAGACATTCTGGATAGTGTGTGGATTCCTTTATTGGAGGAGGATTTGGGGCATTAAATTGTACATCACAAATAGAGACAAATACAAAGGCAAAAGATAGATATGGTAACAGGTTCATTATTTTATATAGTCTTTCTCTCCTTTTAGTCTGAATCTATAATTTCATTGATTGTGGAAAATCCTGATGTAGAAACTTCATACATATAGATATTTTAGCAGCTTGTCTGTAACATAATTTTAGAGTTACTCAGGGCTTTGAGAGTTTGAAGGACTTGGCCAGGCTCACAGAACTAAGCAAGATTTAAGTTCTGATTTAAACTTCCTGACTGTCTCCAGGTTCTATATATCACTTTTCATTAGCTTCTATGAAATATTTAGGTTTTTTGTTTATTTTTAAGAAAGTTATATTAGTTTACTGTTATATTAGATGACTGTAAATCCATAGTAATGTGAAAAACATTCAGTTTCTTTCATATTTCATATACAAAACTTAAAAGAGAGCAATGTAATCCCAAGTAAAAAGTCAAGAGAAGTAATATATTTTCCTATCCTGCTAAAATCACAGTCATAGATATCAGTATGTTAGTGCTAGGGATGGGGTATTGAAAAGAACCAAACCAAACCTAGTAATAGCCTGCCAGTTTTATTTTGTCAGTCAGTTTCAGAGATGCCTGTATGGATAGCCCACAAAAGTAAAAGTTTTTCAAAACTATTGATTTAGAGCTGAAAGGAACCTAAACTCCTCTGTCTGTCCCTATCATTTTACAGATCAGAATACTAAGGTTCCAGGGATGTTAAGTTATTTACCCAGGGTAACATTTAAGTAGCTGAGGCAGGATTTGAATCCAGGCCTATTGACACCAAATTCAGCATTCTTTTCACTATATCACATGCTACCTCATACAGAGCTTGCAAGCTCATAGCATATAATCAGTTCTAATCAGACTACTTCTTTTTCTATGTGTATGATGTCCTGTTTAGGAAAGTGTGTTGGTGGAACTCAACCACAGCCCTCAGTCCCTAGTCTCACCTCAGTTCTCAGTGATAATCTTAATCAACCCAAGGTCCTGGATCATTCTGTTAAAGCCATGTCCAGGATCTTGCATAGTCCTCAGGGAAGCAATGTCTGTCTTTTCTTAGCAGCCATCAGCCCAGATTCAGCTCTCAGAAATTGAGAGCATTTTTTGAGGGGGTAAAAATGGGCTGAAGGTTAATTTAGATATTTTCATTCAAATGGAAACTGGAACCCTTTAACCAAAAGCTACTTTAAAGGATTTTTTTTAAGTCTTGTTCTGAGTTTTCAAGTAGCTATTAATCTTCAAATTTAGCTACTGGGCTCATCTAGTGTTTCCTCCAGCCAAAAAGCCTTTGCTTATCCAAAGGACCCCACCCTCTAAGGCTTTCTCAACAAGAGGCTGTGGCTTCTGCTCACTTAAAGCCAAATTTAATTGTTGCCTTTCCGTAATCAGCCAAAAGAACTGCTATGAAGATGATATCACCATTCCCTTTGGCCTGGAGCCCTATGGTGGGGCCTACCCTGGGGCTCCTGGGTGCTATTATGAGAGACAAAAAGAGTTACAATTATAAAGCAATAAGGGACAGCTATGTAGCTCAGTGGATGGAGAGCCAGACCAGGAGATGGGAGGGCTTGGGTTCAAATGTGACCCTCAGACACTTCCTAGCTATGTGATCCTGAGCAGTCATTTAACCCCAGATGCCTACCCCTTAACATTCTTCTGTCTTGTAACCAATTCTAAGCCTGAAAATAAAAGTCTAAAGCAAAAAAATAAATAAGTAATAAAGCAATGAGACTTCTTAAAAAGTTAAAGTAAACATTCACTAATGATATCCTTCTCTAATGCTTTATCACACTTGAAGGTCTTCCTGTATAGCCCAAGCTCTAGGAGGTCCATCCAAGCTGCAGAGCCATCAGGCAGGACAAAATGAGTATTTGTTGTCTGAGAGACCAACCGCCTACATGTACAGTCTTATCACTAGTCTGGCTACAGGATGATGAATTTCCTGGCTTTGCCACTCACCACAACCTTCAAATAAAGTAATAGGGATAGGGTGGCAGGGTACTTTCTATACTGAATAAATCATAGGTTCTTGAAGTAAAAGCATTCAGCAGATATCGAGAGCCAGAATCTTCAAATTTCAAAGACAAAAGGGAGCCTTAGTAATCATCTTGCCCAATTTCTTACCTAGTGCAGGCAGTATCCCCTTTCTAGTGTCCCTAACAGGTAGTCATCCAGCTTTTAAAGACAGACTGCTTCTGGAATCAAGCCTTACATTGTTGGACATCTCAGATTAAGAAGTGCCTCCTCCTGAGTCAAAATTGCCTCCCTATAACTTCTCCTTTTTGGTCTTCTTTCTGCCTTCAGGGGCCAAACATAATAAATTGTTCCTTCGTTCCCATGAAAATCTTAAACTGAGTTTTTTTATCATAAGTATAAATTTAATATAATTTTGTTTTTACATGTAATTTCCAAATATATCCCTTCCCAACCTGGTGAGCCATCCCTTGTAATAAAGATTTGCCCCGACCCCCTCCCTGAAAAAAACTGTTCAAAACTGATCAACACCAGCAGTACTTCTGGTTCCCCACTTCTCCAAAGAAGGCAAATACAGTCTCCCATCTTTCCTTTGGAAGCAAGCCTGATTGTTATCATTTGATACCATTTTGAGATTTTTTTGGTCCTTTTTTTCCCATTGTAATCATATTTATTATTTTCCTGGTTCTGCTTATTTCACTTTACATTAGTTTTAATTTACACAATAAGTCACTGTATAAGGGCAGTGGATATACAGATAAAATCAAAGGGCCAAGAGTGATAATGGATTAGCAATTATACCTGTCCAGTTTTTTTCAGAATCTCAGGATGTCACTTGTTTAGGTCTGATGACTTTTTGAGGTGTCCTCTCATTCCCTGACTGTAGATTATTCTTATTTTTTAAAAAAAGAAGCAAAGTAAGAATTGACCATTAAGTTCACCTACTGTATTTTACAAATGAAGAAACTGAGGCCGAGGTAAGGGGAAAATGAAGTGCACAAATTCACAGATGTGCTAATTACCAAAATTTATATTTGAACCCCAGGCCTTCTCACTGCTTCTTCTTATCCTCATTCTAGCCACCATCAGCAGTGCTCCTAGATCTTCTTTGATCTGCTTCCAGGGGAACTTTTTAAATGTTCTACTTGAGCCTTCACATTCATTGTTAGATTTCAGTTCCTTTGAATGTTAGCTCTCTTGGAGCTGTTCTTACTGTGCCATAATGTTCACTGCCTTTGATTCAATCTTCTGAACATACAAAATGCAAGTTGGTGAAAGCTTTAGTACCTTACTGCTTTTAGAAGTAGGGTAGGGGGATGAGAGTAGATAACATGGGTATTATCAGATTAAATTAATGTTTTGTTTAGGTTTGTTGAATTGTTTTTTCTATCTTATTCTTTGTAATAAAGGAAAGTTCAAATGTAAAGGGAGATTTATTTGTATTATAAAAACAAAAGACAATATTTAAAATGTAAAAAAATAAATTTTAAGCTCAGTAAATTTCCTAGGCATCTATTGATCTTTAGCATTTCCCATTTTTCTTTGTTATTAGAATCATTTTTCTGGCTTAGTATAATTTATCTCCCTATTGGATCATCTGGCAGAATGTTAATTTGTTAAGATACTACAAACCTATTCACTGAACTATTTGAAATGTGATTCCCCAAAATACAGGGATCTGTTTCACAGTTGGCCTAGACTCTCTTCTTAGCCCAGTGGTCAGTAACTTTTAGAGCCATTTTAAAAGAACTACATTATTTCATATATTTTTTTAATTGATAACATTCTATACCTACCTTTTCTATACTTATAAATGCATTTTTGTTAGTTTATACAAATAGTAGGC
Source organism: Monodelphis domestica (assembly GCF_027887165.1). Lineage (NCBI taxonomy): Eukaryota > Metazoa > Chordata > Mammalia > Didelphimorphia > Didelphidae > Monodelphis > Monodelphis domestica. The sequence goes on from NC_077229.1 coordinate 76,253,534, forward strand.
CAAATAATTATTCTTATTTCCAGAAGACAACTCTTGTTATACTTTTAGTATGTATATCATAGCTAATAATAATAATAGCTAACATTTATGGAGCATTTTCTATGTGCCAGACTGTTGAACATTTCACAATTATTAGCTCATTTGATCTTCAGCTGGGAGGGGGGGGGTAAGTGCTATTATTATCTCAATTTTAGAGATGAGTAAACTGAGGCATATTGATTTAAGTGACTTGTCCAGGGTCACACAATTAGTATGTATCTATGACCAGATTCAAATTCAGGTCTTCCTGACTAGCCCCAGGGCCTAATCCATTGTATCACCTAGCTACCTCTATAGCTAGCATAATAATAAACAACATTTATGTATATTTTGAGAATTTCAGGGAGGTATCAGTAGAGTAGACATTGAAAAGATTAGTCTGAACAAGGCCCATCAGTTAAGGTAGGAGATCTCACTGTGGGCTTTCATTCTGTGGGTCAAGACCAAGAAAATTATACAGCTTTCTGTCCACCTGAACTCTGCTAGATATTTCCACTACTAGAGAGTTGACTATTATGTAGCATACATATTGTGTCTAAAAAAGATAATGTATGTGCTGAGTGAGATGAAGGTAGCTGAATTCTGTTACTGGGGCTTGTTGGGAGTTAATTATCAACTGCTTTTCCTTCTGGTGAGTTCATAATCTTCTCCTTTCCTAAGACCTACATGAACCAGAAGAACATTATAGGCAGTAATAGCAATATTGTGGAATGATCAGCTTAGAAAGAATTAGCTACTCTCAGCAATGCAGGACAATTTTTAGGGACATATGACAAAGAATGCTCTCCACTTCCAGAGCTAGAACTGTTGGAAGCAGAATGCTTATCAAAGCATATGATTTTTCACTTTAGTTTGTTTAGGTTTTTATTGGGCAGGTGGTTTTATATGATTATTCTCTTAAAAAATAAACAAAATGGAAATATGTTTTGCATGATAATACATGTATATCCCAGATCAAATTGCTTGCCAGATCCAGGAGGAGGAAAGTAAAGGAGGAAGGGAAACAAATCGGATCATGTAACTTTGGAAAAGTATGTGGAAATTTATTATTACCTGTAATTGATAAAATAAGAGAAAGAAAAGCTTATAGGAAGGGGACAGAGTTGCAGTCTTGTAATGGCTGAAGGTTATGATCCAAGAGAATAATCAAGAATTGTTTTGTTTGATCCCTTTTTGTGGAGAATTGGCAGCAGTAGAAGGAAAGTGAGGAGTCAGGTTTTAGTTCAGCATATACTAGAATTTTCTTTCTAGCAATGAAATGACATGCTAGTGGGCTGTAGTAGAAATCCCTGATTTTGGAGATGATTCAAGTAGAAGCTAGATGATCACTTGTCAGAGATGTCATTGATTGTATTAATTCCCCGGCTAGTAGGTTGGAGAAGATCCCCACAAAGTTCCTGCACTGACATTCTGTGTTCAAGGTATCTTCTAGGTCTGATGGTCTAGGCTATAAAGTTCATTCTGGCTCTATTGTTTCATTCTTGCTCTAAATTGCATTGCAGGCCTGGTCTAAGTTCCAGAGTCCCTTCTAATTGAAATGTTCTTTTTTGTGCTATATTCTAAGGGCACTTATAACTCTAGTAAAATGTGAGCTACCTAAGAATAGTGAGTAATTTTAGTTGGTCCATCTCCAGTACCTACCCTGTGGTCAGACAGCCTTTAACAAATGCTTGTTAAATTTTGATGTTCTGTATTTTAAGAGCCCATTAGGGACTCCCAGCTCTGGCCTTTTGTGCTTTAAGGTATCCAGCTCAAAGGTTCTTTGTTCCTAACCTTCTCTCCCCTTCTCACCATCTACATATCTTTTATTTTTTTCCCCCTGGATCTTCTATGCTTCTTCCTACCTCCCTACTTTGTTGGCCTTTTTCCGTAGCTGTGATACTACACAAAAAAGCAACTGCTTTAGAGTCTGATCACTTAAAGTTCCAATCTTGGTTCTGCTTCTTAACTGTCTGTCTCTGTCTCTCTCTCCTTCCCTCCCTTCCTTCCTCCTTCCTCCTTCCCTCCCTCCCTCCTTCTTCTGAAATTCTATGACTTCTGATTTTTGATGCCCCTCATGAAGACCAGAGCATCAATTAACTTCAGTTCCTTAATTATTCTGTGTGCGTGTGTGTCCCTCTCCTTACTCACCTCTCAGAGTGTGCTGGACAGGGGCAATGTCTTGTCTTTCTGTCTCTTAGAGTACCCAGCCCAGGGCCATACTTAATAGAGGCTCAAGAAGTACCTTGTAGTAGGCTCTCAATGCCATCTTCCACCTCTGTCAGTACAGCCACGCTGTGAGTTAATTTTCAGTTGATTCACTTGCCTTCAGAGCCTTTCATTAACCACCTGTATCTTCTCTCTCTCTCTCTCTCTCTCTCTCTCTCTCTCTCTCTCTCTCACACACACACACACACACACACACACACACACACACACACACACACACACGTAGAGAAAAACTCTGGATCTCAAATCGTTGGCCTTGGAATACATTATGACTTTATGTTTACTAAGTATTCACTTAAAACATTTGCCATGTTTGGCATAGGTTAATCGAATAAAGTACTAGTTTGGTAAGTGAGGAAAGAGGGGGGAAGTCTAGTTCGGAATCTTAGATTTGCTAACTAACTGGCTGTGTGACTTTGAGCTGCTTTGACTGATGCCCTTAATGTCCTCCTCTTTGCCCTGGAGTCAAATATACAGACTTTGTAATGGCAGGCTGCTATCAGCTAACTTTGACAGGTCCATGAGTAATTAGTATAAGCATATCAATTACATCTTCAGCAAGCAAACCTTAAGTAAGCAAGCATCTGCTACCTGTGAGTGAGGTACTAGGGATACAAACAGACCCTACCCTTCAGGGGCTTCCCTTCTATTGAGTGAGAAATAGCACACACATAAAAATACCAAGATAGTACAAGTGATTAGGTTTGAAGAGGTAGGTAAAAGGCCCCTGGTAGTCTTTTTTTTTTTACTTTTTAAGCATAAGCCAGCACCTTTTATTCCCCCCAAATAATTTAATAAACTCTTTCTGAAGACCTGCCCAGAGGACAGGAATTGTTATTGCTTAGTACAGACCTCCACAAATGCATGACTCTTGGAGCTCTGGGGCTGATGACCAAACCAGAGTTTTTTTTAGTCAAATGCTACATCCTGACTCTTCCCTCCCAGCCCCTCTACATGGGAGAAGGGGACAAGAATCTCTCTTGCTGAGCTTTACAAGTCCTCCCTACCACACTGCCCACTCTGAGCTCTTTTGGAGAGTCACTGAGCTTTGTGATTCCTGAACTAGTTTCTTGTCTGCTCTTGATGCCAGGGCTGTCCATAAGGAGAGTTTGTGTTTCTTCTTTCCTTGAGTGAGTGTTCTCCAAGGATCCTTGTCTTTGCCTTTTTTAGTTTCAACACAGGGTGGTCACTTAATACATATTAGTTTGAAACTGGGAGGTGGAGGTCAGGCAAATGGCACATTTATTTTCATAAACATATGGTTTCTGAAATTTCTCAGTAGTTGGAAAGTATACCCCTAGAGCCATGTTGGCAAAGGCATGGCACAGGTGTCCAGGGCTGCTCTGTTCCCCCTCTCCACAGTGCCTAAGGACATTTTTTGCGTGTCCCTCCCCTCTCTCCAGCTGCCCAATGTGAGCACTTCCTCCCTTCACTATATGGGATAACTTGGGAGGCTAACAGCTTGAAGTTGCAGTCTGGTCATGCGATCTCTAAAAAAGATTCACCAGTGCTGCTCTAGAGGGATGTGTTGGGGCTTATGGCCTGGGATGGGGATCAGCGTGAACCAGCTTAAAAGTTAACATTTTACTTGAGCTTCCAACAAGTATCAGCCACAAAAATGTCACTAAGAGGTCCCTGGGTAGGATTGACATTGATAAGCTTATGAATAGGAGATAATCAGTATCATAAGGGAAGTAGATACCATAATTAGTTTAGGAACCCTGAAAGTTTAGCCTAGAATAGAGAAAACTTAGGGAGGACTTACGGATTTTCAAAGGGTTGTCACAGGGAAAAAGAATTAGACTTGTTCCATTTATCCTCTGAGGACTAGGCTTAGAACAGTGGAGAGAAGTCACAGAGGGGTAGATTTTGACTCTGTAAGGAAAAACTTACTGATAATTTTAACTGTGGAATGGGCAGAAAGATGGTGAGCTCTTCATCTTTGAAGGTCTGCAAGGCCAAACTATCTGGCTCATCAGTTGTTAATGATCCTTTGGGGGGCGGGGGATGATATTATTCCTGTTTACATGGGGTGAGGGGAAGCAGGTGGCCATTGACTCACCATTCAGCTTTGAGATTCATTGATTATGTGACTGTCACTGGCACAGCTCTGATGAGGCCTGGCTTGATTCTTCTCAACCAGCTTCTTACTTAGTTTTTCCATCCTGTCATTCAGTTCATTAAGGTGGCAAAGGATGCATCAGGAACTTAACATTGATTCTGTCTTGAGAGATCATAAATATTAAGTTACATTCCATCCAATGATAGTCTGGAGCCATATCCTAAAAGAGACTCACAGAAAAGGCCAGTGATTCTAGGAACTGAGGAGCTGGGAAGAGGGAAAGATCTTTTTCCTATCATCTGCAGGGCCAACTCTGGGTGCTACCTACTACATTTAGCCATCTCTTTTTGCTTCCTAGACTGAGGTTTCTTGTCTTAAGTTAAACCTCTTTCCTACTGCTCTATCCAGAGTTTTCTACACTAGGTATCCCCCTAGGAGAGACAGGAAACTCATTCATTCCCTTTCCCTTGAGCAACTTCCTAGACCCTATGATCACTGAATTGGAATTACACATGTGACTTTTGTAAAAGGGGTTAGATTAAATTCAAAGTTCAAAAATCCCTTCTAACTCTAAATCTTTTGATTCCTTGACCTTTGCAAAGAGATTTTCAAAGCAGTTAGGTGTGGGGGAAGGGGTGCTAGTCCTGTTTTATGGCTCTGGGAAAACTAAGGTGTTCTCAAAGTTAGCACTCAGTATATTCTCTAAAAGTACTCCTGTATCTTCCATCTATCTCCTAGTGAATCTTCTTGTCCCTTTGTCTGCATCAGAACCTGTAGTTGTCAGTTATGTCCAATCTGAGCTTCATAAAAGCTTTCATTAATTGAATTTCACCTGTTTCATGTCTTACTGTAGACTCACAGCTTTGCCTTCCCCAGGAACCATAGCTAGGATTCATTATTTTCATTAAAACTTTCCTCATCTCATTTCTCTGAATTGGTGTATCTCAGGAAGATAGTCTCCTAGCATTTAGAATTAGAAAAGGCACTTATGACTTTAGTGATTTGCTCAGGTTTATGCAGGTAATAAATATCCCAGTTAGGTTTTCAAATCCAGGTTTCAGAAAGGCTTTAAATTCAATATTCTTTTTAGGTTTCTGAAATGCCCCCAACTGCAGTGTCTCTGCCCTAATGCTCCCTGTGTCCTTTGCATTGCCAGTGTGCTGAGAACTCAAGAAGGGATAAGCCCTATTATGAACCAGAGGCATTCCTCACCCCCATTATCTAGTTAACCTCCCACTGTTCGGAGCATATTACTGATAGGTGGCCAGGTGAAGCCACCTCTCACCTCTTACCCACTCCCATCAATTCCTTCTCTTGTTGGGGGCACAGGAACCTACCCCTCATGTGCCTCACTCATCCTATCACTGGAATGATCAAACCAGATCTGTAGGATATTAGACTTGTTCATGGTGTGATAAAGCAGCCATAAAGGTTGACCTTAGGTTTTGAATCTGAGTCTTCAGGCTCCAAGTCCATATTTTCAGTATATCTGTAAGGAGGAGTTAGATAGTTGCATTGTTTTCAACCTTACCTAGATCCTCCGTGTAGTATTATGTAGCTCTGGGTTCCATATTTTAGGAACAAAATTGAGAAACTGGAATATAGCCAGAACAGCCAGACTAAGATGGGGAAGAGACTGTCATCCATCATTTTCTAGAAACTGGGAATGCTTAAACTGAAGAGAAGCTTTAGAATTGGAATAGAGTATTGTAAACCTTAAAATTTCTTAGACTTATGAATGTTGGAAATTTCCCCATTGGGAAATCTCATACTGGAAAAAATTTCCTACTGATAGTAAGAACCCCCTTGGCATGGGAGGATCCTTCTCCTCCCTACTTGGGACTGCTTTAGGACAGAAACCTTAGTCTAAGAAATTTTAAGGTTTACAGTATTTAGATACTGGATCTGGAGAGTTCCAGAGGGCAAAAGGGAGGGAAGGTAGAGTGGGTAGCAGATGCTGTGTCATAAGGGGAAAAGCTGTTCAATAGCAGAGAACCATAGAGCCTTGGTTCAGATCTTAATTCTGACACTACCTGTGTGGCTGCTGCAAGTCCTCTAACCTTGAGATTCATTTTCAGCATCTGTAAAATGAAGAGATTGAATAGCTCCTAATATTCCATCTGTGACTGGTTGGCCTGGAAAAATCACTTTTCAGTCACTGGAGGGCTTTAAGTAGATTAGGTGACCTCTTGTCTAGAATGTTACTGTAAGGTAGATTTCTGCTCAGCTCTGAGGTCTCTTACAAATCTGAGGTTCTATTCTTTATGAAAATACCTTATTCTCTCCCTCCTTCCTTTAAGCTTTTTGGTAGTTTCTTGGCTTGAAGCCCTATCCAAACCCCTAGACTTCTCCTTGACTTACTTCTGGAAGGTGTGTCAGATTGACACTGATTACGTTTTATACTCTGTGCAGAAAGCTACCAGCCTTAGACCTTGCTTTCTCTGTGCTGACCGACCTCCCTAGAGCTTTATTCACCCTTGACTCCAAGTGTCCTTCTGAGCTTGTTGCCACTGCCACACAAAGACAGGGAGAACAGACAAAGAAAAGCTTAAATTAAAGTAGCAGTTCTAATACTGATTATCTTGCTGTCCTGGGAGGCCTGGGGCAGCTGGTCCTGCAGAGTTTCTGGCCTCATATCCTAGAAAACTTAGCACCACCCCCACAGCCAGATGGCATGATCTTTACTGCCCTCTGAGAGGAAGACCTCAGAAACAAAGGTGGGGGCAGCCCCATGGGCTTTCTGCCCACATCTCTTCCCCTAGGATACCATACATCTATGTCATATTCCAGAGGGAGATGAGGCCCTTCTGAGGCCAGACAATGGGTCAGGGTAAAGGAGGCTGAAGCCAAGAGCTCACTCCCCAAACTTATAGCTTTGCTTTGATGGTTCTTGGAAATAATTCTCAGAAATACTTTGCCATCTTTCACGAGAGAGCTTGGGCTAGAGAGTATGACTGACAATGTTCCATATCCCCACTTTGGGGAAAATTAGGGGTTCCTTTTTATCACCTATTATCTTTTTTTTTTTAACCCTTACCCTTTGTCTTAGTATCAATTCTAAGACAAGAGAGCAGCAAAGGCTAGGCAATTGGGGTTAAGTGACTTAACCAAGGTCACACATCTAGGAAATGTCTGAGGCCTGATTTCGAGTCTTAAGGGCTTCTAGCACCAGTCCTGGCTCTCTATCCACTGTGCTACCTAGTTGTCCATTAGTACCTATTTTTAAAACATATCTCTATGCCCTTCACTCTTTTCCACTCCCTATTACCTCTTCCTTTGTTCCAAAGGAAAGGAAATCAGTTAAACAAAAACACGAATAGTGTTTTAATGGAATGCAAAATTCCACATCCATAAACACCAGCCGGTCTTCTCTGGGGCTTAAAGTACTTGTAATGCATGATAACAGCTTGCAGCTTCATTTTATTTATTTCATGACCATTCCTTTAATCATTGACATTGCTTCCATTCTTGAAGAACATATTAGATGATGTGCCCCAAAATTTTCTTGTTTGAATTTTTTGGACCCTGGACCCACCCACGTATACTTTTTTCTTCCTTTTGGAGATCCAAACCTATAACCTTCTCCATAGAACTTTGCTTTTTGGATCCTACAGTTCTATCAAGACTACTAGATAGGCCATATTCTGAATAAACCTTTTAGAAGGTGTCCACCAAGATATCATCCATCTACTACCAAGAAACTAAGGGAAGATAGACATAGGCAGACATGGCCTTGATTTCAAGTCTTATGGTTGATTAGCTTTTCTTATCCTATTCTAAAGTAGCAGACTTTGGAAAATCACCAGATGAGTGGTAGTCCAAAGACTAGTAGTAAGAATTGCTCATTCATATGGCATTCTGAAGCTTTTTTTACAGATTTAAAAAAAACTGAGATTTTTGACTTGCATATGATATATCTATAACTAGTAAGATAGGTTTCCTGAGTCCAGGCCCATAGTTCTGCCCACTAGGCCTCCCAAGTACTCATCTACTCGGCACCTCATCCTTCTTCAAGATCCCCCTCCCACTTGGCTATTAAACCATGACACCAAAAAGAAATAGGATATAGGGCTGGAAAGGGGTCTTTAGAGATTACCTAGCATGCAGGCACCTCGTTTGGCAGAGGAAACTGAGGCCCCAAGAAGGAAAGTGATTTGGTCAAAAGTCACTTGTAGAGTCAGCGCCAGGCCTGGCACCTCAGGCTCCTTATGTCCATGCTAGTCTTGTTTCTAACACATTGTGCTATAGAGCCTGCTTCCTTCCAAGGGAAGAAGCTGGAAAGAAATTGCCAAAGCATACTTCCCATACTTTCTCAGTATTTGTAATTTCTGGTCTCAGCCCCAAGATCTCATTTATTCCTTAACATATAACAGTTTTGCTCTTGTCCCCCATCTCTACATTTTGGGCTAACAAATATTCAGTGATATGTAGTGGGGTAGAGAGACTTAAGGGATGATACATCATCCTTGCTTTCAAGGATTTAGTAAGTCTAGTGGGAGAGAAGGCATGGCTGTATAAGTATAAATATATAGGTAAATGTACCAAAGGGCTGTGATGAGCTATAAGTGGGAGTGAGAGGCAATCAGAGAGGGCTTACTTTGAGGAAGAAATAGTTATTGAGCAAGGCCTTGAGGGTCTCATTAGGCCAAAGTAGGGCATTCCAATGTACAGAAATGGGAAAGCATAGGAAATGTTTCTGCCTGCCACTTCCTTTATCCCTTCAGCCCTAAACAGTGTTCCCTATGGGCATGGATGATTCACAAAACCCAACTTACCCCCAGCACACGTGTGTGCACACACGGGTCCCTACCGTTGGGTGCACAGAATGTTTGCTTTAGGACTGAGCCCACCTTGGTAGGGAGATGTACAGTCCAGGAAAGGAATCATTGCAAGGTCAAGGAGTTGTTGAATTTCAACAGGCTCAAGACCTAGAATTCTTTTTTTTTTCCTTAAATCCTTACCTTCTGTCTTGGAGTCAATACTGTGTGTTGGCTCCAAGGCAGAAGAGTGGTAAGGGCTAGGCAATGGGGGTCAGGTGACTTGCCCAGGGTCACACAGCTAGGAAGTGGCTGAGATTTGAACCTAGAACCTCCCATCTCTAGGCCTGGCTCTCAATACACTCAGCTACCCAGCTGCCCCCCCCCCCCAACCCCTGTGACAAGGAAATCACTTTAAAAGACTTATATTAATTTAAGGTCGCCAAGGAATTCAGCTATGTAATTCCTAAATGAAAACTCAAGTCAGCCGTCAGCCTTTTATGGAGTTTAATTACAAACAGGAGGAAGAAAGGAATTAGAGATAGAGAGAGAGAAAGGGGAGAGAAGGGAATAGGGCTTAAATACCCCCTCTGTTTAGGCTGGGCCAAAAGGCCCAAGCCCTTAGATAGCTGGGGCAAAGAAAAGAGATCAGTCCCTATTACTCACGTGACCAAAATGGAGAAACAGTCTCAGAGGCCCCCACCTTCAGCTTCCTTCAGAGCAAGCTTCTCAGAGCACACTCCAACCACTCAGACAAACTCCTCAACCACCACCCTGAGTCTTCAGAGCCCTCTATCTTTAAGGAAACCATCCAAGTTACCTCCCCTCAGTTCTCACATCTACCAATCACTGTCCATCAATTTCCCTGTGCCAATGGAGGCTCTAGCTTAACCCAGGACCGCCCAGAGGTCTCTGGCTTTGCACATGTCTGTTGAAGGTCATATTTTCAAATAATTAAATCTTTGATCCTTTGCTACAGCCCTTCCTAAATCCTGTTAACCTGAGTAGGGTAGAGATTGGAATAATTAAATTTTGATCTATGCTGCAGCCTTTCCTCAATCCTGTTAGGACTGAGTAGGGTGGAGATTGATTCCAAGTATCTCCATTGTATCAATTCTAAAATTAATCATGACTCAAAGAAATTCCTGTTCTATGCTTAAGCATAGGTCAAAGTCCTTTCCATTGTTCAGCAAAAGGTTTCTGTCCTAAAGTAATCTTAAGAAGGGAGGAGGAGGAAATTCTCATGCCAATGGGGTTCACATTCCAATAGCCAAGACCCACTATCAATAGGAAATTTTTCAAGTATGTAATTTCCCAATGGTGAAATTTCCAACATTTATAAGTCTAAGAAATTTTGAGGTTTACACCCCCCAGAATTTTTTTGCACTGTGTTCAGCTCTGTTCCTCCCACCCTAGTCTGAGACATGGAAGCAAATATGTTATGGATGAACCATTTAGTATGCTATGTACTTTCTGCTTTTCAGAGTCCATTCAGTAGTAGAATGTAGTAGTAGTAGCAGTAGAAAAAGAATTCAAAGTAAGACGAATAGAAAATAAAAGCCCAGAGATGGGAAATCACTTGCTTAACAAAGTGGTGGCAGAGCTGAGACATTGGAACATCAATCTCTTGCCTCCCAGGACAGGATGTTCTCTAGATTATACCGTATTGCTATTATTCCAGGAGAGAGTTCTGAGAACGTGGACTCCCAGTGGGTCAAGAACTTTTGTCCATAATACTCTGATCCCTTTTCTCTTCTTGGACACAATAATTGCAACAACTTCAACATAAAGGCAGATGACAAAGATTGGAGCCCCTTTTAAAAAGCTGGTACTTGTTGCTCTCATTGCCTAAGACCATGGTTTTGAGAAAAGGCTTTGACCTTGATAGTCCTCCCAAACCAAGAGGAACAGTCTTTTCCCCCCTCTCTTTTCCCTTGGACTTGACTATATTTATTTACCTCCTCAAAATGATATGGACAGGAATTACCTGGAGAGTAGGATAGAAACTCCCTCATTGTAAAGTCAATTTTTTTAGTGTCTTTATTCATTTATTTATTTTAATTTTTTATTTAATTGATTAAGAGAATTTTTCCATGGTTACATGATTTATGTTCTTTCCCTCCCCTCCTCCAACATCCCTCCCATAGCCAATGAGCAAATCAACTGGATTTTACACCAAATAGTGTCTTGATGATGATTTCCCCTCCCCTGTAAAGTCTATTAAAACTGGACACCTACTTGAATTCAACTTACTAGTTACCTCTCTCTCTGCTGTCAGCCCAGCCCATCTATCCCCCTGACATCCAGGGATGGAAGCTTACATTATTCTCCTAGTCCTCTGGTAGTTGGGGAAGCACACAGATCAAAGATCTAGGCCAGAAGTCCCCTTAGACATGATGACATGTCTTAGACATCCCCTTAGATGAAATCCAGCCCCTCCTTAAATAGGCATGAGTCCCTGAAAAGTCTCTAGCCTCCAGTGGAGACTTCCAGGGTTGGGCAAGAGATCATTATTTTTAGGAAGTTTTCCCTTACATCAAAACCAAAGTCTCCTTTTCTCCAGACCTACTCTGTAGGGCCAGAATCAGGCTATAATTGCTCTTCCAGGTGACAGCTCTTCAGATCCAGGAATATCCAGGAATAGCTCTTCAGTTGAATGGAATCCCCTTGAGTGTACAAGAGTATTTGTATTCCTTGGTCCCAGGCAGAACCTTATCTACTGTAGACAGACAGGCTATAAATGTTGTTTGAAATGATTTTGAAGAACTCCATCCTTCTGACCTTCCCCTACCCATATCTACATCCCCAGTCTTTTCAACCAGTCCATGTTGGACTTACTTTTCTATCCCATTATCAACCTGATGTTCCTCCAGGTTGGGTACTATCCTGAGAATGTGCTACCCAATTTCTGGTCCCCTTTTCTATATTTTTTAGGACAGACAACATGCTTTTCTAAAGCTCATATAGTTGTTGAAGGAGCAAGAATACTATAGGAGTTCTGTCCTTGATACTGAGGTCTGACATTCTTTAGCCCTTGTCTCTCTTAAATTCCTGAGCCTTGATGGTAGCATATTGGGGGTATGTGGGGGTGTCTCATTGCTGTTTCTCTACCCTGAGCCTGAAACCTAGTGTTGATGGTCTCATTTTTTTCCAGTAGACTGTCTGGGATGGTCCTGGGCAGGGCTCTTGGATCCCACATTGGTTATAAGTCCCACTTTTCTCCCAGTTCTTGCTAGTCAAAATCCTTAGTGCAGCATGTAATTGGTGTTAATAGTCAGCAGAAATGTATTTACTATACAGAAAGCTCTGTACTTATGAGGTGAAGATAAAAAAAAATCATATGCCTTGCTATCCACAACTAATCAGGATACAAGATAGAATGTGACAAGGACAAGAGCTAAGCAACAATTTAGGGAAATTGAGGGATGGAGGAAACCCTTTCAGTTGGGGATTCAACAGAAACTTCATGGAGAAGGTGGCATCTGAGCTGGTTCTTCCAAGGAAAGGAGGAACTTAAGCAAATGGAAATGGAGAGTAGGAGGGGAAATTGGGGAAATGCATTCAAGGCAAGGGGGGGCAGCATGAGCTGAGCTCTGGCACAGGAAGAATGCAGACCAGTCTTGTGAGAATAAAAGCAATTAGAAACTTTGAGTAGTTTTGAGGTAGAGAGAATTTTCCTTTCAGAGAGATAAAATTTTTAGAGGAAGAAGTTAGCTACATTTGGGAATAGCTGAAGTTTCTTCTCCTGGGGGAGAAGTTGCCACTCTGTAGCCATCCCCAGATGAGCTGCCTAGCCCAGTACATGTTGAGCAGAAGAAAAGACTTTGCTTTCATTTTACCAAAATGGGGTAGGACAGGCTCCCATTTCTTCCTCTCTCACTTTGCCATTTACAAAGCTCTCTCCTACAATAGCTTAGAGAGTTTTAAAGTAGGCTATATTATTCCCATTTTATGAATTTAAAAACAAACTATGACCTGAGAAGGGAGACCTTTTTTCAGCACACTAACACCTAAGGGAAAGCTTTGACCTTAGGCACCCTCCCTCCTGAACCAGAAGCTGGCTCCCTGGGGAATGCCTATTTGGGGTAATTAGAAGGTGGGTGATACTTGTTTCACATTGGAAGGGCTCCTTTAGCAGCGAATAGGAAAGTCCTCCCAGCTCGTTACCTGCTGTATATCATCCTTCAAACAACAGTCAGATACCAGCATTGTACAAGGAGAGAACACAACTTGAAGTCAGAACATTGGGGATCCAATTCCAGCTTGGCAACTTATTTAATGGGATAAGTCTCATTTTCCCTCTAGACTTGTTTCTTCCTTTGTACAGTGTGGAGGGAAGAGTTCATTTCAACAAACAATGTCTTAGGCATTGTGCTAGGTTCTAAAGTTACAAAGGAGCCACCACCCCCACCACCCCCCCCCCCCAAAAAAAAAAAAAGCCATATCTTATCCTCGGGGAACTGACATTTGCCAAAATAGACTAAATGATATCTTAGGCACTTCACTACTCTAGCAAGGTAGAGCCACCAGGGCTCCTTGTCTGCCCCTTTTAGAGAGGTCTCATGGAGATTGACTGAGGCATGTCCATCTTGGAAAGCAACCAGTTGCAGTCATTTCTCCTCTGAGTACGCTCTCACTTCTAACCTTCATTAGTGCTACTCACATTCATCCCCTGCCCTCTTCCCCAGAAGGGAGAGGCTGTGCATGTATGTGCCTCTTGAGTTCTCTGAAATGCAGTATTGATTCAACAAACATCAAAATGGTTATGCAGAGCCAGCCATTCCTTATTGAGTTTATAGTCTAGAAGTGTGGTCAGTAAAAAAACAAAGCACTTGGCAAAGCCAGCATTAGCCTTGGGTGGGTACAGGAAAAGGATGGTACCTTTGAGTTGGGCCTGTCTAAGAATTCAGCTTGAAGAGAAGGGGAGTGGAGACACAGGGACCAAAGAGCTCTGGGAGGGAGGCTTCAGTGATTCAGGGGTTTGGAGGAGAGGAATATGAAGTTAAGCTTAGAAGGTGGAGTGGTGCCACCTGGGGTTGGTGAGGGAGACACCTTGGATTTTTAGCATTTAGAGTAGAAAGGGGGCTGGGCCTGAGGCCAAAAGACTGGCTTCTTAGCTTTGTTCCCAGAGGTATGTCACTTTATCCTTCTGAGCCTCAGTTTCCTCCCTGTAAAATGGAGGATTCATATTTATCCCTATTGTAGAAGAGCTTAGTGAGGAAAGCATTTTATAAGCCCTAAAGAGCTTTATAAATAAACTGTTAGAGAGGAGAGGCATGGAAGCAAGAGGGAGTCATTGAAGATTGTTCTTCAGTGTCTTCCTAAGAAAAAATGATCCAGGAAGTGGAAGGAGGAGAGATGAGTGGAGAGGTGCCAGGCTTTGATTTTAAACTGAATTTTGTGTGGATTAGAGCCAAGCCCAGATTGATTGTTCTAGAGTGTCTCAGGTTGTACAGTTCTTACCAACCATGTATTTACAATTAACCACTTCTTTTTCTTTCTTTCTTTGTTCAGGAAAGAATCTCTATACAAATGAATACGTAGCTATCAAATTGGTAAGTTCTATGCCCTGGCTTCCCTAATTTCCCCTTGTCTCTGGGCAACTTTGAATTTTTTTCCCAAAAAATTGCTAGTGTAGGCCCTGGGGCTTCCCAACCCAAAACCTTCCCCCAACCTCAAACCACAGAGACAACATGAATTTTCTAAATCCTGTCTTTCTAAAAATTTTATTCAATTCAGCCAATCCCATATGGGAGAAAGGGAATAAAAGAAATCTCAGATAAGGGCTAAAAAAAAAAAAGTCCAACTCTAGCATTACACAAAAGATAGTGTAGTCTTATCAGCTCCAAGAACAAAGCACATTAAGTATGGTGGGCTGGACCAGTTAGGAAAGGTCTCTGAAAATAGGTAAAACTTTCCAGAATTGTACCTGAGCTGGAATAATAAGATCATTTGGCTTAGTGAGAGCTTAGTGGACCAGGGTTATTTTGCTGCTCAAGCAATAGTTGAGCTTGCCCTAGTACATGAGGACTCAAGTGACCTCCTACAGGCCCTAGGATCTTCCCCCTACAGACCTGGATATTGAGAAGTATAAAAGCTGGCATCCTGGAGGTATAGGGAGGTTCAGTGACAGAGTGGAATATATGCCACCACAGGGGTTTCTGTCCACTTAGAAGCTTTCTGGGAATTGCCTCAGCCAACCACAGAGGCCTTTGTTTGGAATCAGAGATAAGATGAAACAAGAACATTGGATCTAGAGTTAGATACCCTAGGTTCAAATCCTACCTCTGCTGTTTGCTCTGTGGAAGTGGTCAGTCTCCTTTTCTTTTGGAGCCATAAACTATTATCAGAGTTGCACTAGATGATCTCTTAAAGTCTCTTCTAGTTTTAAATCCTGTGATCTTTCAGGAAGGGATCCTTGCTGGCATTTGTAACTTCCAGCATCCCCCAAATATGTCTTTTGCCCACTAGACCCTTGATTTTTTGTGGGAGAGAGAAAGAACTAAAGCATTTTCCTCCAATGGAGGACTTTCTCTCCTCATCTGTACTCTCTTACCCAGACCCTCTTGTGACCTATAGCACACATTTGTTGGTCATGGTTTAGGCTCATTTTGGGACTTGGAGCAGAATAAATCCCCTCCATGACTTCATGGAGATTTTTTGGTCCTGAATAATAGAATGCCAGACTTGGAAGAGACCAGAGAACATGGAATGTCAGAACACAGAATATCTGAGATGGGAAAGGCCCATAGGTAGGAAAATCATAGAATTTTAGGCCCAAGATCTTAAAGCTCATCAAGTCTAACACTATTTATTCAACAGATGGAGGAAACGGAGACCCAAAAAGGAAGAGAGACTTGCCCAAGGTCACACTGCATTTCATTGACAGAACTAGGATTAGAACCCAGATCTCTGTTTCCTTAGCCCAAAACTCTTTCTCTTTTCTATGCTTCAAGAAAAGTTCTAAATCCCATGGTGGCAGATAGAGACAATTTTATATCTTAGGTCGATCTGAGAAATTAGTTTATATTAATGTTTAGTGACCTTCACTAATATGGCCAAGGCTATGGGTTCTACTCCATTCCCTTGGCACATCCTGGGCCATTGACCCTAGGCAACTACATCCCAAAAGTAGAACCTCCACAATAAATTCAGGCTTTGGCAGCAGGGAATTAGATGGACTATTGAAATGGGAGGAGATCAGCAGATGGTCCATTGCTTAGAGGCAGATGCAAGTGCTAGAAATCAGAGGTCCTTTACTGGCCCCAACTCTGTTGCAAGTTCTCCCCTTCATTAAATGGGTTTTTAATGGAGTCGCCTTCCTGAGATTCTCACTGGATCCAGGCTACCCTGAAAGCTTCTTCCATTTGATTTTCTTGAATCCAAGATGCCAATGACCAAATTTATTGTGGCTATATCATACTGTGGGCGAAGAGTACAGCATTTTTATTATTCTGACCTGAGTGATGGAAGCAAGTTGAGATGCTCTAGACCCAAGTAAGAACCAGTCTTCCTGGTGGGAGATGCAGACCCATTCATTTCATTAATTGTTTCTGCATCTTGTTCTTTCTCTCCTCCTCTCCCTCCCCTCTAAAGGAACCTATAAAGTCCAGAGCCCCACAACTACATTTGGAATACCGGTTTTACAAACAACTGGGCAATACAGGTAAGATTGGGAACGCTGAGACAGAATTCTCATGGGCACCAGGGGAATTGACGGAATTGAAGAGGCAGTATTCTAGTCTGAGAGGAAAGAGATTGAGTGAGCAATCCTCGCACACCTATATGATTCTGGGTGAGTCTTTTGTCTCTTGCTTTGTTTTCCCACTTTCAGTAAAAGAGTTAGACTATGATCCCTAAGATATTTTCCAGCTTTGATAAGTCAGGTATAGCTTCCCAAGTCTTTTAGCTCATTCCTGGACTGCTCTTTGGTCTAATGCCTATGACTGCCCCTTACCAGATTCCAAGTTTTTTTACAAACCAAATACAAGAGTAGAAAACTGTATTCATTCAGTGGAGTAAAAGAGACAGTATAACAGCTGTCACAGTCCAGGGAGTCTGGAATAAATTTGGTGAACTCAAGTGCTATGGGAGGGATAGCTCATGAGATGTTGGGTAGTTGAAGACTACTTCCTCCTGTAAGATAGAGCATAGGGTCTTTTATGGCTTGGGGTGAATTCTGGTCACTCCCCCAAGACATGCTAGGAACCTACTAGGAAGAATGAAGTTAATAAAGTCAGATTGAATTTTACCCCAAATCATTTCCAAAACCAGTGGAAAGAGCCCCAGACTGAGCTAGTGGCCTGGATTTTAATCCTAGCTCTCTTATAGTGCGACCTTAGGCAAGTCACTTCTTCCCCAAATCCCCTACCTTCTGGACTATTCCTGTTTTGTGACTTATAGGGGATGCAAGACCATCTTCTATGAGGAATATGATCAGAGTAGTGCTAAGGTGGTAAGGGGAATGGAGTTTATGCCATTGGAAGGAACAGGTACAAGAAAACATGGGGTGGTGACATGCTGATCTTCATATATATTATAAGCTCTGTGAAGGAGGCTCCAAGCAGCCCTATTTTTTCCTATTTATAGATGAAACTCAATAAGGTAGAAGGGACCTGTGAGATATCACTTAGCTCCCACAATGAAAATGAGATCTAGAGCTAAAAAGAACCATTTTAGATCATAGTAGTTTCAAGTTTTTGAAAGAAAGTGATTTGGCTCGAGGTCACTCAAGTAGTCTGCAGTCACAGAGCCCAAATCCATGGTTCTGTTTTCCCTGTGAGGTAGTTCACATCTCTGCTGCTCAACATCAGAACCAATTCTGCCCCACTCTCATCTCTTATAGAAGGGATTCCTCAGGTTTACTACTTTGGCCCTTGTGGGAAGTACAATGCCATGGTGCTGGAGTTGCTGGGACCCAGTCTGGAAGATTTATTTGACTTGTGTGACCGGACATTTACCCTGAAAACTGTGCTGATGATTGCCATCCAACTGGTGAGGGCCCAGTGGGAGCACCCCAGGGTGATGGGGGTAGTCTATAGCCTGGACCTGCAGAAAGGGGGAGAAAAGTCTCTTCAGGGTGGAAAAGATGGGGGACCTATATCTGCCTCTGGGAGCTTGAGGTAGTGCAGAAAATTTAAGAAGTGATAGAGGTGAGGAAGATGGGACACTGAGTGGAATGAAAACATAGAGCCTAGAGAAAGGCAAGAGCCAGCTCAGGGTGCTGAGAGAGAGGTTGAAAAGACCCTGAAGATATATTTGAGGCATTTTGACTTTCTGCCCCAAACCCAGGGACTCCAAGACCTCCTGGTCCTTACCTCTGGCCCCATTTCTCTCCTAGTCAGGGATTGTGTTTCTGATGGTTCTCCAGGGGTTGGAGAAGAGCAGGGTTGTCCTCTTGGTTATTACTCTTAATGTTGGAGATCACCCTCAAGAAGTTTTATTCTCCTCAGCTACCCATTGTAGAGATTCCACACATGAATTTATTTCTAGAGGACAAATTAGAATATAGTTCTCTCTCTCTCCCATTCCTATTGGTCATTCAACAAATACATATGCCCCTGAAGCAGTAGGTCAGTCCAAAAAGGCCCCTTTGGTCTAGTCTGGCCACAGGTATCCCCTGTCCAGTTCCATGAATTATTTGTCGTCTTTGTCATCTTCTTCCTCTGGTTGGAGGAGTATTCAAGCAGGTGAGAAGCAGGGCCTGTCTTGGGCTTCCTGGGTTCCAGACCTAGAGACTGACAGAGGGTATACAGCAGAGAGGGTTTGAGGAGGAGGAGGAGAACAGCAGGGTGGGGGACAGTAGGCAGGGCAGGCAAGAACCCAGAGAATGTGTAGAGGCTGGGCAGTGAGCAGGTCTGGCAATCCATAATCCCCTAGATCACACGGATGGAATATGTCCACACCAAAAGCCTGATATACCGGGATGTGAAGCCGGAGAACTTCTTGGTGGGCCGGCCAGGGACTAAACGTCAACACACCATTCACATCATTGACTTTGGCCTGGCCAAGGAATATATTGATCCCGAGACCAAAAAGCACATCCCCTACCGCGAGCACAAGAGCCTGACAGGCACGGCACGCTATATGAGCATCAACACGCACTTGGGGAAAGGTAACATCCCAGCCCATCTCTGGGGTCGGGGGATGAGGGGCTCCGGCAAAATTCTATAACACCAAGGAGCAGTCAGAGAGCCAGGATTGGTTAAGGGTTCTTCTGGCTGGCAGTCTGGGGACTTCTCTCATAGAGCCCATGAAGTGGGAGAGAGCCCAGCATTGCAGAGAAGGGGGAGGAGGAGCAGGCTGAGTGTGGGCAGGGAAGGCTTTGGGTGGTATGGAAGGAAGTAAGCTTTTGAGGATAGCCCAAATGAGCATATTCCATGCCCCAGGAAGGAGACCTGCCCATACTGGGGAGAATACTTAAGGAGGTCAGACCAGAAATGGCTTGCCTTTTGGTGAAGCCCATGAAAAACAAATATCAGTGGTGTTCAAAGGGAACAGAATTAATTGGAGTTTGAAGCAGAGGGGACCTTGTTAGATTAGATTTGATTTCCTCTAAGGCACCACCAAGCCTGTGGTAGAGAGCTTCCCACACCCACAGCCCAGGGAAGTGCTCTCTCAGTGGATGCATCCCCTATAGGTAAGGCCTGGGGAGATGTGCATGTGCTCCTTCTAAGTGGGAAGGACAAAGGATTGGGTTTAGTTCAGCCATCCTGGAGGAGTAAGGACCTCAGCTTGCAAGGGTTTCCTACTAGAGAGAGTGGCCATGTTCAGGGTGTGATTGTCCTTTTGGGACCCAGCTGTTTAGATACAGTTTAGATAAGTCTTGGTGGTGCCTTTGGGCCACTGCTTCTGTTCTTCCCCGCACCCCCCCACCCCTGCTCACCAGTGTGGATGACCAGGCAGCATTACTAATAGGTAGATTGTGGAGGCAGTAGGAGGTGTAAGGAAAGAGAAAGACATCTGTCCCAAGGTATCCCCATAGGCATCAGGAGGGTGGGGATTAACTGACTTGTGCTCCTCCTTCAGAGCAGAGTCGGCGGGATGACCTGGAAGCACTAGGCCACATGTTCATGTACTTTCTTCGCGGGAGCCTCCCCTGGCAAGGTCTCAAGGTAAATAGTGACAGAAAATCTCAGAACCAGATAGTGCATTCTTCAGATCTTGGTCTGAACAATAGCTAGCCTCAGCACATGTGTATACATGCTTTGGTTCATCTTTGTATTATTCGAATTAAATAATTTGTTGTGTGTACTCAGGGCATTTGGGGAAACCTAGCTTCTTTTCTGTCAGGACTTTATCTGTAGACCTCATCTGTATTATTATTCCCCACATAGCCCTCCTAAAAGTCAAAAAGGAGTGCTTTTCCATTTATTTACCCCAGAGGAGAAAGTCAAAAGAACCAAGACTGCAGTACCTTGCATCCAGCCCTTTATACAAATGGATCACAGTCAGATTTCCTAGTTTAGCCCAAAGCCTGGTAGGCCTGTTAATACAGCCTTTTAGCTTGAGAAGGACCTCTGGGGTCCAGCTCAGGGGCAGTTTTTCCCTCATTGACAGCTTAGGGCAGGGGTCCCCAAACTTTTTACACAGGGGGCCAGTTCACTGTCCCTCAGACTTTGGAGGGCTGGACTACAAAAACCTAACCCCAGTCTGGCAGCAGTATATACAGTGTGGAATCCCCTCCCCCAGATTGCCAACCACCATGCTGAAGTCTTCCATTGCGCAGCCACATTACCCTTTGCATGAGGCACCTCTTTCTAAGACACCACACAAAGGATTATGTCACTGGAAGTAGTTACTGTACATGAGCGACACTGCACTTTGCAGCAGCATCACATACCGTGCTCCTCTCACTGACCACCTATGAAAGAGGTGCCCTTTCCAGAAGTGCGGTGGGGGCCCGATAAATGGCCTCGGGGGCCGCATGTGGCCCAGGGACTGTAGTTTGGGGACCCCTGGCTTAGGGCATGGTGCCTGTGGGAGGTTTCATAGGAGTAGCAGCCATGGGGATACTAATGTACCTGAAGGGGACCTTATGGGCAGAGAGACTATTTTTCACCATATTGAGTGTGTCTGACAGTGTAGTAGGTACCAACTGAAAAGGCTGCCTGGCCTTAGAAAGGATTGCTGTATCAGCTTCTTCTCAGCTTTAGAAACTGATTCCGAATGAGAAACTGGTGGCACCCAAGTCCAAGGAGTCTTGGGGATGGAAGAATCCATTGGTTTTTGCCCTGCAGACATAAGCTCACGATAGGACTAGAGACCTGGACAGCAGTACTTAGGTTTGGCCTAATTGGTTTTCTCCTCCAGGCAGACACCCTGAAAGAAAGGTATCAGAAGATTGGAGACACCAAGAGAGCAACACCAATCGAAGTCCTTTGTGAAAACTTCCCAGGTTAGTACCCCCTCATCCCTTCAACCACATGGGATCATGGGCCACTTTCCTCCTGCAGTGATACATCATGCTGTCTGTCCAGAAGAGACTGCCCTGAGTTTGTGGGGAGCCTGTATCTCCTGGGCCACAGAATCTCCCTTTCTTCCTGAACAAAGGTGGCAGAGAGATCCAGCTTGCTCCATTGGGTGTTACGGATTCTCTTTCATCCAAAGTATATATATATTAAGTCCACTCCTTATCCCTGCTTCTTTTTTGAGAAGCACAAGGATACATTTTCATATTGTCCTGGCTAAGAAATTAAATCAGATGTGACACCACCTTCAAGAAAGACCCTGGTAGGGGGCAGCTGGGTAGTTCAGTGGATTGAGAGCCAGGCCTAGAGACAAGAGGTCCTGGGTTCAAATGTGGCCTCAGACACTTCCTAGCTGGGTGACCCTGGGCAAGTCACTTGACCCCTATTACCTAGCCCTTACCATTCTTCTGCCTTGGAACCAATACACAGCATTGATTCTAAGGTGGGTGGTAACGTAAGGGTTTTTTAAAAAAGAAAGACCCTGGTGACTTGGGCAGCTGACTCAGATGTAAAGTCTCCTTGGTTGAGTATTTAGACCTTGAGCAGGTGATGCTTACAGTTCCTAGGGTGGCCAAGCGATCCAACAAGGCTCTGATGTGGTCAAAAGTCAGCCCAGACTCACTCAGAGCCATCGAGAGTAGGATAGTTTAATGAAAAGGGCAGGCTTCTCACATAGCATTCCTATTCTCCCCCTCATGTCTCTACAGAGGAAATGGCCACTTACCTGCGCTATGTGCGACGGCTGGATTTCTTTGAGAAGCCTGACTATGATTATCTGCGGAAACTCTTCACAGACCTGTTTGACCGCAATGGATTCGTGTTTGATTATGAATACGACTGGGCTGGAAAATCCCTGGTATGACACTTTCCCTGCCCATCAGCCCAGAGACCTGCTCAGTTTTCATCTCTACTTTTGATCTGGGTGGCTAAGGGGACGGCTGCCCCCAGGGACTTGGAGAGCACCCATCTGCCCTCCTGCCCTGACCTGGTAGAGATGGGGATCCCAGACATTTGATTCACATCCCCAAGCTTCCTCTCTTTTGCCTTCCAGCCAACACCAATTGGCACCGTCCACAGTGAAATCAGTACCCAGCCACTCAACCGGGACAAGTCCCAGGTCTTCCCCAAACACCAGGTAAGGGTATATTTAGGGGGAACTGACACTGCACACCTCTTCATGGAGGCCCTTCTGTAAGAATCCTGTATAAAGCAAATGCTTAATAAGTGTTCATTAAGCCCTTGCTTAAACAGGACACCGTGCTAGTAGATGCTGGGGACATAAAAATGAGAGATGACCCTGCCCTGAAGGTCTGTCTATACACAAACACAAAAAAAGTATGCTCTAGTGTGGTGGGACAAAGGAAAATGCTCAAGGATCTGTGCAAGGAAAATGACCCTGATCTGTCAGGGAAGGTGGGCATGGAGGCCATAGCCTAAACAAATCCCCTTTGATGGGAGTTGGAAGGCCCAGCTCATTTGATGGTCCTGGATATGAAGAGGTAGGCTATGGAATCACAGAAAAGGTCAGTTGAAGCCAGATTTGGGAGAGTCTTAGGACTTAGCATTTTATTTATCCTAGTAGCTAAGTTGGAAACTGAGCTCCTGAGCTCCTTGGTGTAACATCAGAGGCTTCCCACAGTGACATCCAAGATGGAGGGAATAACCAGGGAGGTCCTGAGGAGCTAGAGTAGATGCTGCTTCCAAGGCTGTTGGCACTCACACTCTCTACCCTCCTCTCCTGCTTTCTCCAGGTGATGAGCTCCACCAACGGCGAACTCAACACTGATGACCCCACGGCTGGCCATTCCAACGCCCCCATCACAGCCCCTGCCGAAGTAGAGGTGGCTGACGAGACAAAGTAAGAGGCTGGGCCAGATTCCATCCTCCTTCGGGGTCCAGGCCTGTGCCAAGCACTGCGCCAGGGTCAGAGATAACAGCAATCTTCGCCCTCAAGGATCTTGCTTTCTATTGGGGTACATTTATGAAGCCTCTACTGAGGCCCAGGGATACACAGGCCCTGCCCTTGAGGAGCCCCCAGCCTAATACAGCCTGAGTGCAAGTAGGAGCATCAAGGGGGAAAAGGCTTCTTGCAGGAGGGAAGATCTTAACTGAGACTTCAAGGAAGCTGGGGGGGGGGGGGGGGGAGGTGAGCATGTTCCATGATCACAGAATGTGGAGTGGGGTTGGGGATAAGTGGCAATGTGTAAGAAGTTGAAAAGGTAGAAGAGGACCAGGTTACAAAGGGTACTGGATGCCAAAGAGAGGCTTTTAAAAAATATTCCATCCTGGAGATGAGAGGGAAGAGTCCCTGAAGTGTATGGAATTGGGGAGCAGCATGGCCAAACTGGGCTTTTCAAATAGTTCAGGGTCAGATCAGGCCAGAGCAGAAAATCAGGGGCGCAGTGGGCTTCCAATGGTGGGGAGCAGGGGCATCGAAGGCTGGTTTGTCTGCACAGGACAGGGAGGGTAGCCCGCTTGGGATCTATCTATCTATCTTGAAAAAAAACAAATTGGATTTTTCCTAGAAACAAGAGGGAGCCGGTGATGATGGTTCTGCTGTGAGGAATGTCTCTTGTGAGAGACAAGGGCCCCTGGAGGCCAGTTAGGAGGGTGCCCCGGGGGGCAGGAGAAGGGCAGATGCCACAGATCTGGGGCATAGATATGGATGTGCTTCCAGGGAGGTGTAGAGGGAAGGAGATTAGGAATGGAGGAAGATGCCAAGGTTATGAACTTGGGAGGCTGTAGAAGTGGCGTGGGGTTGGGGGGGACAGCCAGTCTGAAATGCTTTCTAGGCAGGTGGTAAGAAAGGATTACATGCTCAGGACAGAGCTCTCTGCAGAGCATGAGAATTGAGCCAATGGGAACTGATTAGGTCACTAATAATAATAGCAATTACAGTGCCTGTTATGTGTCAAGCATCTTGAACCTCATAGCAACACTGAGAGCTAAGTGCTATCGTGATTCCCATTTTACAGACAGGGTAACTGAGGCAAACAGGTTGAATGACTTGCCCAAGATCATACACCTAGGAGGCCAAATTTGAGCTCTTCCTGACTCCAACTCTGTCTACCAGAAAAATAAATAGGGCCCAGCAATAGAGGGCACATGGTATAGGGGATGGATCAGATAGGTAGGAGGGAACCAAGAGGCCAGGGTCAAGAAAACTCTTGAGAGAGAGGAGAGATTGGAGAAGATGGAAGGCGGCAGAGGTCATGAGGAAATGGGGAGGGGGCAGGAATGTCCTTAGTCAAAGTGGGAGGTGGGCTGTAGCCCTGTTTATTGCCAAAGGCAGAGCAGTGAGACAGCAGGAATGGAGGCAGCCAGGAGGGGGCCAAGCCTGGCAGGAGACGGGCGGCTAACATAGGAATCGGGGATACTCAGGCATGTAGACACAGAGAGGACAGTTGAAGGGGCTCAGAAAGCGTGGAAGGTGGTGAGATGGGGGCTGGTATGGGAGTGGGAGGTGCTCCCAGCAAAGAGCCCAGGGCTGGGTAAGCTTGGGGAAGGGAGAGTCCTGGGATTCTTCTTTCTTGGGGAGCAACTGGACCAGGGCTGAACTGGGCAGGGAATATGCAAGCAGCAATGGAGGACGGGGGGTGCTTTACTTGTCCTGAGGGCCAGGAGCACAGCTAAGGGCCTGGGAAAGCCCTGGAGATTATATTGATGGGAGGGGGAAGGCTCACCTCCTGTGAGGGTCTTTGAGGAGGGCAAGGGGTGTCCCTTCTCAGTGGCTGGGGATGTGGCAGGGATGCCCCTGGGGAGCAGCCAGGCGGCACCCTCCACCCTGCTCCTCTGCCCTCCAGGTGCTGCTGTTTTTTCAAGAGGAGGAAGAGGAAATCCACACAGCGGCACAAGTGAGCCTCTGGGGCCCAGGCGGACCGACTGGAGCTCTGTCGTCTCCACCCTTTCTGGCCCCAGAGATCGCAGGTGGCCCCTGCCCGTGGCCCTGCCTCCTGCAGCCGGGCAGGGGGCCGCCAGGAGAGAGGCCGGGAACAGAGAACCCAGGGAGAGGAAGGGGGACCACTAGCCCCAGCCCCCTCCCCCCTAGGCCCAGGAGTCACCTACTCCAAGCAAGACTTTGGCAGAAATTCCTACATCCGTGTCTCGTCCAGTCCACCTTGAGAGCGTTAACTATTTAAAAACCACGCACCGAGGAAGGCACCGAAGCCCACAGAGCAAGCACTTCCCCTCCCTCCCTTCCCCCTCACCTGTCATTTTGAGACTCGCGTGCATCAGGGATCAGCCCCCCACGCAGACCTTCCATCTCCACGTGCGCACTTAGGTCTAAGGTGAAGTCTGGGAGGCCCTCAGATCTTCGTCCTCCTCAGTTTGACCTTCACCACTTAGTGTTATAAAATCCAGCCTTTTTTTTTTCCCTTTCAAAAAGGCCGTTTCATCATGGTATGGGGAGGAGGAAGCTTCTTTGTTGGGGATCCCCCTGCCCCTTTTATGTCTTGTGTGGGGGCTGGGGGGCTGGGCTAAGCCTTGTTCCCTGTGTACTTTGACCATCTAGTGATGGGGGCCAGAAAGTGAAGAGGGAGATGAGGGGGGTGGAAATTGATAGCCCCCACCCCTCAGAGAGGGGGCAGGGCAGCCTCAAACCAAAGGGAAGGGGGAGACCAGTCCCCACAGCTGGGAAAGTAGATGCCACCCCAAGGCCTCAAACTACTCTGCAAATCCCCCCCTCCCCATCCCCATCTTCCTTTCTCCCCACTCTTCAAATTGGAGCCAAAAATGCTGCACCAAAGCCCTGGGGAATTTGGGTCCCCCCTGGAATGGTAGGATGGGGACCCCAGGGATAGGGCTGCCTGCAGCAGCCAAGTCCCCTCGCACACACACTCCCCCTTGGGGAAAAGGCGAGCTCAGCCAGCTGTACCCCAAAATGGTGGAGCGGCCAGGCGAGCAGCCAAGAGGGGTCTCCAGTGGGTACTTGGGCCCTCTTTACTGGCCCTGGGACGAGGCATAGGGCCTGAGACACCCTTGCCCTTAATGCTGTCCCAAACCCCAACTCTCTTCCCACCCCATCCATTTTCCGAGTTACTAAAGGCTGTCCAGTGATTCCAGGTCAGCCGTCTCCTCTTCCTTTCCCTCAGCTCCTGCCAGTGTCCTGGGGACAGCGGCTCCTTTGACCACCCCATCCCCCAAGTGCTCTCTAAGAGCTGATGATGGGTACTGGGCCTTTCCCTTTCTCCCCAGCCAGCGCCAAGGACGACAAAACGCCTTAAGACCCCGGCACCCCTGGAAAGGGGGTCCGAGGATGAGTATGTGTGGCAGGGGAGAGGGATGCACCGGTCACTGGTGGCCACAGCAAACAGACCCCAACCCAAGCGCCCTTTCACCTCCTCCTCCCCAAAGGAAACGGTCCAAGGGAGCATCGGCCCAGTCTGTCCATGAATCTCTGCCTGTCAAGTATCACTTCTTTTGGTCCATGTGTCTGGCTTGGCTGAAAGCAGCAGCTTGAGGCTAGAAGACGTAACCCAGTTACAGACCCAAGTCCCAACGTAAAGATCGATCGTACCTGTGCAGCTCCACGGCAGGCGAGCAAGCGTCCATTGTGAGTTTAGTTACTGCTTTACAAAGTGTACAGAAATGGCATTTACATTTCTCTGATGCTTCCTGGAAGCCATAGAATTTAGGGGCTTTTTTAAAAAAAAAATAAACAAAAATGAAAAAGAGTGAAGCCCAGGCCTTTCCTTGCTTGGGCATCCCTGGGGGGGAATCTGGTGGCACATTGAGTCCAACATGGGAGAGCTCTTAGAATGTGAGATGTGAGGACTAGAAGAAGCCTTAAAGGTCACATTGCAAATTAGTGGCAGAGCCACAGTATCAATTCAGGCCTGAACACTAACCCTTGTGTTCTTTTCACTAGACCACAGTGCCTTGGTACAGACCACCCAGGGACCCCTTGAACATGCCCTCTGCTGATCCAGGACAGTGACTTCCCTTAGCCTTGGAAGAGAGGGAATGGTACTGAGAGAGGGGGGACCCATGGTCTCGAATGGCGAGGATACCCACAAGCTTGATGTATGTGAGAGTTCTTAGGCGTGTTTTAGACATATTAAAGACTCGCACTCAGATCTCCCCATTTTCCCTAGTGCAGACAGAACAAATAAGAATTGGAACCCCAACAGGATGGGGAAGGCTCTGATGTCAGTTTCCGAGTTCCTCTAGGGAAGGACTCGATCTCCCCCGTACAGTCAAGGGTGCCGATTTCTGCCTGTTTCCAGTTGAGAGAAAGCTATTTTTGCAAATGGCACCTTTTTATTAATGCCTTTTTTGGTGAGCTTTTGGCCTTTCTTATGTACCTGCCAATTTCAGGTCTGCCATTTGTGTTTGAAAAAGGCAGAGAGAAAAGCCTTTCACGGTATCCAAAATAATCCTCCAGATAAAAGTGCTCTTATTTCACCAGCAGCCAAGCTCAGACTGCCAACGGCACTCCAAGACCATCAGAGCTCTCACCAACTCACATGAAAGCAGGCCGTGGGGTTTTGACTTTCTCTCCTTCGCGCCGGCACCATAGAAGGTAGTTAGCAGATTGCTTGTTGGATATCATTCCTAAGACCCTCCTCAGGTTAATTCAGATGAAGAGAAGGACTGAGAGAGTGGGCAGAGTCTGAACTCAGAGCTGGCTCTCCCTCCATCAGGGCCCCAGTCCAGCAATACAGCCTTAGAGGCCGACTTGTGCAGAGCTTTTTGGTCTAGACCTTCGGAGGGAGGCTTAATAAAAACGTCGTGCCCCAAAAGCTACCGCCATGGTAGGAGGCGTCAGCAGCAAGCACATTCCCCAGGACCGAGGCACTCGGCTGGAGGAGATGTTTGTTATGCCAGCAACATCTGCCCTTTATGACAGAATGGAGGGGAGGCTTCCGAAATAAAAGTATCTAAAAGTGTGCCAAGAGTCTGGAGGGTCCCCTCTCTGTCACAGGATGGGAGGGGGAAAGCGTGCGGCGGAGCCAGACTGACTCCCTTTTCCTGTGCTCCAAGGCACACTTTCACTCTTAAGAGTTAGGGTTGTACTTGGTAAAGCCAGCATGACACAGATTTTGGCCTGCAAGGATGAGAAGGATGCCATCTCCTTGGGGCATGGATCTGGAATGTGATGGAAAACTTGTTGGGACCTGACAAACTACTCCTCCCCATTGCTCATGACTCATACAGGAACACGTCAACCCCAGAAGGGACCTGCTCCCTCCCTCTCTGTGTGTCTCTTTGGGGCTGGGGGCTCGGAGCCAGAGCGCCTGGCTATTGCCACTTCTCCACTGTCCATCTACCACCACCACTGGAGCCTCCTCCTCCATCATCCAGTCAAAGTAGCTGTTCTCTATGGCCCTCCAGGGCATCCCCTCCCTCAGCAAGTTCAGGGTCTGCTCACAATCTTTCCTGTCATCCTACTAAGAGGCCTTCAGCCTACTGAGATTCCCCAACATCCCAGGCCCTGTTAGCTCCTCCCCTACCCAAACCCATCCAGACAAAGACACCCGGATCTTGCCATCACCCCAAAGCATTCCGTTGCCACGTTCGTACGCGCAGACCTCTTTTCTGATCAGTCTTTGTCATTCTATCTTTCCGGATGTCTTCCTTGTGACCCCCAATCTCACCTCGCTTCTCTCCTAGGCCGCATCCCCATGTTTGCTACCCTGTTACTCCCCATCTTCTGTGGGGGGAGAGAATAGTCGCTCTTCTTCCCTACATGAAATAACACGTTTTAGCATTTGGGTTTTTTTGAAATTTCCAGTCTCGTTCTCCCTTCTTTCCTCCCAACCCCCCCCCCCCATTTACAATGATGAAGAAACACTTTAAAATATTATTTAGTGAAAGAAACCTCAAACCAAAATAAGAATAAAGTGGCATCTAGTCTGCTTTGGTCTGGATTCCGACTCCCCTCAGTTCGTCTCTGGAAGCAGGTGGCGTTTTTGTCGTGAGCTCTTTGGCATTGTCTTGTGAAGACTAACAAAGTTGTTCGGTCATTGGTGCCCAGTAATCACGGTCACTGTGAAGCACGTTCTCCTGGTGCTGCTTGCTTTGTTTTGGATCCGTTTGTCATCTCTTATACACCGTAGCGCTGGGGATCCCTTCACTTTCCAACTCGGGGCAGCCACGTTTCCTTAGTGTCTTGCCTCTTCGGGACAGACTTAACAGCCCTTCAGGAATAGGTGCAAATTGCGCTCCACGTGGGTGCTGTCCCACGTCCTCCGCCCTTCTGTCACAACAGGCAACCCGATAGATGTGAGCTGGTGCCTCGGAGTCGTCTTCATTGGCGTCTAATGCGCGGCACCCTTTTCTGTCCGTTATCATTTATCAGTTACAGGGAACGACTTCTTCGTGTATTTGAGAAAGGAGGCCTTTCTTAGACGTGCATCTTGTTCAGACCACGAGGACAGTACCGTGTCCTCGTCATCCTGCTCCGCCCCGGCAGCAAGCAGATTCCTAATGCCCAGTGTGTGCGCTTCCCTGGCAGCCACTTCCCATGAAGCGCGTCCCTCCCCACCTCCCCATTTGGTAAAGCCCTTTCTTGCCTTTTATGTAACTTACCCTATTTTTCCTCTTCCTTCCCCTTCTTGCAATGTAGTCACCCATTTAAATATATCATCCATTATATATGTATATGTGTAATATCCCATATATCAAATCACACCCTTCTGTGTATACTTTTTTTCTTTTTTAAACCCTCACCTTTTGGCTTAGAATCAATCCTGTGTCTTGGTTCCAAGGCAGAAGAGGGGTCAGGGCTAGGCCATGGGGGTGAAGTGACTTGCCCAGGGTCACCCAGCTGGGAAGTGTCTGAGTTCAGATTTGAACCCAGGACCTCTCATCTCTGAGCCACTGAGCCACCGATCTTCCCCCTCTGTATATTCTTTTTAACTGCTTTAATGATAATGATCTTAGGAGTTAAAAGTGTCACCATCCCATCAAGGATGTAAACAGTTTAACCTTATTGAATCTCTTGGGATTGCTTTTCCCCGTTTACCTTTTTGTACTTCTCTTGAGTTTTATACTTGAGAGTCAAATTTCTATGTGACTTTGGTTTTTTCATCAGAAGTACCTCAAAGGCCTATATTTCACTGAATGCTCACTTTTCCCCTGAAGGGTTATACTGTTGACGGACAAGTGAAAATTCTTGCTTATTTGTTCCTTTGGCCTCTGGAATATTATGTTCCATGCCGTCCCATATTTTTAATATAGAATCCGCTTATCCTGACAGCAGCTCCACAATATTTGAATCGTTTCTTTTTGGCTGCTTATAACCTTTTCTCCTTAACCTGGGAGCTCTGCAATTTGGCTATGTTTGTTCCTGAGAGTTTTAGACTCAGTACTGTCATTTCTATTTTATCCTCTGGAATATCAAGAGCCATTTTTCTCGATGAACTCTTGAAATTCTTTTTTTTTTTAGTTTTTATTTATATATATATTTTTTAATTTTATAATCTTTTATTTGATCATTTCCAAGCATTATTCGTTAAAGACAAAGATCATTTTCTTTTCCTCCCCCCACCCCCCATGGCCAACGTGTGATTCCACTGGGTATCACATGTGTTCTTGATTCGAACCCATTGCCATGTTGTTAATATTTGCATTAGAGTGTTCGTTTAGAGTCTCTCCTCTGTCATGTCCCCTCAACCGCTGTAGTCGGGCAGTTGCTTTTCCTCGGTGTTTCTTAAAATTTCCCCTGGATTTATTTTCCAGATGGAAATTTTCTATTTTATCATTTTGACCTTGTTTTATTGTTTCTTGTCTCAATGAGTCATCAGCCTCTACTTGCCCAAATCTACTTTTTAAGGAGTTTTCAGTTTTTGTACATCTTTTTCATGTGGTCATTTCTGTCTTCTCTTCATTGAATGTGTTTTAAATTACTTTTCTCTTTTATCTTCAAATCAATGCCTATGTATTGGGACCAAAGGAGAAGATTGGTGGGGGTTAAGTGACTTGCCCAAGGTCATACAGCCAGGCCTAATTTGAACCTAAGACCTCCTTCCTTTAGTATTGACTCTCAATCCACCCAGGCAGGCTTCCAGGTCCCTTGTATATGTCTCTTTTCCATTTGGCTAATTCTGCTTTTTAAGGTTCTCTTTGGTAGATTCTGGTTTTTTTAAATTTTTTTTCCCTTTTAAACATTATTTTATTTGGTCATTTTCAAACATTATTCATTAGAAACAAAGATTATTTCTCCCCTCCCCCCCATCACCACCTCTCCCAATGGCCTCTGGGTATCACGTGTCCTCAGTCCAAACTCTCTTCCATGTTGTTGGTACTTTCATTAAGGTGTTTATTTAGCGTCTCAATCATATCCCCTCAACCCCTGTAGCAAGCTGTTGCCTTTCCTCTGTGTTTTTACTCCCACCATTTGACCTCTGCTTGAGGGTAGTGTTTTTTTCTCCTTGATCCCTGCAGATTGTTCAGGATCACTGCATTGCCCCTAATGGAGAAGTCCATTACATTCAATTATACCACAGTGTATCAGTCTCTGTGTACAATGTTCTCCTAGTTCTGCTCCTCTCGCTCTGCATCACTTCCTGGAGGTTGTTCCAGTCTCCATGGAATTCCTCCACTTTATTATTCCTTTTAGCACAATAGTATTCCATCACCAACATATACCACAATTTGTTCAGCCATTCCCCAATCAAAGGGCATCCCCTCATTTTCCAATTTTTGGCCACCACAAAGAGCGCAGCTATGAATATTCTTGTACAAGTCTTTTTCCTCATTATCTCTTTGGGGTTTGGATCAACACCTCACACCCTACACCAAGATAAACTCAGAATGGGTGAATGACTTGAACATAAAGAAGGAAACTAAGTAAACTAGGTGAACACAAACTAGTATACATGTCAGACCTTTGGGAAGGGAAAGACTTTAAAACCAAGCAAGACATAGTCACAATATGTAAAATAAGCAACTTTGATTACATCAAATTAAAAAGTTTTTGTACAAACAAAACCAATGTAACCAAAATTAGAAGGGAAGCAACAAATTGGGAAACAATCTTCATAACAAAAACCTCTGACAAAGGTCTAATTACTCAAATTTATAGAGTTAAACCAGTTGTATAAAAAATCAAGCCATTCTCCAATTGACAAATGGGCAAGGGACATGAATAGGCAGTTTTCAGTTAAAGAAATCAAAACTATTAACAAGCACATGAAGAAGTGTTCTACATCTCTTATAATCAGAGATGCAAATTAAAACAACTCTGAGGTATCACCTCACACCTAGCAGATTGGCTAACATGACAGCAATAGAAAGTAATGAATGCTGGAGGGGATGTGGCAAAGTAGGGACATTAATTCACTGCTGGTGGAGTTGTGAACTGATCCAACCATTCTGGAGGGCAATTTGGAACTATGCCCAAAGGACACTAAAAGACTGTCTGCCCTTTGATCCAGCCATAGCACTGCTGGGTTTGTACCCCAAAGAGATAAGGAAAAAGACTTGTACAAGAATATTCATAGCTGCACTTTGTGGTGGCAAAGATTCTGGTTTTTTTAAAGCATTTTTTTTTTGGTATTTTGATTTTCTCTGTTGTTGCTTTCATTTCCCAATTTTTCATCTATTATATTTGATTTAAAATCCTTTGAACTCTAGTAATTCTTTTTGGTCTTGAAACCAATCCATCTTTTTCTTGAAGGTTTTACATATAGCATTCTTGATTTTTGTCCTTTTTTTTGAGTCTGTGTTTTGGTCTTCCCTGTCATCAAAATTAATTTTTTTGCTGTTTGCTCATTTTCCAGCATTTCTAACATTGAAAAAAAAAAACTTGTGATAGGCCTGTTCCCATGGGTGATGTTGGCACTAACGCAAGCTTCACGGTCTTTGTGCAGCTGCCTTCAGAGTGAGACAGATCTGGGGGTCTATAAGCTTTCAGTTCTAAGGAGACGTCACACAAGAACTCTCCTGACCTGAAACTATGCCCAAGGTCTCCCGCCACCCAGGTGGCTCCCCATGGGACTTCCCTAGAGCCAGCAAAGGGACCCCGTAATGTCCTGGCACCCTGGGGCGCCACAGGCCCCTGCGATCCTTTTGTCTTAGCCTGAGAAATTCATGTTTGTTTGGAGCGGGAGTCGGTCTGTGGACCTTCGCCAGTTCTGCTCTTGCCCCATTAATGCCAGGCCTCTGCCTTGGCTTACAGCTGCCACCCATCCAGTGTTTTTGCTCCTGTTTTAGTGTTGCTGCATCTCAACGGGTTCCTCCTTTCACAGCCCTCTCCTCCCACCACATTCTCCATCCTCCCGCAGCTGGCCCTTGCCGGCCCATCCCAGCGTCTGGGACACGTGGCTTTCTCTGCTTCACCTCTTCGTCTCTTCCATCCTCACTCTCGTTCCTGGGCTCCCTTCACAGCACTCGGCCCCAGCTTTCGTGGCTTCAGCCATTTCCATCCACAAGATTGTGGGTCCAACTCCAGACTAGTCTCAGAGCCGTGTAGAAGCTCAGACTTCCTTCGTGCTGCCACGGCTGCCTCCGAGGACTTTGGCTCTGGCCCGCTCCTGCCTCCCTCGTGTACCCAAGGGCACCCCCAGCCCCTCACCATCCGGGATCAACGGTGAAACCTGGTTTGCCTTTTAAAGGCCTCCACAAGTGGCCCCTTCCGACCCTACACCAGCCTCCACCATGCTTCTGACACAAGACACGCTCCCCTCACCTTGGCGCACTGTGGGGGCAGCGGGGTGGCTCGGGGGATGGAGAGCCAGGCCCAGAGGGGAGGTCCCGAGTTCAAGTGTGGCCTCAGACACTTCCCAGCTGTGTGACCCTGGGCAAGTCACTTAACTCCCATTGCCTGGTCTTTACTGCTTTTCTCTTGGAACTGATACACAGTATCCTAAGACAAGGTGAGGGTGAAAAGCAAAGATGGATTTTTGAAAAAATAAAACCAAATCCCACCATCACAACTTCTTCCTGGGGGTTTCCCATCTGCTACTTGATCTCCTTCCTCTGGAGATTAGCTGGTGTTTGCGGCGAGTTTGTGGGCATTTACACGCACACACACACACACACACACACACACACACACACAGAGCTTGTACAGGGCTGCTGGCACCCCTGGCACGAAGCCCAGGGCAATAGAACGAGGGCAAAAGGCTGGGGATGAACACAGGTGTGTATTGGGGTCCAGGGAGCACCGACGTGAGGGCACACGTGTGTACCCGCTGACACACCAGCAGATCCTGGAGCCTGCAGAAGGTACCAGCCAAGACGGAAACCATCAGACGGGGGGGGGGGGGGGCTGGGACCCCGACACTTGCTGGGACTCGTGACCAGACGGGCCTCCGTAAGGGAAAAGTTCTGGAAATTGTTGAGGTTTCGCAGGGGGCCTCCGACGTCGGGGCGCGGCTCTAGGCTTTCATGCCCACAGGCTGTCCTCACTGCTGAGAAGAGCTCATCAGCCGCAGGATTTGAACCTGAGTGATGGCCGGTGACTTAAAAGGAGTTCAACAAAGCCAGCGTGGCACCCCGTGAGTACGTGAAGAGTCACAGAGAGAGAGATTGGGAAACGCCGCAGACCCGTCGGAGCTCAGCTGGAGGAAGCGGCGGAGGGGCAGTTTTGGTTCGCCTTAATGATAAAACTTACACCAAAAAGGTCGAGGAAATAAGGGGAATTGCTATTGGGAGAAATGACAAACCTGAGCAGTTAATAGTCTATCCTGTCATGTGTTGTAAAAGGAAAAAAGACAAGAAAGCTCAAAACTGAGTCCAAAGATTTTTTAAATACCTAAAGTATCGATAGCAAAAATAAATGATCTAGAAAACAGATGGAGAATCAAAAGAAATTTATAATCAAGAATAACTAGCAATTGTACATAAAGGGGGGAATGGATCTTGATGAAAGAAAGGACTTTGAACATTACTGATAAAAAGCTCAGATTTGCATAGAAACTGAACTCCAGACACCGGAGTTGAGAACACTGCGTGGGATAAGCTGCCTAAGCTAGATCTAGGGAGATGATGGGGTGCGGGTGTCCCCTCCGTCATAGAGAGGCCTGGGGGTGGTTTCGTTTTCATGACCTTGAGAGCAGAAAGAGAGGAAGAGGAATATGGGGAGGGGCGGAGAAGGCCATGGAAAAGTTATTTCACAGAATCAGTATCTAAACAAGCAGGGGTGGGAATAGGGAGCGGACAACTGAATCTCATTCTCACCTTAAGTGGATGTGTCGGGGAAGAACACACAAGACATTCAACAGGGAAATAGGAGAGAAAGGGGAGAAGGAGAAACAGGGAACTAGAAGAGAGATTATGGGGCAGATTAGTCCCAAGCAAACAACTCCAAGGATGTAGGACAACCTGAGAGGGTGTCCATTAACCAGACAATGAAAAATCCAGTTAGGGCATATTAATGCCCAAATAAACCTAAAGAGGGTGCTTCAGGAAACCGGAGAAGATTCCGGTGAGCCGATGCAGAGTGAAACAAGCAGAACAATTTATACAATATTATAAAGACACTTGAAAGTGGGAATTC
Organism: Monodelphis domestica; assembly: GCF_027887165.1. Lineage (NCBI taxonomy): Eukaryota > Metazoa > Chordata > Mammalia > Didelphimorphia > Didelphidae > Monodelphis > Monodelphis domestica. The sequence goes on from NC_077229.1 coordinate 76,289,516, forward strand.
TGGTCAGTATTTTGATCATATTCCAGAGGAATAACACCAAAACATACTGCCCACCTCAGAGGTGTGTGTATATACCTCTGTATGTGGGGTGTTTATTACCTGCACAGATGTGTATATTTGTCATGTTTCTTTGGCTCGGCAGAGGTGGAGAAAGAGGAGGATTTATGTTGATTTTAAAATTCTCTATTGGGGTGAGGACGCTAGGTTCAGTGGAGAGTCGGGAGTTCCTGGGTTCAAGTTTAAGCAGACATTTCTCAGCATTACTGTTCGTCTGTCTTGAAATCAATCCTTCGTCAACTTTTAAATGGAAGGTAAAGGTTTTTCTAAAAAAGTCCTTAAGGGCAGCCAGACCCCTAGAAGAGGGATGGGCAGTTCTCCAATTCCCAGGTTCACAGGGCAGAGTTCTGGAGCTGGAAGGGGCCTTGGAGTCCAACTGCCCCATCTGATGGACAAAAGGCTAAGTAACGTCCCTAAAGAGAGCGGCCAGATGGGAGTTTAAGCCCAACTCTTGCCTCCAGCAAGCTGAAGAACTGCACTGAAGGGAGTGGATTTTGCTGAATGGACCAACGACAAACACTCAAGTCATGGGAGGAATAAATCTCAGAAAACAGCTGAAGCCTTGAACGTAAGCTCTCTGCCTTCGTGTCCCCAGTGCCTAACCTAGCAGCCTTTGGTGAACGAGTGAGCCAGCGCCTGAAGCATGGGTGTCCCTTCCTTCTGCTGTAACTCGTGTGACTCCATTTAGGGTTTTTTGGGCAGAGGTATGGACGGCTTTGCTATTTCCGCATCCAGTTTATTTTACAGATGAGGAAAGAGTCAGACAGGGCTAAGCGTGTTGCTCAGGGACACAGCTAGTGTCCGAGTTCAGATTTGGACTCTAGAATCCGAGTTTTCCTGACTGCAGGCTTAGCACTCTCCCCACTGAGCTACCTTGTTGCCCTATTTTAATGCTTATTTTTCCTCTAAGATAAAACCAAATGACTTTTGCAATTGCAATGACAAAGAAATACAAACACCTAAGATGGAAGCAAAAGCAAGTGAGGACAAGTACACAGAGCTTCAGCAGCCTTGTGATAAGGAGAAGCAGAAGTGGCCAAGAGAAGGCCTGGCTTGGAAGGCAAGAGCAAAGCCAGGGCTCTGTGGGGCTGGACAGGCCAGGGCTGCTGCTCGCGATGGGTGGAAGAAGGGAGGGATAAAAGATTCACAATTCAAATGGATTTTGATGCTAAAAAGAAGTAATCTTTCAACTGAAGAAGAGGAAATGGTCAGCAAGGAGCTGAAACCAAACCCAGGCAACAGAAGCTCCTCAAAGGAGGACTGAGGTCGTCATTAAGCCTGGACCAGTGGGGAGAGCCCGCCTGAATGATGATCATGGCTGAGCCCCTGGAAGCAACGACTGAAAGACTGAAGGACGGGAAAGGCAAAGGTGTCAGTGTTGGTTTTGCTTTTGGTTAAAACCAATATTGGCAAGTTTGTATCCCCAGGCTTGATTTTTAATTATTGGCAACATCTAGCATGAATGATTGCAAGTGAAATGAGGAGCATTTAGAGAAGGAAAGCAGCGGCTATGAAGCGCCGCCTCTCCTGTGCCCGGCCCTGCACTAAGCCACTCCCCGTCAGACCCTCAGGCAGGCGTCACTAGTCTTCCATTTTAGCTGAGGCCCTTTTGGCAGGCGGGCGGTCACCCGGTAGGAAGTGTTGGAGATGGGCTCTGACCTCGGGCCTATCCCCTCCTGAGCCCCCGACCAGGCGGCTGTGCATCCTGGACTTTGGGTCTGGCTCGGTGATCCGTTCCCGAGCTGTCAGGAAGGAGTTGGTTTCTGTTGGAGGCACCCGCAGGCCTCTTCTAGGCCCCGGGCCTATTGGGCGTGCCTCCCCAGTGCAGAGAAAGCACTAAGCTAGCAGGGACAGTCAGTACACCAGGGGCAGGTGTAGAAACGAGTAGTAAATCTGGGGTCCAAACCTTGGGCGAGTCGCCCAGCAGGCGCGGGTCAGCTTCTGGTCCTGGCAAAGAGCCAGAGTTCTGAACCAGCTACAAAGCTGAGCCAAATCTAATGAGAAGACATTGAACAGAGAAGCGTGAAGGCCTGCACTTGGACTGGAGAAAGGGTCCACCGAGGTCCTGTTAAAAGCAGCCGAGGGTTTCGGTGGATCGGAACCTCCACGAGTCATTCTGCGAGAGGATCAAGACGGGATCTTCGGGCTGCACTGAGAGGAGCTGCAGCCACAAGGAGGCGGCTTTTTGGGGAAGGAGGAGAGGAAGGTGGGGGGCTGGGGGGACGCGATTCCTGAACCCAGATACGGGTCAGAACCAAACACACACTAGGCTTCTAAGAATGAACTAACCATCGCTTGAGATGAAGAGGGGTTGCTGAGATATCAATGCCAACCCAGGCTTCGGGGAGACATTCTTAGGCAATCGTCATGTGCTTCTCAAGAAAATAAATTAACAACCCATTTCATGATACCTATGTAGAAAAACAACCAACCGACCCTACTTACAAACACGGGAAGGGATTACGGAGACAGAAGAGGCCGCACCCCATCCAAAGGCAAGGGCGATTTCATACCTATTTTCAACAAGTCAAGCCACACTCCAGGTTTCCCGGTGGGCCCCGCTCTTTCTGAAGCGGCTCCCCAGGAGGCCCCTTCTTCCTCAGACCCACAATGCACTCGGGCACCTCAGCACAATGAACGCTGTGTCTCCAAACATTAAAGACAACCAACCCCATGTCTTTATTGATTACCTATTTACAAGTCACAAAGCTGGCCAAAAGCAGAGTGTTTGAACACTGAATATGAGAAATCATTAGATACATTCATCGATATAGCAATGCTTATGAATCTAGACATTCCCAACTCCAGTTCAGAGTGGACATGATACAAGGAAGTTCTCCCACTTGAGGAGACGGGCGTGTTCGGCAATGCGTTACATTCATCCTAGCTACGATGCCCAACCTGCAGAAAGCCATAAGAATGTACATTGCTCGGAATATGTGTACACATTTATTTTATTTTTTAAAAATCATTTCAATAGGATGGCGTGAGGGATCACACCTTTGCCATGGCTTCTGGGAGGAGGGATTCTGTCGAACAGAAGGAATCACTGAAACAGAAAACCTGTTGGAATGAACACACACACCCCAACACACAGACAGGCAAATCACCTTCCCGTGACAAGTGCTCAGTACAATACCCAAGGAATGTCCTGCTTTCTTGGGCAGGGGGACGGGACAAGATGAGAAAGGAAGAGGGGGAGGGCAGGGAGACCCGATGGTGTCCCTCCAGCACCTTTATACAGAGAACTCCTACATTCAGAAACAGTACCAAGGGAAAAAGAAATCCAAGGCAAACGCTAACAAAAGAGCAAACGGAACCTACCTAGCAGACATTTTCCTTCGGAGCAAGGGCTAGCGGGCTTGGTCATTCACTGAGGAATCTAGCTGACACACAGAATGATTTCGGGTTCCTGACCCAAGGACTGGATCTAGGACATGAATACTGGCCGTCACCAGCACACTAAGTCTGGGCCTTCGAGCTTTACTACCTCTGTTCAATTGGGTTTTACAGTTATTGCCCGCTACCAGTTTAGTGACTGCCTGGCTGGCAAGGCCTAGCTACAATTTGTGTAGAAGAGAAAAGGGGATCAGTATTTCACCCCAATAAGAAAACTGCCCTCAGATACAAGTCCTCAGACCTCGAACAGCAAGGCAGAAGGCAACTTCCTGGCTCTTTGCTGTGAGGGAGGAGGTAGGAGGGCAGGAGGCAGATATGGGGCACATTAGTGCCCAGAGAGATAAGCCAAAAGAACTAAGCCACACGTTCCAACACGGTAGAAAATAGGCCCATCTTGGTCTCCCTTTCTGACACCGGACACGGCTCCCTCAGCAGCCCTGAAGAGAAAAGCAAGGGAACAATAAACTCTGGTCTTTTTTGCCCTTTGGGGATCTGAGTAACATCCTTTGACCAAGATATAAAGAAAAGGGACAGGGAAGTGGCTCCATGCAATTCTCAAATAAGGAAAATTTGACATTTCTGTGAGTATCCAGTTGTAAATAAAATTTCAGAGTCAGTCCCCTCCCATGCACAAAGTAAAAGGGGAAAGGGACGTCCTCACTCTTCTACAGTAAGAACAAGGCAAAATCAAATGGATATAAGCTGCCCCCTTCTGTACTGAGGATCTGTCCCAAGCATAAGCCCTTTAGAAAAAGGCTACAGAGAAATTAGCTTCATTAAAGCCAGGAAGAGACTGGCCCAGGCAAGCCCAGGCTCCACTTCTGACTACAGGAGGACTAAGAGGAACGGGAACAACCAAGTACAAAGTCTGCAACGTGTTCCTGAAATGTTTCCTAAGCCCAGGGCCATCTGTCAAGGAGCCCTCTGGGCTGGGTGGTTTCCTGATCTAGGCTCTGGGCATCTAGGAATCCACACAGGTGATGGGCACCAGGGAACACACACACACACACACACACACACTCACTCACTCACTCACTCACTCACTCACACACACACACACACACTCATTCTCACACAAAATAAGAATGAATTCTCTCCCTTCCCCAACCCCATACATACCCCTCCTTATAGGAGAAAGGTAAATCCAAGAATGCATTGCAACGTGCAGTCTACAAAAATAAATGACACAGACAACGGCAGTTTTGGGGGGGAATCTGGGATCAGGTTAGTTCACCTGACAACTCCTGCCGCTGAAAGGACTTCCTTTTTCTCTCCTCAACTGGCTCCCCGAGACATTCTGGAGTCACCCCCAAACTTACTGGACACTAACAAAATGGTGCCACTATCTAGACCCAGGAGCAAAGTCTGATGTGGCACCCTGGGATCCCACCTCTGCTCCTCTTCACATGCTATCCCTCACTTACAGATAGGTGGTCAGTTAAATTGGTGCCACCTATTAGACATACAGCCTACTGAACATACAGATTGTCTCTAGTTAACAAGGGGCTACACATGTCCCACGTGCATCCCAGGGCTCTCTTCAGACAGTCATTTTGCAGTGAATCAAATTTCACCGTCAGGTGTCCCTGGACCCAGAGGGCAAATGCTCTTTCCCCTGTGTATGTGTAAGGAGTATGTGGGAGGGAAGGGGGAGAAGGAGATGGCAGGGGTCAATATGACCCTCTTTTTTTTCTTTTTCTTTTTTCAATCTCTTAAGGGATTGTCTCATTACAGGAAATTTCCCACCTCAACCAAAGTATTTTTTTTCATGCTTCTAATCAACGTAAAAGCATCTACATTCATTACAATTTTTAAAAATGCTTTTCATGAACTCAGAGGATAAGATAACCACTAAAATGGAGGCAGTCACTAGCCCCATGTGACTATAGTGGATTCCTGTAAACCAGTCTGTGGGGAGAGCGGCAGCGGCATCACTAACACGAGGCAGAAACATGGAGGTGTGTGTTGGGCCAGCCTCGCCCATTGGCACGGTTGGACTCAGCCGGAGAAGAGGGGGAGAAGGCCCTGGGCGGCCACTCCAGGACAGTCCTGCCAGGCAGGCCATTATGTGTAGAAGATGATCTCTGGGATCTGTCCATCCTCCACAGAGGTGCCATTGTTGTTTCCAGCTGCATAACAGAATGTGAAGCAGGTCTTGGCCCCTGTTGTGGGTGACTCGCGGATCACTTTACGCAGGCCTTTGGTGCCATAGTGGGAATCCGGACCCTGGATTAGAGCAACAGAAAGAAAAGTCTAGATGAATGAAGAGCTTCAGATGTGGTTTCCCTTTCTGTTGACTGAATTGTACCTATTCCCAACCCCCCCATCCCAAGACAAGGATAATCTTCCTCTGTACAAATGAGGTCTGCTGTGGCAGAGCCCTACTGGTGGACTCGACACCAACAAGGACTGTGTTTGACCACGGGCCAGGCAGCACCTCATCTTGAGGAGCAGACTCAGAGTAAGGTCCAGGGCAGGGTTCAATCCAGCACATGGGAATTGAGGACAACAATAACTCATTAGGAAAGCTGCTGTAGCAACTGGTAAAAAGATGTTCCAAATGCATGTAAAATGTTAAATGGATAGGAACATGACTTTTAAGTTCCAATCTGTGTTTTGGATTTTCATAGCTCTTTCCTCATAATAATCCTAAAAGATGGGTGACATATTGATAGCTGAAGAGAGCCTGGGGTTGAAAGAGGCCAAGGCTTGGTCCCCATCAGGGAAGTGTTAGTGCTAGACAACAGATCATCGGCTTGACTCCATGCCCAAACCCATCCCTAAACATGACCATTTTCCATGATTACATCTGCTTTTTAAAAAGAACTTTCAGTAGTTTGATAGGTATGGCACTAAATAATTAATTTAGGTAGGATTGTCATTCTTATTATATTAGCTTGTCCTATCCATGAGCAACTCATGTTTTTCCAATTGTTTAGATCTAGTTTTATCTGGGTGGAAAATGTTTTGTAATTGTGTTCGTATAATTCCCATTTTAGTCTTGGTAGATAGATTCCCAAATATCTTCTATTGTCTAGGGTGACTTTAAATGGAGTTTCTCTCTTTTTTTTTTTAAACCCTTACCTTCCGTCTTGGAGTCAATACTGTGTATTGGCTCCAAGGCAGAAGAGTGGTAAGGGCTAGGCAATGGGGGTCAAGTGACTTGCCCAGGGTCACTCAGCTGGGAAGTGTCTGAGGCCAGATTTGAACCTAGGACCTCCCGTCTGTAGGCCTGGCTTTCAATCCACTGAGCTAACCAGCTGCCCCCAATTTGTTCTTTTTCTAGTTTTTTTAGTTGCATGCCCAATTCATTGATCTCCTCTTTATTTATTTTGTTGATACAGGCACTTAGGAATATAAAATTTCAACTGAGTACTGTTTTACCTTTATCGCATAAATTTTGATACGTTGTCTCCTCATTACCATTCTCTTCCATGAAATCAGTAATCGTTTCTATGATTTGTTCTTTAACCTACCAGTTTTGGGGAATTTGATTAGTTTCCAATTAACTTTAAATTTGCCTCTCCGTGAACCCTTACTAATTTATTGCATTATGATCTAGAAATGTTGCATTTATTATTTCTGCTTTTCTGTATTTGTTTGTAATGTTTTTAAGCCCTAGTACATGGTCAATCTCTGTATATGTACCATGTGCTGCTGAAAAGACAGTATATTCTTTTTTTTCCCCTATTCAATTTTATCTAGATATCTATTAACTAATTTTTCTAAAATTTAATTCACTTTCCTTACTTCTTTCTTAATTTTTTTATTTGATTTATCTAGATCTGATAGGGGAAGAAGGTTGAGGTCCCCCACTAGTATAGTTTTACTGTTTCCTGTAAACCTCAAATTTCCTTAGGAGGTTTACATTCCTCCTTAAGTTTCTTTAGTTTGTCCTTCAAAAATCTGGATGCTATACTACATATACATATTCATAATGTCTATATGTAAAAAGATCCTAAGAGCAAAGTTTAAGAACCACTGAGATATACATATATATGTATGCACATACATATATACATACATTTGTGTAAATGTGTGTGTATGTATGTGTGTGTGTGTGTGTGTGTGTGTGTGTGTGTGTGTGTGTGTGTGTGTGTGTGTGTGTGTTTACCTCCATGGTTCTCAAACTTTTTGGCCTCAGGACTCTTGCCGTCTTGAAATTTACTAAAGATTGTCCCACAAAGAACTTAATTATATATCAATTTTTACTATATTGGAAATTAAAACATTATGAAAATACTTTTGACCTTGTGGATCTCTTGAAAGGACCATGCTTTCAGAATCCCTGATCCATTCTTTATACTGAGACAGAAAGAACAATGTTTTACTTATACACTGACAGAAAAGAATGAACCATGCGACTTGCAATCTCAGTGAATAATGAAATCACACTTTAAATTACTTGGGCAGCTTTTTGTGGTGGTAAAGAATTGGAAATCAAGATGATTTCTATCTTTTGGGGAATGGTTGAACAAATTGTGGTATATAATGATAATGGAAGACTACTGTGCTATAAGGAATGATGGACAGGATGATTTCAGAAAAACCTGGAAAGACCTACACATGAACTGATGCAGAGTGAAATAAGCAGAACCAGGAGAACATTGTACATAGTAACAGTAATATTGTGGAAAGATCAACTGTGAAAAACTTAACTGCTCCCAGCAGGACAATGATTCTGGACAATTCTGAAGGAATGAAGTTATGACAAAGAATGCTATCTACCTCCAGAGAAAGAAGTCTGGAGATGGAATGCAGATCAAAGCATACTGTTTTTCACTTTAGTTTATTTAGGTTTTTCATTTTGGGGTTTTGGCTTTATGAGAGTATTCTCTCACAAAAAGGAACAATACGGAAATGTGTTTTGCATGATAATACATGTATAACCCAGATCAAATTGCTTACTAGCTCCAGGAAGAGAGGAGGGATAAAAGGAGGGAGACAATTTGGATCTTATAATGTCAGACAACTTGTGTAGAAAATTGTTAATACCTGTAATTTGTAAAATAAAGTATCTTTAATAAAAGTTACATGGGCAGAAGACTAATCTTCATAGATGGAATTAAAAAAATAATTTATTTATTTCTAATATTTTTCCATGGTTATGTAATTCAAGTCCTTTCCCTTCTCTCTTCCCTCCCCACCTCCCAGAGCCAATGAGCAATTCCACTGGGTTATACATGACTCATTGTTCAAAACCTATTTCCATATTATTAATATTTGCAATAGTGATCATTTAAAGTCAAAATCCTCAATCATATACCCACATAGCATTTCTAAGGCATTTTACAGATTATAAAATGCTTTCCTCACAATAACTTAGGTGATCTCATTTTAACTTCTGAATGGTCACTCTCCTTGGTCACAATGCAGCTTCTTGGGGGAATCTCTATGCTCCATATGCACCTTCTTCTATACCCTCTTCTTCCTTGGCTTGTGTTACTCTCCTTTTTACTACCTCTCTGACCATTCCCTTCTCAGTCTTCTAGTCTTTCTGCTAGTTTACCATCAATTCCTAATCTCCTAAACTTGAGAATCCTACAAAGCTCTATGCTGGGAAATTCTCTTATTCTTTCCCTCAATGATGTCATACCCTTCTCATGTATTCAATCATCACCTCTACATAGAGGATTCACAAATCTATGTATTTGGCCTTCATCTCTCCAGAACTCTAATATGGCATCCCCACCTGCCTACTGAACATCTCTGACTCAATGCCCCATTAACAGTTAAAATTCATCATGTCCAAAACTGACTTCATCATCTTCTCCTCTAAACACACATCCTCCTCTAAACTTCCCTATTTATGTTAAGGTTACCAACCTTCAAGTCCACCAGATTTGTACCCTTGAGAGATCATCCTGGACACCTCTCTACTTTACACCCCATACTCCATGTCCTGGTAACTCTAGATTCATAGTACATCTCACATCTCTCACCTTCTCTAGACTTCCATGACAACTGCCCTATATTAGTCCAACCGACCACCACTGTGAATTCTCTAGGCCAGGAAGTTTGCTTCTCAGAATTCCACAAAACTTAAGTGATTCTCCCCTAATGTGGGGGGCTCTCTTTCTCCTAAGGGCTACTTTTACCTGTGTCTATGTAGTAGCCCATCATTAAACTATAAATTCTCAGAAAATGGGAAGAGTTTTATTTTTGTCCATATCCCCAGCACACAATTCAGAACATTATACATAGAAGGTGCTAAACCAATGTTTACTGAATTAATCCATTTTACATATGAAGAAACAGAACCAGAGAGAAAAAAGTCTCATGCATGACCACACACCTAGTGGGTGGCAAAGGTGGTAAGATAATATACAAGCTTTTTTTTAACCCTCCAGTGCTCAAATGCTAAAATCTTAAAAATAGGAGTCAGGGTTGGGACTCTCCCCAGAAGCACTTGTGATAGAGACATGAAGAGAGAGAGGTTTTGCAGGACTTGTGGACCAAGATGCAGGGCTGGAGACCTAGCTCTAGATGTCAGTCAAGAGAAGATTCCAACGGAATGTTCCCAGGAGGGGCAGTTGGGGGCTTTTGGCTGGCCACACTGAGAGGAGAAGCTGGGTTTTTAGACTTTGTCTCTGACTGGAAGTCACTCTCTCGCTCCCTGGAAGTTTGAGGCTGGCTGAAAGACCTTTTTTCTCTGGGGATGAAGCTGAGAAAGGAGACCAGCCAGGTTGAATTTGTGAAGAAGAAAGAAGATTTTGAAAGGGCTGCTATCCTCCATCTTCCTAACTGTCTCAGAGTCAGTTTGTGACTGGAATACTTCCTCAAACCTTCCTAAAATTATCCCCATATTTTAGGGAAATCCTCATCCTTCTTACCTCAGTTTCCCATCATGTTATCCCAATAAACCCCTTGACTGATAAAGCAACTAGAGTATCTTTATAGTTCACTCAAGAGGGAGGGAAGAAGCCTGAACAACTGGGTGGAGAGGGTTGGTTAAGGGAGGAGTGAGGGAGGAAGGAGTTTAGGAAATAGATTGATACATCAGCAATCAGTAGGGATCAATAGGCAAATCCCAGAGTGTCCTCCAGTATCTATCTAGAGCAGTATTCCCTGTGTACCAGCATCCCTGTGTGGTAGCATCCCTTAGCATTTTTCTTTTCTACCTCCATTACCAATAAGCAGCTTTAGGTTCCTGTAGCAGCTCTCTCAAGTCACAGCTGGAGAACAGTAGTTTCCCCTCAGTTTACCTTCTCCATTTCAATCAGTGATAGTTTCCAGTCAGTTTACTTCTTCTATTTCACACTGTACCTTCAGTGTTGCACATGCCGTGTAGTTAACATTGGGCAGAATCTCCACAGGTTCCTTAAACATGACCCGGAATGTATTAGAGGACCCGTCACAACTGAAGCCAGTGTCATTCTGACCCAGGACCGTGTTGCTGTCAGTGTGAATGATCTGACAAGCAGAAGAGGAGAAAGAATGGATTTTCTGCATGGAAAAGCTCCAAAGGTAAAGCTTGTGAGAAAAACAGAATTGGCATTTTGACCATCTGTCCCTCTGCTTCTACAGTACAAAAGCTGATTATCAACAATTTTACCAACTGATATTTCAAAATTTCACTAAAGAATTTAAAATCCACTTTTCTTTGGAAAGAGTACACATGCCTCTGTGTTTCTTCATCCATAAAATAAAGGAGTTGGCTTAATCCTGAAGGTCCTCTCCCTTGCATTCAGACTATATACACATGCCAGAACTCCCAAAACTCACATTTGATAATTTTAAAAACTCAAAGAATTTAAAGAGCTTCAGTGCACATTCCTAAAGCAAAGTTCTTTTGATCAGAACAATTCGGTGATAATTAGAACAAAAGAATGATTATTCATATTCTGAAGATAACAAAAGAAATTTAGAGAGCTTATGAGATAGGATGTAGAAAGTAAGGGCTCCAAGAGCTTCATGCAGGGCATTGGAGTTATTAGCTAGGAAATCAGTCTCTGATTTTATTTCAGGGGAGGTGATCTGAGGCCAAGTAGTTCAAAACATCAATTCTAAAGTGAAGCCTGTCTTATGTAACTGCACAACCACACAAAGTACAGATGAAGTAAGACTAACGATACCTGTATGTTGACTTGATAATCCGTTGGTCCATGTATTGATCCATATAATCCAAACCCAACCACAAATATCCTTTTGTTAACTGAGAACCTGAAGAGATGAGAGTTATTAGCCTTTTAAAATATTCTGATATTAAAGAGCCAAGGACAGAATTGCAAAAGGAAATTTAAAAGAGTTCTTCCAGTTGAAGGACAGACTGAAAATACACAGGAAAAAAAAAAAGTTTTTCTTTAATTATTTGCTCATTTATTGGGTTCTGCCTTACTAGAAAGATGGGGTTTGAGTTCAAGTAAAATTTTACCCTTTGTTTTATATATTTATATATAATATTTACACATTTACTTTTTTTTTCAGTTGATGGGGTAAGCTTATTAATTAATTAATTTTTAATTCTGCCATCAACCAGAGAGATAAACCAAAGGACACCATACCAAAGTCTCTCAGCCTGTAGAGAGCCAGAATTTTGGGCTTAGTACTCTATGAAGCATTTGTTTTGGGAAAATGATTTGCTCTTCAGTCTTTCTAGGACTTCTGGAAGATAAAAACCATCCCAATGAGCTAGAACAATTGTTCTGGATTAGAAAAGCTTTAGATTTGTATCAAGAGCAAAATAATCTGAAAATGCATTGTAGTCTCATACAGAGCTATAATGTGTGGAGGGGTGTTTGCTTCTTTCACAAAGAAATGTCCTCAGACTGCTATGCTTTTATAGCTCTGGTTTGTTTTGTATTTTTTTTTAATTTTCTGTTTTTAAGGTTTATTTTAAGTTTTCTGTCTCCTACCTTCTCATTAATTCTTCTGGCAATGGTCCCTAGAGGGGATGCTGGATGAAAGGGAGAGAACCATGGGGAAAAAAAAAAGACTTCAGTCCCTTTCCAAATTTCAGTAGGATTAACTGCATGTAAGTGCTTATGCGTTTACACAAGGTAAACAAAGGTAACTTCAGGAAACTGTAAAGCTCCTCTCCAAAACAAAGAGCCATACTTGTACCACCTCTATTCTATCAACATTATGACCCATGTACCATGGTCATACAAACAAGCCTGGGTGCCTGTCACACACAGACCCATGGAGAGGCACCTGGAGGGATAAGCAGGCTGAATATGTAACAAGTGAGGAACTTTAAAGGACTCTTGGATACTCAAGAAGACTTTTGTCATTAGGAGAAGGTGAACTCATCACATGTCAGTGGTGACAAAGGCATGGCCTGAGTCCAGGGTGTTTTTGTTAGATGAGGAGAAATTGAGAGAGACCTAGAACATGCAGTCTCCAACCTGTGGCACATTCATGGGACAACGTGGATCAGAATTACAATGATGGGCTGTATCTTCCCTGATGGAGGGATATTGTAACTGAGAGGACTTCAGGCCCATCCAAGGACAGTGCAGTAACAAGTGGTAGTTCCTTTGGCAGGACAAGGATATGTGTCTCTTTCCCCTGGGTGAAGGTAGAGGTAGCAAAATGATTTACACAAGAGCCCGAATTAAAATCTACACCAAACCACAGGTTCCTCAGTGCTGACAGAACTGAAGCCAACCTGATCCGGTCACTGGTTCCACTATAGCCCCAGCGGCTCTCCACCTGCTGAAAACGGTTGATGCTACACTCCTTCCCTCGCAGACAGCAGCGTGGTCTGTCGATGAACTCCACTCGGGGCTTTGGGTTCACGGTAAAATGGAGAAACAGGCTGACCACTTCACGGTCAGTGAGAATGCCTGACTGAGCAGGCCCTAGAGCAAAGAACAAATACAGGAAAGGTTCTGCTTGACCACCTCTAAGAACCTCGTGAAGTCCTGTGGTATAGCTGTCAAACTGGCCAGGACCAGCCCAGGCCTCCCCAGAAACACAAGATCCTTGTCTCTCTGGACCTGGTCTAGCCACAGAAATGAAATACACAGATAGGAACTACTTTCAAATTAGCAAAGTATTTTGGAGCCAGTCATTTCTCTGAAGTACTCAAAACATCAAGACACAGGAAGTGGGATAGGCTAGGTATAACTCTTTATTTTCCTTTCAAAAGGGCATTAAAATAGAGTTCTAATTTACTAGAACAATTTTCCATAGGATTTAAGTAAGGGAATTAAAAAAGAAAATTCAATTACCACAAAAATCATCTGAAGAATGTCAAAAAAATAGGCATTTTAATTTTCCTTTATGAACAAGTTGACTTGTCATAGTTACTTGTTCTGGTAATGATATACTATATATATATACATACATATGTGTCTATAGGGACAGGAAAGCCTCATTTACCTGGTTATCATCAGGGAAAATGTTTCAAGGAAGCAAATTTCCTGAATAAGGGAAGAGCCACTTAAAAAAAATTTTAAGTGTCTTTCTTTAAAGATAATTTTTGCTGAAAATTTTTCTAAAATGTATTTTACCTACTCCCATGCCTCCTCAAACAAGATTCAGAGCAATATGCTCTCTATTCTCAATGCCTCTGGGTCAGCATTAGGAACAGCAGTTTAGGAGACCATCATAGAAGGAGGTCCTCAGGGTCTCTTGAGCCTATACTGAGCCTATACAGTGCAGCCTCAGGCTGCGCTGCTTCCCAAGTATAGCTGAGCTACCTTCTACCTTTCATAGCTTTTCCACCTCTTGTCTATTATCTTCCCCTCATTCTTCAACTTCACTGGGTGTGATCACTCACCACAATCTCTGGGAACCTTAGCTGGACCTTTTAATAAGTGGAAACAACTTGCATATGGCCCTCCTGGTACTGCTAAGAGGAAAGAGCTTTATAAACCTTCAATTGCTAGAAATAGGAGTGATTATGATAGCACATGTATAATCTATATCATATTTCTTGCTGCCTTGAGAAAGGGAGAGGAGATGAGAGGAGGGAAAGAATTTGGATTTTAAAATGTCAGAAAACAAATGTTAAAAAACTTCAGGCAATAAAAAAAGGTATACACACATATATATATACATATATACACATGCACACACACACACATAAAGTCTTTGGGGATGTGTAAAGGGAACCCCTTTCTCCCAGGATCATGAACTTTCTGCTCATCAGAGCCAGCCCATTAGTGTGGCTGGAATGCTCCAAACAGAAACTTTGGCTCCTGATATACGGTAGTCCAGCACACAGGGAAAGGAAGTGATGTGGAGAAAGAGGAGATAGAAATGAGACCATAGAGAGAGGAAGTGCTTCTCTAGAGGTCTTTGGCTAGGGGTCTTTCTACAATTTGGCGTTGGTGGCTGAGGTGGAAGACACTCTCATGGGCTGGTAAGATTAGGGTGGTAGGCTAGGAAATATTTTTTTATTTAGATTAAAATTATATGGTTAAAAGTGACTATCATCCTCGTGACTTTAGGGTTAATTATTTTGTAAATGGCAACCACAATAATCTTTTTTTAAACTAATATTATATTTCCAAACCAATTTATAAATATTACATTTAGCATATTACATTTAGTATAATATTAATTTTTCAATATTACAGGGAAAACTAAAAACTAAAAAAAAAGAAAGAATAAAAGAAATAGGAACAATTATTCACTGAATATCTGAATATACCCTGAGATCTAGACTAGCTATCATGAGATGTGCAAAAAAAGTATAGTGTTCCTCTAAAATACAGTCTCTCATGGAGATAAAATTTTCCATGGCAAATAATAATTTCAAACAGGAATCAAAAAATAATATTTCACAACACAGATGGCTCACTGAATAATGAGTACTGAAAAGAGAATTCAGATCAGACACTCAGGAAACTCTAAAAGCCAAAAATATCTGAATTTCATGGGCTCCAGAAAAGAAAGTAGGAATGCTTCAAGCTTTGATTAACAATTGTTATCTAAAAAACCTTAGCCTATTCTGTGTGTATGTGTAAAACAGAAGTCATATCTATAGGATCTGATTATAATACATAAATCTGGAAATTGAAGAGACTCTGAGAGCAAAAGGAAAACACCACCTTGTCAACGTGACTCAGATAAATGGCTATAAAAAGCTATCCTGACCTGAAACCAATCCCTCCACAACTCTAACATATTCTCTAGATAATGAATCAACCATAGTGTGAGCCTACTATATGTTCCATTTCATTCAATCCACCAACACTTACCAAGTGCCCGGAATGTGGATTATCATTACCAATATGTTATGACTATGGTATCAGATGGTTGTGAATCAAGGAACATCAGGATTTCAGAAGACTCCTAACTGCAGATGACCCAGAGGGACATGGAAAGATGCACTTCCGGCACCATCAAGCTGCCTGATAGTACTGATGATGACCTGCATTTTATAAGGGGCATGAAGCCATGTATAACTAATTAAGGAGATGATGAGTCAGTCATGAAGTGGGGGGAGAGGGTACCAGATAGAAAATTTCTATGCTACATTGGTACATATGCCCATAACATTAAAGAAGACCACTTTCAGAGCATGGATGAGGTCTCCAGGGTGAATTTACAGAACGAGGTAGCCAGGAATCACAAAGTGTGAAAAAGGGTGGCACCCACATCCGTGGTAAACATGATCCCATAATAGACTGGTGGGTCCACTTTAGGAGAGAAGCCAGCCTGGGTCACCGTCTGCAAACAGCCTTGAGGACACTGGTGAGGCGCTGAGGCATATTCAATCTCCAGGATTTTGGGAACCTAGTGAACTCTGGGGATATATTTTCACATCTTTCAGAAATAAACCACTTACTAGGGGATTGGTTTAGTAACACTTCCTCCCAGGTTTTCCCATTATAAAAGTTTTTAAGGATCCTATAGATCAAGACCAGTGAATTACCTGCAGCAAATTCTTCAATTGTCATCAGAGGGAAACGAATGAGAGAGAGGGCTTTGCCCAAAACTTTCCGCTTATTTTCTGGAGTCACTGGAAGTTGCTGCCGCTGACACTCTGCCTCTGACCAGCGGACCACTGCATTAAATAAACGAACCTCTCGAATGCCCAGGGTATCCCGCTCCAACACAGCAACAAGTGTGTCTAAAATAAAAAACAAGAACTCTGTCACTGAGTCAAATTAATGCCATTTTTGTTTGTGTACGTTTTGCATTTTTACTTGTTTTTAATTGAAGAAGTTGGTTCTTTGAGAGGATGAAACTGCTGTGTCTTAGAAATACCCCACAACACCTTGGTTAAGGGTGCTCCACAATAATGTCCCTCACCCACTGGATCATCTGGACTGCAGTGGCCAGGAGGTGACCATCTGAATGGGTACTAGAGCTCCCCCAAGTCTTGGTTTGCCAACACCACATGATCTCCTGAGGAGGCAGCAACATTTTCCCGTTTGCCTCATTGTCTTTCTGTGGTTATACCAACTAGTTAATGCTTTGAGAAAGGGAATACATACAAAGTCAGTGCTTATCTACACCCAAACCAAAGCTGAGCCAAATTAAGTTCAATTTAGGACTAACAGTCTGACTCAATAGTGGTACTTGGAGACTATGAGCATAAGTATCTATCTCTACAAACTGTCATAAACTCTTGATTAAAAATGCATGACAATTTACCTACAAAGCCATGGACTTCTTTTTTTATTTATTTACAAATTACAAATTATTGTAATTTATTACTGCTTTTTCACCAGCTGGTAAAACCCTAGGTATATTTGCTTGCAGCCTCAGGCAGGTTTAAGAACAAAAACATGGAAAACACAATTGAAAAAAAAAAAAGAAAAAAGCCCAACTATCTCAGGAGCTAAAACAATGACTGCTGGATTTAAAAATCAAGATTTGGGTAGACTCTAATACTGACTATGAATATGGCTAACGGTACCCTGTCTGAAGCTGATGAGTATGTGTGGGTCACAAAAATGTATCTTACACCAGGTCACCAGTGGGGCAAAGGTGTTTCAAGAGCCAACATTACCTAAATCGATGTCTGTGAAACCCTCTGCATTGATGGCATCTGATGTGTTTTTATCTATATTCTCCAAGCACAGGCTGGCCAGCTGGGGTTCATCAAAAAGTCTTGCCTAACAAAAACAATAAGAAATAAAAGAATTGATATAGAAATGTTTTATTGATGCATTTTGTCTTTTAAGTCTCAGTGATTTATAATCCTACCTTCTCCCATACACTAAAACCTCTGGTGACAAAAAAGAACAATTAAGCAGCAAAAAAAAAAAATCTGACAGTGATCACATCTGCTAATACATACAAGTATTCTGTCATAGTAAGCCCCCTGCCTCTTTGCCTTGTAGAT
This sequence comes from Monodelphis domestica, assembly GCF_027887165.1. Lineage (NCBI taxonomy): Eukaryota > Metazoa > Chordata > Mammalia > Didelphimorphia > Didelphidae > Monodelphis > Monodelphis domestica. The sequence goes on from NC_077229.1 coordinate 76,307,220, forward strand.
TGATGCTTCACTAGTAAAAGATTTTTAAAAAACCAGAAATTTATAAATGGAGTAAATGCTCCCACAGTTCCAGAGCACAAGTTTTTACAAATGACTGACCAATGTGCCAAGCAGCACTGAACCTCAATAGTAAATCACTCAGGAAAAGTAAAATAAGCAAACAGAAATGTACTTATGCTTTAACTGCCATTTTTAGAAATCACATATTAGATTGAGATGTAGTAAATTATAATGCCACACTAGAGGAAAGACTCAAGAAGAAACAATGACCTTCATTCCTCTCTGGAAATTTAGTCTTGTTTAATCATGACAATCGGTCTTATATAATTATTCTAACTCATTCAGTAATAATAATGATATATAGTTTCAACAATTTGACACTTTACAGAACACTCCTCAGAACGACCCCTTTACAGCAGATATTGCACATATCAACAAGTATTACAGATAAGGAGACCAATAAGAAATAGTAAGTGATTTGGTCTAAGGTCACAAGGTTGCTTTTAAATATCAGCACCAGAATCAGAAGTCATCTTAATGAATCCAATTCCAGGGTTCAATCTTCCACATCATACTGTTGTTTCTAGTTTGATCAATGAACCAGGTTCCCTCCTAAATTGGAGCATAAAAAGGCAACAACTAGAATAAACAGAAATGCTCCTGACAGAAGAGCAACATTGAATGGGCAAAGTGTAAAAGCAGCTTATTCCTAATAGCACTTCCTTCAGAAATGGAGCAGAAGAGCCAGGCTCATACCTTGAGTCCCTTGCCCTTCAGGAAGGTGTTATCAGGTGAAATGGTCTGTGACTAGTTTGTGCTCTTGGTGGAAGGGTAAGGAGAGAGTTAGTGGTGGACACTGATGTGATGGACGTTTGTTGCTAGACAGATATCTCTTGCTGTCTAATCCATAAAGTGAAATTATTAGATTTTTCCCTCCCAAAATCCCTCACTTTCTCTCCTCTCCTAGCAAAAAGCATGGCAAAGTAAATGACTTAAGCAAGTGAAAAGCAAGGGCTTTTTTGTTGTTTTAAATGACAGGAGAGAGGAGAGAATATAATTGATCATCACTTAAAAGAACAGCAAGTCAACACAAATCCAAAGAACAAAAGAGGAAGGAAAAAACCAAGGTCTTCAAGAACTTTAAGTTAAACTGCATACATCTTGTATTATTTTCCTTTGACAGACCCTTTTCAAGAGTGCACTTACTGAGAATACAAAAACATAGTATTTGCCTTTCAGGAAACCAACAAAATCCCTTCTCTTCAACTGAATCAGAAAACAACCTCACTTCAAAGTATGGGAAAAGACTGCAAAATCTTATAACAGTGATGGTGAACCTTTTTAAAGACAGAGTGCCAGGCCCTGCTCCAACCCAACTGAGTGCTGTGTCTGACCACCCCACCCCCAGAAACCAAGTGCCATGCCCCTCCAAGTGCCAGGCACACCCTGACCCCCCCATACCCCAAACAGGGGAGGGAAAAAGTACTATTAGGCTGCTGAACAGAGGGGCAGAGATGTGAAAAAAATATCATCAGGTACAATGAAGAGGGGGAGGGGAGTAGCTCTGCCTGAGTCATTCTGCCTTTCTAGTAACAAACTCTGGGGGTAGCTTGGGGGGGGGTTCAAGTGCCCACAGAGAACACTCTGTATGCCACCTTTGGCACCCATGCCATAGGTTCACCATCACTGCCTTATAAGATTTTCAAATAACCCTACATTACTCACCTAAGATACCATCCCTCAAACAGAAAACTCAATTCTGTGGCTTTGATAAAGCATTTTTACAGGCTAAAAACTTGTTTTACTTCCAAATAAATTATTTTCACAACAATGAGTTCTAAAGTTTCCCTATGTGTAAAAAGAAGTTGGATTCAGATATCCTAGAACACTGACATCCTACCATCTATGCCCTGTGCTACCTTTTAAGCTCTAACATTCTGCTTTAAAAAGTTCCTTTCTAAGACTAGGGATAAGTATTAAGTAACTACTCTGTTCTAAACCATGTACTAATTATGGGATACACAAAGATAAAAAGTCCTAGACCTCAAAGATTTTACATTTTATTGGAACACCCATTTACATATCTAGGTGGATACAAAATGCATACAACATACAGAGCAATTTTTGGAGAGATGGTGTACTAACAGCTATTGGAATTAAGACAGACTTCCTACACAGAAGGAAGTACCTGAGCTGAGTCTTGAAGCAAAGGAGAGATTTTAAGGGTAAGAGAATTCTGACCAGGTGGGAAGTACAGCCAGTTCAAAAGGCTTGGATAAGGAGAATATAGCTTTGTGCACAAGGAATACCAGGTAAGCCAGTATTGCTAGACAGTCTGATTAAATTCAAGAAACGAGAAAGAACTAGCCAAGAGCTATTTGGTAGACTAAGACATCATTATTATACTCAAGTTGAGTATGCCATTAGAATTTTTGATGTGGCTTCAAGAAGTACTTATAATTCTTTTCCAAACTGGCATTGAGATCTCATACAAGTATGTGAAAATTGAGTTGGGCAGCAACAAAGTCGATATTCAGTACAAAAGCCAAGGTGAAAACCTCTGCCTTCCATAGAACAAAGAACCTCTACTACCTAGATGACTAGAACTCTAAAAGGCCCACTAGAAAACTTCTTGGGAGACTAATTTGGATTTGTTGCAATACCTGCTCTGGTACCTTCAGAGATAGTCATGGAGCAAGCACTGGCAGCATGGTAAGGGCAGTACTTACAGATTTGCTTAGATAACTGGGCTCCCTGATGACTCTATCACAAAGATATTAAAGGAGATGAATGGGCTTTGAATGACTATAACAATTTTTAAAATAGATTTCATATTTTGGACTTGGTTTTAGACATCTTTTGTACATTTAGCCATTCTGGATTACAATTATGTTCGCCCAGAGATCAAATCTAATGCTGATGTAGTCCTATCACAATATCTCAATGGTGAAAAATCCTGATGGTTACTATCATTCTTATTCCTTTTTGCTTAGAGCATATTAAGGCTATATTTCAAATATTCAGAAAAGAAAGAAAATACTTCTATAGTAGTCCAGGTAATAAATGATAAAAATAGGGATAGAGAGTGCGGCCTAGAGATGGAATATGCTGAGTTACAATTTGGCCTCAAGCACTTTCCAGCTATGTGACCCTGGGCAAGGCACTGAACCCCAATTGTCTAAGCTCCTACTGCTCTTCTGTCTTGGAACTAATACTCAGTATCAATTCTAAGACAGAAGATAAGGGTTTAAAAACAAAAATCACTTACCTGGATGGTAACTACATGAGGAAAGGAGTTAATGTTGTAGAACTATGCCTGGAATGGTCTCCCTGCCCCAGCCTCTCATCTCTGCCTCTTAGTTCCTGACTTACTTCAAAAACCCACCTTCCTAGCCACAGAGAATGAGAGGAAAAGTGGAGGAGCCTATTGTAAATGGCCTTCTAAAGAAGACTAACCATAAAAGGATAACAACAACATAATCCAACCAAGAATCTTGTTCTTAACCTCCAAGGAGCTTTCACATATAACAGTATTTATTAAAGAGGAAAAAAACCCAGCACAACTGATTGAAACATAGGAAAAAAATCTTTTTAATGTGCACTACGTGGACTTCCCACCTCCCCAAAGGGGTGGCCTCTTTTTGTTAAATTTTTTAACTCACTTGACCAAAAAAATATGTATATATTAATTCTGTCTTCTGTGTTTCTAATTATCAGTTCTTTCTCTGGAGGTGGACATTCATAAATTATTCTTCAAACATTATTTCCGTAACTATATATAATGTTCTCTTGGTTCTACTCGGTTTGCTTTTCATAATTTCATGGAAGTCTTTCCATGTTTTTTTAAAAAACAAACCTAATTATCATCTTCTAGCATAACAGTATTCCTTCACAACTATGCCACAATTTATTCAGCTATTCCCCAATTGATGGGCATCTCCTCAATTTCCACTTCTTTGCCATCACAAAGAGAGCTACTATAAATATTTTAGAACATATAGGTTCTTTGCCTTTTTCCTCAATCACCTTGGGAAAAAGACTCAACAGTGGTATCGCTAAGTCTAAGAGTATACATAGTTTTATAATTCTCTGGGGATGACTCCAGTCTGCTCTCCAAAATGGTTGGGTAACAGTGGAATTGCTCATTGGCTTCAGGAAGGGAGAGGGAAAGAAAATGAATCATGGAAACATGGAAAAAATCTTTTTTAAATAAATTTTTTTCAAATAAAAAACAAAACGGTTGCATTAATTCATAGTTCCATCAACAGCATATTAGTGCCTCCATTTTCCCACATCCCCTCCAACATTTGTCATTTTATTTTTTTTTAATCATCTTAGCTAATCTAACATGTATGAGATGATATCTCAAAATTGGGTTTTTTTTTGGTTGTTGTTTGTTTTACCTCCCCCTCCCCCTTTTTTTACTAACTACACATAAGGGCAAGAGCTAGGCAAATGAAGTTAAGTGACTTGCCCAGGATCACATAGATACAAAGTGTGTGAGGCCAAATTTGAATCCAGGACCTTTCATCTTCAGGCCTGACTCTATCCACTGAACTATCTAGTTGCCCCATAAAATTGTTCTGATTTGTCCTTGAGTGGTTGCCATTTCCTTCTCCAATTCATTTAACAGCAAAGGAAACAGGGCTAAGTGATTTTCCCAGGTCCACAAATTTAGTAAGTGTCTGAGTCCAGAATTGAACTCAGGAAGATGAGTTTTCCGGACCTCACTATCCACTATATATTTTCTTTCTCTTAGACTTATCGAGAACTGAGAGTCTTCTGTCACTACTTTGTTACTATCTAGTTTCCCCTATGAATTTGGATGCCAAGGCATTTGGATCATATAAATTTATTGCTTATATTGGTTTGCTGTCTATGGTTTCTTTTAGCATAATGCAGTTTCCTTGTTTATCCCCTTTTAATTTCTGAATGTTTATTTTCTGTATTGGCAGCATGATTGCAATGCTTGCTTTTTGGGATTCATGTAATTTTTTCCCCAATCTTCCCATTACTTTACTAAATTATTTAATCTATTTACATTTAAAGTTAAAAGAGTCAGGCTTATGTTTTCCTCCATCTCTGTCTAATATTCGATTTTTCAAGTTTCAAGACACAATACTATGTCTCTCCAGTTACTTTAGTTGATCTTGTTCAAACTGGCCCTAATTCCCAATGGCTCTCTTCCCCTTACCTTTATGCCATACTTCCCCTTTCCCTTCAAAGTGTTGCTGATGAATTCCTTTTTCTTTCCTGCTTTTATCTGATTTTTTAATTCTTCCCCCTTTTCCCCTCGAAGTCAAGTAGATATTTCCCTTCCTCTCTATTCACTAGTTTTCAAATGTTCATTTCTTGTACTTTTTTCTAGAGGATTTGATTTCTCTCCCTTTCTGAGTATAGTAGAATTTCACTCTCTAGTTCAAGGTCCCTATAATTATCTTTTCTCTGTATTCCTTATGCAATCAAAGCTGGACAATTTCTTTTTTTTTTTAAACCCTTACCTTCCATCTTGGAATCAATATTGTGTATTGGCTCCAAGGCAGAAGAGTGGTAAGGGCTAGGCAATGGGGGTCAAGTGACTTGCCCAGGGTCACACAGCTGGGAAGTGGCTGAATCCAGATTTGAACCTAGGACCTCCCCTCTCTAGGACTGGTTCTCAATCCACTGTGCTACCCAGCTGCCCCCAAAGCTGGACAATTTCTGCCACTACCTTGTGGATCTCCTCTTTTACTCTTCCTCACTTCCAGAACAGTGACAATCCTGACAAAGAGGACACTGCTCCATGTTAGGATCCACAATCCTCCTCCCAGGCCCTAATTATGCATGTTAACACAGATCTATACTCTCCTCCTAGTTACCTTCTTTCCCCATGTGCCTCAAAATCTCTCTGGGTCCATGTTCTCCTACGCCCCCAAATGGCATTGCAAGCAAGAGTTTCAACTCCCTCCCATCCAAGGTCAGTTTGCAGCCTTAGGTTTTTTCTGGAGGTGGCCTATGAATTCTTTCAATTGATATTACACGTTCAGTGTTCAGAAATTGTGGATATTTTTCTTGCATTATTATGTTCTGATATTTGATATGATATTCTGGGAGACCTAGGATCCTTAGGCTGTTTCTATGAACCCTGTCTTCAAGATTTGAATGTTTGCCTCAGATAGAGAAAGTATTTTTTTTTAAACCCTCACTTTCCGTCTTGGAGTCAATACTGTGTATTGGCTCCAAGGCAGAAGAGTGGTATGGGCTAGGCAATGGGGGTCAAGTGACTTGTCCAGGGTCACACAGCTGGGAAGTGTCTGAGGCCAGATTTGAACCTAGGACCTCCCATCTCTAGACCTAGCTCTCAATCCACTGAGCTACCCAGCCGCCCACAGTATTTTTTTTTAATGTTGTTTTTTGCTTCTCTTCTTCTAGGCTGTCTTTCATTTCTGCACATTTACATTCCCAATCCATTATACTTAATCTTTTGTTTCTTTAGTGAGAGTTGCCACTGCTGATTCACATTTTCCTATTCTTTTTGTTATTCAAACAAATCCTCTCATAATTTTCATTTTTATTTTAAACCATTCTGACACATCATATTATGGTTCCATGTTCTCAAATTCCACAGAATCCTCTGTCTCATGAAATTCTGAATGATTTTGCAGTATGTAGTCAGAGATTCTGAACTCATTTATTAGATCTGAAAGTCATATTTCCTTCTACTCCATTTCCCCTGCTGATTTATCTGCTTATCTTCAGGACTTTTGATTTTTTTTTTACCGAGATCTGTGATAATTCTAGTCTTTTTTTCCCCCCCTCATTGCTCACTTTTCTGACTCCCATCCACTAATGGTATTTTTCAGGGGGCTGGATCTCAAAGTACCTCATTCTCACCAGCCTAGGTGTCTTCCCTCAATACCTTTTGGGAGTACATAACTGGCTCCAGTATGATGCTTAAGCTCTTTTCCTCTGGCTTAGTGGAATGCCAAAAACATCCCAGTACCCTATTTCCCATTAAATAGTATCCTGAACCTGTTTCCCCATTCCTCAGTTCTCTGGCTCAGCATGGTGCTGCCTCACTGGTGACATTGCATCTTAGAGGTGATTTCTGCCATTTGGAGTTTGAATCTCTGGAGGTTCTAGAAGGAAAGGGCAGTTGGGGTATAAGGCTGAGCTCTATTTCAAGCATAGACACATTCTACTCCTTTTCTCTGTTCCTCTATCCTGCAGAAATCTTTGTAGCACACAACACTGTTGTTGCAGGGGCTATTAAAGTTTCAGGTTTCTGCAGCTTTTGGGGTACTGATCAAGACAGCACTGGAAAGAAGGAGAGGAGACTGGAGCTGGGTTTTGTTGGAAGCTCCTGCGTCTGATCCTTGGGTCAGTGAGTGTAGCCCTAATGCTGGCAAGATGGTGGGCAGTAGGGGAAAGGGTATTTCATGAGCTCAGGGTAGTCATTATTTGTTTATGTTTTTTGTGTTCCTAAATGGTCTTTGGGCTCTGGGTGTCCTAGACTGTGGAGACAGCTGTTGCTTTATCTTTGGTGCATGATTTCTGCTTTAGAAAGGTTTAAGGGGTTTTAAAAATTAGATAAAATGTCAGATTTTCCACCTTGTTGGTCACATGACCAGGAAGTAAAACCTTAACTTTTGCTCTCTAATTGGGTACTCCACAGAGCAAATATGAGTTCCCAGTATACTCCAATAAGCCTAATTATATGGATGCCACCTGAAAACTTAAGTTGCTCCAAAACACAATCCATCTGGTTTGGCAACATAAGAAAATGCAATATACTGATACATTGGTCTCCTCTATATTTTGTTTGCTTTTTAAAAAATCTCTAGAGGTCTATATGATTAGGACAAAAAAAATAAGTTTTTTTAAATCGAATTTTATTTTTTTTCAATGAACAGAAAGAAGTCTATTTTCTCTGTTTCTCCCACCTAACTACCTGGGGGAGGGGGGGAGGAGGGGAGACTCTTGAAACAATCATGCAATCTGCCTCTTAAGCCCATCACTTGCCAGTGAAAAAGCACATAAGACAGTGATGAAGTGCCCCAGGTCCTTCTCCCACCCATCCCCAGACTGAGAGCCATGCCTGCCCCATCCCCTCCTGTCATGTGCCATGCTCTTCCACCACCAAGTGCCAGGTGGGCCCTACACCCCCACCCCCACTTACCCCACATAGGAGGAGGGAGAAAGTATTCTCATTGGGCTATAGGGCAGAGGAGTGGGTGAAGTGAAAAATGTCTTCAGCAAGTGTAGAGAGCGGGAGGGGAGCAGCTCCACCCAAGTCTCTTTGCCTTTCTAGTAACTGGGGGGGGGGGGGGGGCTACATGCTGATAGAGAGCACTCTGCATGGCATCTTTGGCACCCATGCCATAGGTTCACCATCACTTACACAGGATAATGCATCCTGCATTCTCTGAAAATCAGGATGGGTCATTGCACTGATTAGAGTTCTCAAATCCTTGAAAGCTATTTGCTTTACATATTTATTTATTTATGTTATTATTATTATTAAATATTATTTTTATATTTTTATATTATATCATTCTATTTTTATTTATTTATTTATTTTATTTAAAATGAATGACATTTTTAAAAATTTAAATATTTATATTTATAAATATTAAATATGTTATTTACATAACAACATAGTGTTACAACACTACTATTGTTACTATATGTGCTTTTCTGCTATTTCCAATCACTCAGGTTTTGATGAAAGCATCCCTTTTCATCATTTCTTAGGATACAATGATATTCCATTACAGTCGTATACAATAATTTGTTCAGCCTTATCCCTAACTATGGGCACCAATCTTAGTTTCCAGTTCTTTGTAACTTACAAAAAAGTTGCTATAAATATTTTTGTGCAGTGGGCCATTTTCCTGGGTTTTTTAAACCCTTATCTTTTGTCTTAGAATCAATATTGTGTATTGGTTCTAGTAAGGAGTGATAAGGGCTAGGCAATGGGGGTTAAGTAACTTGCCCAGGGTCACACAACTAGGAAGTGTCTGAGGCCACATTTGAACCCAGGACCTCCCATCTCTAGGCTTGGCTCTCAATCCACTGAGCCATCTCGTTTCCCCCTACTGCCCACCATCCTGCCAGCATTAGGGCTACACTCACTGACCCAAGGATCAGACCCAGGAGCTTCCAACAAAACCCAGCTCCAGTCTCCTCTCCTTCTTTCCAGTGCTGTCTTGATCTTTTTAAGGGATAAGCCTAGTTGTGTTAGTTTAGTGTCTTCAGGCACAGTTTTGAAAAAAGTTTTGAAAAAATTTGTTTTTCAAAAAGGTTAGTTAGACCTTTTCACAAGTCCAATGGCAATGCATTAAAATGCATGGTTTCCTGAAGCTAGTACAAAATAGTATTTTAGTAAATCACATATAATTTTCTCCTAACCATCTTCATGATTTGAGTTTGTGTTCAACTAAAAAGTGTATGCCTTAATTAAAGCCATCTACATTCTCTTGAGCTCCTTCAGAAAGACCCTTTTTATTCTTGAACAGAAGAGTTCAAAGGATATGAACAAAACAGTTCTCAAAAGAATTGCAAACTATCAAAGCCATATGTGAAAGAATGCCACAAATTACTAATAAGAGAAATGCAAACTGAAACAATCCTGAGGTCTTACTTCATACTTAGTAAACTGGAAAAAAGATAGAAATAGTCAGTTTGAGGGAATTGTGAAAAAACAAAGCACACTAAGACATTATTGGGGGTGCTGTGAATCAGTACAACCACATGGGAAAGCATGGTTTGGAATAATGCAACTGACAAGACTAAAACATCCATGCTCTTGGACTCTGAGATTCTATTATTACTCAGCTCACATCTCAAGAACACTGATAAAGTGAAACTGTGCGTCAGCTACAGGAAGGGGGGAAGGGAAAGGAAAGAATAAGATCCTTGTAACCAAGGAATAATGCTCTAAATTGACTAATTAAACAAAATTTTCACAAAAAAAACACTGATAGTTCTCTTACTCAATATACAAAAGTAATTGATCATGTTAATTTAGTGTTGGATAAACTCAAGTTTTGGGAGTGAGAGCTCCATATCTGACAAAAAATACTAGGAAAACTGGAAAGCAGTCTGGCAAAAACTGGGCATAGACCAACATATCATACTTTATACTAATAAGATAAGGTAGAATTGGGTACATGATTTAAATATAAAGGGTGATAAACAAGAAATAAAAATTCTTATTAATCATATGAAAAAATGTACTAAGTTGCTAATAAAGAAATGGAAATTAAAATAACTCTGAATATCACCTCTCATCTATCAGGTTGGCTAACATGATAGAAAAGGAAAACAACAAAGGTATTGGAGGTGATGTGAAAAAACAGGTACACTAGCACACTGCTGGTAGAATTGTGAACTGATCCAATTATTCTGGAGAAAAATTTGGAACTATTCCCAAAGGGCTATAAACTGCAAACCCTCTGAACCTAGCAACAACTACCACTGGATCTGTATCCCAGAAAGATCAAAGCAAAAGGAAAAGGACCTATTTGTACAAAAATATTTATAACAGCTTTTTTTTTGTAACAGCAAAGAATTAGAACTGCGGGGATTCCAATTAATTGAAAAATGTCTAATAAATCATGGGATATTATTATGATAAAATATTATTGTGTTAGGTAATGATTAAGGGGAGGAGGATATATCTAGAAATTTTATATGAACTAGTGCAAAATGAAGTAGCAGCAGAATACTGTACACAATAACAGTAATATTGTGTTGATGATTAACTGTGAAAGACTTAGCTACTCTGATTAATCAATGATCTAAGACAATGCTCTCTACTTCCAGGAAGAACTGATGATGTACTCTGAGTACAGACTGTATTATAGTTTTCACTTTCTACTTCTTTTCCTAATATGGCTAAAATGGAAATATGTTTTGCATGATTTCACATATGTAATAGGTATCATTTTGTTTGCCTTCTCAATGGGTGAGGAAAGGGCTTGAGGGAAGAAGAGAATTTGGAACTCAACATAAAAAAAAGTGTTGAAAAACATTAATAAAAGAAAAAGAAAGTTTCCATATGTTCCACAATATTTATATCAGCACTTTTTTTGGTAGCAAAAGTTTATGAAAAAAAAAAGATGAACATCTACAGTGGTACGTGAATGTAAAAGAATATTACTATATTGCATGACAGTGTTGTCAAACTCAGTAGAAATGGATTCCTGCAGGTTGTATATTGACTTGGAAACCAAAATTAACACCATCTATGTTGCACTATATTTTACTTATTTTGTTAAGTAATTCTCAATTTATTTTATCTACTTTGGGCTGTAAATATGATATCACTATTGTAAGAAACTAAAATTATGATGAATATAGAGAAACATGGAAAGTTTTGTTTTTTTTAGAACCCCTACCTTCCGTCTTGGAGTCAATACTGTGTATTGGCTCCAAGGCAGAAGAGTGGTAATGGCTAGGCAATGGGGGTTAAGTGACTTGCCCAGGGTCACACAGCTGGGAAGTGTCTGAGGCCAGATTTGAACCTAGGACCTCCCATCTCTAGACCTAGCTCTCAATCCACTGAGCTACCCAGCTGCCCCCTACATGGAAAGATTTACACGATTTGATGAGAAATGAAGTAAGAAGAACCAAGAAAACACAGATATACAGACTACTACAGTGTAAATGGAAAGACCATAAAATAATCACAAGTGAATGTTGTAAAATTACAAAGAATAAGAAGTTTGGCCCCAAAGTAGAAATATGAGAAGACACTCCTACCCCACTCCTATGAAGATGTGAGAGTCCATGAGTATGATATATCACATATATTTTCAGTACTTTTTGGTGTATTGATCAGTTTTGTTGATTTTTTATTCTCTTTTGGCTCTGATTTTTTTTTCTTTTTAAACCCTTACCTTCCATCTTGGAATCAATATTGTGTATTGGTTCCAATGCAGAAGAGTGGTAAGGGCTAGGCAATGGGGGTTAAGTGACTCGCTCAGGGTCACACAGCTGGGAAGTGTCTGAGGCCAGATTTGGACCTAGGACCTCCCATCTCTAGGCCTGGCTTTCAATCCATTGAGCTACCCAGCTTCCCCCTTTCCTCTGCTTTTTAAGAATATTATTTATTATATGGGATGGCTATCTGAGAGGGAAGAGGGAGAGGGATACTGGGAGAAATTCTGGTGGTATAAAAATAAAATATATAAATATATTTTTTAAACATTCCTTTTATCATGATACTACTCTGGCTCAAATCTTTATATCTATCTTTGTTCCAAAGTCCTAAGACCAAAAAGAAGCCAGAGGCAGAGTGATCTAAAGATCTGCTCCTTGGAAATCAGTTTGGGACAGTTACTTACATTTATGTTTAGTCAAGTGCTACAGGATAGCAAAAGAAATGAGGTTTTAATGCAATATTTCAGATTTAATTTCTTAAAAATCTAATGCACTAAGGGGAATGTAAAGAATTATCCCTGAAACCATAATTCTGAAAGAGTAATCATGAATACCTGAGCCTTTATTCTTTCATATAAAGAAATGATTAGATAAAATGGGAAGAACAATGAGCTGAAAAGCTACAAATCTTAGATTCCAGTTCCACCTCTGATACAAATCCTGAGACCTATTACAAGCTACTTCCCTTTCTCTGAACTTCATCTCTAAAATGATGAGTAAGACTATGATGAAAGAATGGAGAAAGAGAGGTGAGGAGGAGGAAGGGTAAAGAAGAAGGAAGAGAACTGAACAAGGATAATAATTCAAGGAGGTCCCTTCTAGTTCTGTGACATGAGCTAAATATTTTCATTTAATTTTCATTCTTAGTGTCTTCCATATTAGCTTAAACAGAAACAATAATAAAACCAAGCTCTGGGATAATAGTAGCTTTATACAGTACACATATTCCAATGGTTCTAGTGCATGTTAACAAGTAGTGACTATATTATGAATGCATGCACCTCATTTGGTTGAATCACCTTGATTACACTCCCCATGGCATGTTTTATACTAAAGATTTCCAGCAGATCCTCTAGTCTTATATGGTTGGTATTTTTTTGTGTCAACAAACATTAAAGTATCACCCAATCCTCTAAGAAATAACGACTGTCCCTGCAATGTACAGACATTTTAAACTGAAATGTTTGTTTGTTCTATGTTATAACCTCCTCTGTATGATACTTAATTTGGGTCCTAAGATTTTTAGTGAAGGGTTTTGTCTACTATAGGACTCGATAACCCTAATAAAAGTGAGTTTTTGGAAGTATGATGAAATAGGAAACGTTTTTATGGGTAGCTTAAGTGTTGTTACCATGCATGGAGTTAGCACCCTAAAAATAAGCCTTTTGATGCCTGAGAATGCATTAGAGAATGGGTCATTTGGATTAAAAATTGATCAATTTTCTTTCTAGCTACAGAACCAGAACTCAATTCTTCTGACTAGATAACCAGGACTGCTATAAAGCTCCTTATGAAGAAGAGTACAATTTTAAAATTTCTATCATTTCAGTCCTGTAATGATTTTTCCAATAACATCACATGAAAACTACATGTGCCCTCCTCTCCCACTGAACAAATGCAAATTTCATAACTTGACAATTAAGAATGCTTACAACTAGAGAAATGCACATAAAAACAACTCTGAGGTTTCACCTCACACCTAACATGACAGCAACAGAAAGTAATGAATGCTGCAGGGGATGTGGCAAAGTTGGGACATTAATGCATTAGTGGTGGGGTTGTGAATTGATCCAACCATTCTGGAGGGCAATTTGGAACTATGTCCAAAGGGCGCTAAAAGACTGTCTGCCCTTTGATCTGGCCATAGCACTGCTGGCTTTGCACCCCAAAGAGATAATAAGGAAAAAGACATACAAGAATATTCATAGCTGCGCTCTTTGTGGTGGCCAAAAATTGGAAAATATGGGGATGCCCTTCAATTGGGAAATGGTTGGACAAATTGTGGTGTATGTTGGTGATGGAATACTATTGTGCTCAAAGGAATAATGAACTAGAGGAATTCCATGGAGACTGGAACAACCTCCAGGAATTGATGCAGAGTGAAAGGAGCACAACCAGGAGGCTGATACACTGTGGTACAATTGAATGTAATGCACTTCTCCATTAGTGGAAATGCAGTGATCCCAAACAACTTGGAGAAATCTATGAGAAAAACCACTATTCACATTCAGAGGAAAAACTGTGGAAGTAGAAACACAGAAGAAAAACAACTGCTTGAATACATGGATCAAGGGGATATGACTGGGGATGTAGCCTCTAAATGAACATCCTAATGCAAACAACCAACAACATGGAAATGGGTTCTGATCAAGGACACAAGTAATACCCAATGAAATTGCACGTCAGCTGTGGGAAGGGTGGGTGGTGAGGAGGGAGGGAAATAATATGATTATTGTAACCAAGGAATAATGTTCTAAATTGACTAAATAAATTTTTTTTAAAAAAGAATGCTTACAACTATTTCCAATGAACAAATTGCAAATGGCCACATAATGAAATTTCCAAATGGCTGAAAATAAAATGTGAATCCAAACATACCTGTGTTAGAAGCATGAAAGCATTATCAGCTCGGAGATTTTTCTTTAGAAATTCCACACAGTGTGCTTCAAGAGCAGGAACAGCATACTTTTTAGCTGTATAAAGTGTGGTCATAACAGTCTCTGGTCCAATCTGAACTTCATCAGAATAAAGAAATCTGAAAGAAGATTAAAAACATCATAGGTCCAGTGAAATAAAGCCCGATTTAACTGAGAAACACTAAAGTATCTATTATATAACAAGGCGAATTCCTCAAGAAACATAATGGCTGCCCTCGTTTACATTTTTGCAGGAGGGACATGGTAAAATATATTCAAAGAAAATGAGAAAAGTATATAGTAAAGACATATATTATATTATTTGTACGAATAAAGATGAATGAAAATGTTTTTCCCACCAGGAATTAGGGTTCACTACCAACTGGAAGGCAGGGGAAGGAAGGTGGCATGAAAGAAACCAGGAATTCCAAGAGATAGAAGAAAAAAGGAGAAGTATTCAGATATAGAGGAAACTCTGCAAAAGTGAGGAGCAAAATGTTATGTCAAGGAAAAAACAAATAGGTTAGATCATAGACTATGATGGGTGGGTTATACTGTGCTTCACATCTGGAAATGTACCCTTATGCCAGATTTTAAAGAACTTAAAATGCCAAACAAAGAAGTTTGGATTTTATTCTAGAGGCAATAGGTAACCATTAAAGTGTATACTTGGAATCTGAAGCCCAGAACTACAATTCCTAGCATCCCACTCTCCTTATGTTACATGTTGACATAGGCAGGATATAAATTTCCTGTACCCTAGCCTCTTGCTCTGTCTTCCTGTAATTGTGGCTGCTGAAGCAGGCTTTTTGGAGAGGCAGGAGAACTTACTCACATGGGTTTACTTTTTGTTAGATAATTAGGTTTGAACTTCTATTTCTTTTAGATTATTAATAAACTTTATAAATAGAATACTTGGAGTCATTGCATACTAATTTATCTATTTTATTTATTTTAGTTTTTAAAACATTATTTTATTTGGTCATTTTCATACATTATTCATTGGAAACAGAGATCATTTTCTTTTCCTCCGCCCCCCCCCCCCGCCACCCCTCCCCTAGCCGACACACGATTCCACTGGGCATCACATGTGTCCTTGCTCCGAACCCATTTCCTTGTTGTTGGTATTTGCATTAGGGCCCTCATTTAGCATCTCTCCTCAATCATGTCCCCTCAACCTCTGTAGTCAAGCAGTTGCCTTTCCTTGGTGTTTTTACTCTCACAGTTTGTTCTCTGCTTGAGGATAGTGTTTTTTCTCATAGATCCCTGCAGATTGTTCAGGGACATTGCATTGCCTTTAATGGAGAAGTCCATTACCTTTGATTGTACCACAGTGTATCAATCTCTATGTACAATGTTCTCCTGGTTCTGCTCCTCTCACTCTGCATCACTTCCTAGAGGTTGTTCCAGTCTCCATGGAATTCCTCCATTTTATTATTCCTTTTAGCACAATAGTATTCCATCACCAACATACACCACAATTTGTTCAGCCATTCCCCAATTGAAGGGCATCCCCTCATTTTCCAATTTTTGGCCACCACAAAGAGCGCAGCTATGAATATTCTTGTATGTCTTTTTCCTTATTATCTCTTTGGGGTACAAAGCCAGCAGTGCTATGGCTGGATCAAAGGGCAGACAGTCTTTTAGCGCCCTTTCGGTGATACCTCAGAGTTGTTTTGATTTGCATCTCTGATTATAAGAGATTTAGAACACTTTTTCATGTACTTATTAATAGTTTCGATTTAACTCAAAACTGCCTATTCATGTCCCTTGCCCATTTTTCAATTGGAGAATGGCTTGATTTTTTTGTACAACTAGTTTAGCTCTTTATAAATTTGAGTAATTAGACCTTTGTCAGAGGTTTTTGTTATGAAGATTGTTTCCCAATTTGTTGCTTCCCTTCTAATTTTAGTTACATTGGTTTTGTTTGTACAAAAACTTTTTAATTTGATGTAGTCAAAATTATTTATTTTACATTTTGTGACTCTTTCTAGGTCTTGTTTGGTTTTAAAATCTTTCCCTTCCCAAAGGTCTGACATGTAAACTATTCTGTGTTCACCTAATTTACTTATAGTTTCCTTCTTTATATTCAAGTCATTCACCAATTCTGAGTTTATCTTGGTGTAGGGTGTGAGGTGTTGATCCAAACCTAATCTCTCCCACACTGTCTTCCAGTTTTCCCAGCAGTTTTTATCAAAAAGTGGATTTTTGTCCCCAAAGTTGGGGTCTTTGGGTTTGTCATAGACTGTCTTGCTGAGGTCATTTACCCCAAGTCTATTCCACTGATCCTCCTTTCTGCCTCTTAGCCAGTACCAAATTGTTTTGATGATCACTGCTTTGTAATATAGTTTGAGATCTAGAACTGCAAGGTCACCTTCCTTTGTATTTTTTTTATTATTTCCCTGGATATCCTTGGTCCTTTGTTCTTCCAAATGAACTTTGTTATGGTTTTCTCTAATTCAGTAAAAAAGTTTTTTGGTAGTTCAATGGGTATGGCACTAAATAGATAAGTTTAGGTAGAATGGTCATTTTTATTGTGTTAGCTCATCCCACCCATGAGCAATCAATGTTTTTCCAATTGCTTAGATCTAGTTTTAATTGTGTGGAGTGTTTTGTGGTTGTGTTCATATAGTTCCTGTGTTTGTCTCAGCAGATAGATTCCTAAGTATTTTATATTGTCTCGGGTGTCTTTAAATGGAATTTCTCTTTCTAATTCTTGCTGCTGAACTGGGTTGGAGATATATAGAAATGCTGATGACTTATGCGGGTTTATTTTGTATCCTGCAACTTTGCTAAAGTTGTTGATTATTTTGACTAGCTTTTTGGTTGATTCCCTAGGATTCTTTAAGTAAATCATCATATCATCCGCAAAGAATGACAGCTTGGTCTCCTCATTGCCAATTTTAATACCTTCAATTTCTTTTTCTTCTCTAATTGCTACTGCTAGTGTCTCTAGTATAATATTAAATAATAACGGTGATAATGGGCATCCTTGTTTGACTCCTGATCTTATTGGGAAGGCTTTGAGTTTATCCCCATTGCAGATGATGTTTGCTGATGGTTTTAGATATATACTGTTTATTATTTTTAGGAAAGGCCCTTCTATTCTTATACTTTCCAGTGTTTTCAATAGGAATGGTTGTTGTATTTTATCAAAGGCTTTTTCTGCATCTATTGAGATAATCATGTGATTTTTGTCAGTTTGCTTGTTAATATGGTCAATTATGTGGATGGTTTTCCTAATATTGAACCATCCTTGCATTCCTGGTATGAATCCTACCTGATCATAGTGGATAACCCTTGTGATGACTTGCTGGAGTCTTTTTGCTAGTATCCTATTTAGGATTTTTGCATCTATATTCATTAGTGAGATTGGCCTATAGTTTTCTTTCTCTGTTTTTAACCTGCCTAGCTTTGGGATCAGTACCATGTTTGTGTTGTAGAATGAATTTGATAGAACCCCTTCTTGGCTTATTCTGTCAAATAGTTTGTATAATATTGGGATTAGTTGTTCTTTGAATGTTTGATAGAATTCATTTGTGAATCCATCTGGACCTGGGGATTTTTTCTTAGGGAGTTATTTGATGGCTTGTTCAATTTCTTTTTCTGATATGGGGTTGTTTAGGTAATTTATTTTTTCTTCTTTTAGTCTAGGCAATTTATATTTTTGTAAGTATTCATCCATATCATTTAGATTGCCATATTTGTTGCCATATAATTGGGCATAGTAGTTTTTACTGATTGCCTTGATTTCCTCTTCATTAGAGATGAGGTCTCCTTTTTCATCTTGGATACTATCAATTTGTTTTTTTCTTTCCTTTTTTTAATTAGACTGACTAGTACTTTGTCTATTTTATTTGTTTTTTCAAAGTACCAGCTTCTAGTCTTATTTATTAAATCAATAGTTCTTTGACTTTCAATTTTATTAATTTCTCTTTTGATTTTTAGGATCTCTAATTTAGTCTTCATCTGAGGATTTTTAATTTGTTCACTTTCTAGTTTTTTAAATTTGCATTCCCAATTCATTGACCTCTACCCTTCTTAATTTGTTTATATATGAACTCAAGGATATAAATTTCCCAGAATACTGCTTTGGTTGCATCCCATAGGTT
This sequence comes from Monodelphis domestica, assembly GCF_027887165.1. Taxonomy (NCBI): domain Eukaryota; kingdom Metazoa; phylum Chordata; class Mammalia; order Didelphimorphia; family Didelphidae; genus Monodelphis; species Monodelphis domestica. The sequence goes on from NC_077229.1 coordinate 76,325,893, forward strand.
TTGAAAGGATATCTCACCATTCTCATTTTCTTCAATAAAGTTATCGTTTCTACAATTTGTTCTTTAACTAGCCAGTTTTGGAGAATCATATTGTTTAATTTCCAATTAATTTTTTATTTATCTCTCCATGTACCCTTACTAATTATTATTTTTATTGCATTGTGGTCTGAGAAGATTGCATTTATTATTTCTGCCCTTTTGCACTTCTTTGCAATGATTTTGTGCCTTAATACATGGTCAATTTTTGTGAATGTACCATGTGCTGCTGAAAAGAAGGTATATTACTTTTTGTCCCTATTTATTTTTCCCCATATGTCTACTAACTCTAATTTTTCTAAGATTTCATTCGCTTCTCTCACCTCTCTTATTTATTTTTTAGTTTGATTTAGCTAGTTCGGATAGAGGAAGGTTCAGATCTCCCACTAGTATAGTTTTTCTATCTGTTTCATCCTTGAGCTCCTCTAGTTTCTCCTTTAGAAATTTGGATGCTATGCCATTTAGTGTATACATATTGAGTACAGATATTTCCTCATTGTCTATGCTGCCTTTTATCAGGATGTAATTACCTTCCCAATCTCTTTTAACTAGACCTATTTTTATTTTAGCTTTGTCAGATATCATGATTGCTACTCCTGCCATCTTTTTATCAGTTTATGCCCAATAGATTTGGCTCCATTCTCTTACTTTCACACTATGCATATCTACCTTCCTCATGTGTGCTTCTTGCTGACAGCATATGGTAGGGTTTTGGATTCTATTCCACTCTGCTATTTGCTTGTGTTTTATGGGTGAGTTCATTCCATTCACATTCAGAGTTATGATTACTAGCTTGTATTTCCCAGCATTTTGATTTCTACTCCTGGTCCTGCCTTTTCTTCTTTCACTATTACCTTCTACACCAATGTTTGTTTATAGTCAGTCCCCCTAGTGCCCACCCTTATTTTACTTCCCTTTCTACCCCCATCCCTTTTTATTCCCTCCCTTATTTTCCCCTGTAGTCTTTTTAAAATTCCCCCCCCCTCCCTTGTACTGCTTCCCTCCCCACCAGTCCATTTTTTACCCTTCTATTCCCCTACAGGGTGCAAATCTATTCTCTTCCCCAATGGATTTAATTGTTCTTCCCTCTTTGGGTCAGTTTCAAAGCACGTAAGAGTTGAGTATTTCCTATCTCCAACCTCTTTACCCTTCCAGGGTATCGATGCCCCCCCCACCCCCGCCATGAGCTTCTTTGTGACATATAAATTTACCTCCATTTGTTTCTTTTCCCATTTCTCTTAGTATTAACCTTTTTTTAGCTCTTGTTGTGTATATATATACATATATATACATATACATGTATATGTATTTATGCATGCATATATCTATATACCTATTTATGTCTTGTCCTTTCATCCTATACAGTTTGTCACTGTTCCCTCTAAGTGTAATTCTTCTAGCTGCCCAGGTGATAGCAACAGTTTTTAAGAGTTACCAATGACCCCTTTTCTTATAGGGATACATATCATTTTAACTTATTGAGTCTCTTAAAAAATTTTTGTTGTTGTTTTGTTTTGTTTTTCTTTTTCCCCTCTTTTTAAATTACCTTTTGATGATTCTCTTGAGTTCTGTGCTTGGACATCAAATTTTCTGTTCAGGTCTGGTCTTTTCTTTACAAATGCTTGGAATTCTTCTATTGTGTTGAATGACCATACTTTCCCCTATAAGAATATAGTCAGTTTTGATGGGTATTTTATTCTTGGTTGTAGACCTAGTTTCCTTGCTTTCCAGAATATCATATTCCATGCCTTTCGGTCCTTCAGTATGGATGCAGCCAGATCCTGTGTTATTCTCACCGTGTTTCCATGGTATCTGAACGGCTTCTTCTTGGCAGCTTATAATATCTTTTCTTTGGTCTGATAGTTTTTTAATTTGGCTATAACATTTCTGGGTATTGTCAGTTGAGGATTAAATAAAGAAGTGATCTGTGGATTCTTTCAATCTCCACTTTCCTCTCTTGTTCTAGGATATTGGGACAGTTTTCCTGAATAATTTCTTGTAGTATTATGTCCAGGCTTTTTCTTTTGTCATGGTCTTCTGGTAGTCCAATGATTCTTAAATTGTCTCTTCTCAAACAATTTTCTAAATCACCTGTTTTGTGAATGAAATGCTTCACATTTTTTCATTCTTTTTGTTTTGTTTTATAGTGTCCTGCTGCCTTGTGAGGTCACTTAATTCCAATTGTTGTATTCTTGTTCTTAAAGACTGGATTTCATCTCTGGCTTTTGGTGATTCTTTTCCTTCTGGTCTGATTTTCTTTGAAGATCATCTTTCATCCTCTTTACGTCGTCTTTCATCTCCTTTGCCTCATTTTCCAGCTGGTTGATTTTGGCTTTCAAGACACTATTTTCTCGTTTTAGTTCAAGTGCCTCCGTTTCCAGATGACTTATCTTAATTGGGTTCTTTTCCCAATTATCTTCAGCCTCTCTTAGTTGTGTTCTGAGTTCTTCCACAGCCTGTATCCAATTCGCTGGGATTTCCAATTTGTCGTTTGCTGATCTCTCCCCCTCTGTTCCATTTTCTGAGTAGTAGCTGTCTATTGTATTTTCTTTCTTCTTTTTCTGTTGTTTGCTCAAATTCATCCCTTCTTTACTCCTCGTATTTGTCTGTGCTCTTGCTCCTCTCATTTTTTTGTTTTTTGGGGGCTTCTATCAGTCTCCCCTCTTGGAGCTTTAACAGAAGATCTCTTGGTGTAGTCTCTAGGGAAGGGTTGTTGGGGGTTTGACCTTCCCTGTCCTCTGGAGGCTTTTGATTGGCTTAAAGTCCATCAGTCAATGAGGATGGGTGTGGAGCCTGGGCTTCCCTGAGTTCTGGAGACTTTTGATGGGATTAAGTTCAGCTTAGTTGGGCTGGGTGTGCTCTGAGTCCTAAACTTCCTGGAAAGCTGGAGCAAATATGGAGGATCTTCAAAGCTCTGGCCAGGCTGCCAGGTCTATGCTCCCTCTCTAGCTCCTTCCCCACTCTGTGTTGATGCTCTGAACTTGGCACAGTCCTGCTCTCAAGCTTTGCCCTTCAGACCAGCACCTTTGCCCACCCAGAAGTTCCCCCTGCTGCTGGAATCTCAGAGCTCTGGGTGGGAGGTGGGAGGGGTCCTGGGTCCTTCCTTCTGTCTTCCCCTTAAACCCGAATGTTCTCGGATTCCGGCTTTTCAGGGGGCATCCCTTTTTAAGTAAATGAAACAGGAGGGTTCCTTGGCTCTGTTTTGTTGTTAAGTTTGGTTTTCAGTCCCCTAGGAGCATTCAGTTTGTGATAGGTAAGGAAGGGTTTTATGAGGTTTGAACTTTTGCTCCTTCTAGGCCGCCATCTTCTCTCAAGAGTAGTGTGGTATAATAGAGTACCAGACTTCAGAAGTGATTGGGCCTGAATCTTCGGGATGAACCAAGAAGAGGCACACCACTCCAAACTGGGCTGAATGAGCTCCTCCCTCCTCCAACACCAGGAAGGAAGTCTGCAGACTAATTTAAACCTTACATTTATGGCAACCAGAAGTCTGGAGTTTCAAACCCCAGCTCTGCTCTAAATTGTAGAGTAGTTTTTATTTATTTTTTTTTTTAAGCCTTACCTTCCATCTTGGAATCAATACTGTGTATTGGCTCCAAGGCAGAAGAGTGGTATGGGCTAGGCAATGGGGGTCGAGTGACTTGCCCAGGGTCACACAGCTGGGAAGTGTCTGAGGTCACATTTGAACCTAGGACCTCCCGTCTCTAGGGCTAGCTCTCAATCCACTGAACTACCCAGCTGCCCCCAAGACAGATTAGTTTTAAAAGCCACTGCCTCCCATGTTTGACCAGTCACTGGCTAGGGGTCCTTGCAAGCCACTTTCCGAGAGGCTGGTAAATTATAAACCCCCCTTTCCATTACACTGCTAACAGCTGAGTGTTTGAGGCTGCCTTGGAACACCGTGTGTGTTTCTTTTAGGCAATATTTAGCTTCCTCAAGGCTTTTACCTGAGGAGCCACTTCCACCCTCTTAACTCCCTGCCATGTGGCAGGGGAAGCAAGCAGCTCCCTGGTGTTTTTACCCATGGTGGGAGGGGAAGGAAGGTTATTCTTCCAAAAAGGAAGTACATTTGCAACTGATTTAATAAGTAGAATTGCAAGCATGGCCCAGCCTATCTCTAACAACTCCCATTCCAGGAGAGCATTATAGAGCTTGCAAAGCTTAAAGTTTTGATCTGTCTTTTCTTCCTACCGTTCCTGGGTGCACTTGTCCTTGTAATTAGCTTGAGTAATCCTGAGATTCAGGGAGGACATGTCACCTCCCTATATCCCATTGCCATTTTGGCCTGCCCAGTCTCTGCAACAGATCCAATACGAGATTCTTCCACACTATGCTCAGTGCAGGTGTAGGGAATCCCAGAAGTGTGACCAAAAGAATGGATGATGATACTTAGGAAGGAACCTTAAAGAGTCTGGAAGTGAATTTTTAGCTTTTCAGACTCCATTACTGCTTCAATTTGTTCCCCTCCAAATAGTGAAGAAGTCTCTGTAAAGCAGTAATCTGAATTGGAGAAAAGACCTCTTGAATTCAGTGCCTGTATTCTGTTACATATATTGTATTTGCCGATTGTTTTAAAATTTAATTTTGTTTTTTTAGTTCACATATTGATCTAATCTAATATATTCTGTTACTCTGAATCATTTTAAGTTAACTGTGTTTTGGCAATTAGCTATATGTGCTGTTACACTGTCTTTATTTGTACCTCCCCCTATGACTGGACTGGAGAAAAATACCATTGTAAAAGCCCATAATCAACTTGGACAAACTCTTTTCCATGGAAAAACCATAAGTCCTTATAGATGCTGGGTTTGTCACTAGATCCATCGAGGTCACATGCTGCCTAAATGATCTTTTGTTCCTTTTTGCCTTTATTAATTGTCACATAGATGATGATGGATCTGGTTACAATCTGTATACAACCTTTGAAGAATTTAATGACCTTAAAATTTGAATTGATTTTAAAGGGTCTTCATAAGTGATTTTTCAGGATATCAAGGAGTACCACTCCCTCTGACTAATCATTTGCCTATCTTTGAGCTGTTTGTAACAAAAGGTAAGGGTCCATTTAGTAGCTGAAGTGCAGTACAATAGCACTATTGTATTCCCCACACACAAATTTATTAAAAATGTAATGGATAAGACATCAGAAGTGATTTTCACTGTTATAGCCCTCACCCCTACATTGCAATGGATGGGACATATAAAGAATGTCTTTTTTGGCTGTTATAGTCTCATACCAGAGGATGGAGGTTTCCCAAGGGACTTAGTTACTCCGTGATGGGTTATAATCTCATCTGGGAAGTGGGAAGGCTTTTCCAGGGGGCTTTGTAACCACTAGACAGGTTTTTTATATTTGTAATTTTTCATCTTACTCTACCCTTCCACCAGAATGATCTAGTTTCTTGGTGACATTTTAGATCCAAAAGGTTTTCATCAGTAGGTCAGAAGTTTTGGTTGTCCCCCCCCCACACCCCGGCTCCTCTGCCACATTTTGGAATGATGGCAGTAATAGACTTTGTTAAAAACATCTCAGCCAAGGTTGAAAGATTGGCTAGATCTGGAGAACTTGTGACAAATATCCATGAGCTTCAAAGGTTTTTTGTTTTTTTTTCTGTCACACAGTAACTCATGTAAATCCTATATGATAGTGGGTTTGTTTGCTATTGTCATTAAATGGGCTCTTGTGTGTTGGGAGATTTGGGTACTTCTTTTAATGTGCATTATTTGTTATACTACTGTTTTATAAAGCTATTACTTGGTGGAAATCATTTGCACTCACACTGTGGATCATGGCCAAGTTAAAAAGGAAATGGATCTCAATTTTGAGTAATGTAAAAATAGACTCAAATCCAGGACTTCAATCCCCACAAGCCTTTGCTCCACTTCCCCAGAATGCTTTGTAATTTCACCTGGGCCAAGAGTGAGATGGGGTATTTAAACCTGGTTGTGAATAGGCTCGGCCTCTTTTGGACTTCCGTTTTGGAGCAGACGCGTCTCTTTCATGATGTGAGGTTATCTTGTCTAGGCCTCTGGCCTAGGCATGTGTTTTTTTTATTCTGCATTTTCTTTAATCCTTAACCTTTAATAAACCTCTAAAAAATATAATACTCCTTGCAGAGAGAAACTAAATTCTACCTCCCTCAGTCTATCTTGCCTCAGTCTCCCCCTAAATTTTAATCTTTACAGTTTGAAACCTTTGTATTGCACCTCTCCTTAGAAAACAAAATGTGGAAGATGGAGGCTTGGAGGCAACAAAAGTTCAGACCTCTGAAAACTCTTCCTTACTCATTACAAACTAAATGCTCCTAGGGGACTAAAAATCAAACCTAATAACAAGACAGAGCAATGGAACCCTCCTGCTGGACTCAACTTAAAAGGTATGCCCCCCAAAAGCCTGAATTCAAAAACACTTGGGTTTAAGGGGAAGGAAGAAGGAAGGTCCCAGGACCCCTCCCCCACCTAAAGCACTGAGCCTCCAGCAGTAGTTGGAACCTCTGGGCGGACAAGGGAGCTGGTCTGGAGGGAGTACCTTGTGGGCATAGCGGTGGTGGGGAATCAGTTGAAAAAGAAGCTCAGAGCAGGCAGCCTAGTTGCAGCAGCAGAGACAGTCCATATTGCCCCCCCACCCCCGCCGAGGTTTTGGCCTCAGGGCACATCCAGCTCTACAAGTTTAAACCAGCTGGACTTAATCTCAAAGTCTTCAGAGGGCAGGGAACCTCAAGATTCAACACCCCTCCCCCACAGACTGCACTGAGAGATTTGCTGACTAAGCTCCAAGGGGGAAGGCTGACAGAAAAGCCGGAAACCACAGATCCAAAATATAACGAGGGGAGAAAGAGTGCAGGCAACAACAGGGTAAAAAGAAGGAACAAATACGAGCAAACAACAGAAAAAGAAAAAAGAAATTATAATCGACAGCTTCTATCCAGGCAATGAACAAAGAGCAAATGTAACAAAGAAGGATGAAGAAACATCAAGCAAAAACATGGAAACTCCACCAAATTGGACACAGACTTTGGAAGAATTCAAAATACAATTCAAAGCACAATTAAGAGAGGCTGAAGACAACTGGGAAAAGAACTTAAAAAGTAATCATCTGGAAACAGAGGCCCTTGAACTAAAACAAGAAAATATTGTCTTGAAAGCCAAAATTAATCAGCATGAAAATGAGACAAAGGAGAGGAAAGATCAGAAGGAGGATGACCAAAAAGCCAGGGATGAAATCCAGTCTTTCAAAACCAAAATACAATGATTAGAAGCAAGCGACTTCACAAGACAGCAGGAAACTATAAAACAAAATCAAAAGAAAGAAAATACAGTGTGTCATTGATCGTGAACTATATATTTTTTTAATTTTTTATTATTGTTTTTCTTTGTATGTGCAATAGAGTATTTGAAGTTTTCTTTTTTCTCTCATTTTTTGTACTTGAAACACGTTATTAGTATTTATGGTTTTTTGATTTTGCACTAATATAAGTTTATGATATCCATTAGCCCTAATATTAACGCATACCCAAAAGCTTTAGACTATGGAAACCTGCCATTGATTGTTAAGTATCAGGGGACTTTGATTTATGATTGTGTCTGATTCCAGAAGGATCACAAAAGAACCATTATACAGTGCCAAGAAGCACAAGGTCAAGGAGAACAACCAATTCTGGTGGGTTTGATGAAAATCTGTGCCAAGACAGAGGACTTGTTTTGTAGCTCTAGGAAGCAGCTGTTTGACGTCAGATGCAGGATTTCCCCATGCCAGGTTCAGACAAAGTACCTCAGGTTAGCTATAATTCTGGTTCCCCTATCCCTGAGAGTGAAGGTAAAATCGGATCAGGGAATGATATTTCCCACTTGCTGAAAAAATCTATTCCCTTTTCTGCCTTTCATACTGTGGCAATTTTCTGTAATCCTGACTGCTGTTTGGGTAAGTGCATACATATTGCTGCAATTGTCCTACAGACTTGCAGGACATAAATCACTTTATTAAAGCCCTGATATGGGCTTATTTTTGCTAACTCAGAATTTTTATATACTATTTAATTTTATTTTTTCTTCTATATATTTTTGTTTGTTTTTTACTTTCTTTTTTTTTTTAAACCCTTACCTTCCGTCTTGGAGTCAATACTGTGTATTGGCTCCAAGGCAGAAGAGTGGTAAGGGCTAGGCAATGGGGGCCAGGTGACTTGCCCAGGGTCACACAGCTGGGAAGTGTCTGAGGTCACATTTGAACCTAGGACCTCCCGTCTGTAGGCCTGGCTCTCAATCCACTGAGCTACTTCCTTTTAACAACTGATTCACATACTTTGTAACTCAGCCATGTATCTTGTTAAGATTGGATTTGGCTCTCTCCTGATTGTGAAGATTTAAATTGTAACTCATGTCTATTTTTAGATTTTAATCCCCGTAAGTGTAAACACCCCACTTAAAAGTTAAGTATGAAGATCTGCCCATTTGGATCTAATTACCAAAAGTGCAAATATCCCACTTAATCATGAAGTGAGAGGTCTGTGACCCACGTGTGCAACAGTGGGTAAAGAATCAGAATTGACTGTCTTCTGGGTGGTCCTAGAGCAGAACGTCAGCTGTGATTGATAGACATGGAATTAGGGGAAGTGACGCAAGAAAAAAGGTCTTTAAAAGAAAGAGTCAAGGGCCAGAACTGCGTTTTTCTGGGAGGTAGACTTGGAGTGGAACCTCCTGTGAGAGGACAGTTCTTCATTTTTGGAAGTGGAGACAGGAAGAATTCCTCATGCTTTTGCTTTTTGAGTTGAGGCTGGTGAAGAGGGGTAGAAGGATCTGCTGACTGGAATGACACGTGGTGAGTGTAAAGGCTGACTCCCTTTCCCTTGGCCTTGGGCCCACCATCTTGAGACTCTTTTCCCTTTGCAAGGACCTCTGAACTCCTGCCTGGCTGAAGAGGATCTTTCTCTTTTTCCTCTCTTTCTCTCTTCCTTTATATCTTCCCTCTTTATTATAAAATAAACTACCATAATATCCATTCTGACTTTAGTAACTCATTTGGGATTTAGTAATTAATCCCTGGTGACCAAACTCTTAAATAATATAATAAATCCTACCCTTTAAAAATTAACCCCTTTTCCCCCTTACACAATCTCAAGGTGATCTATGTGTTTGTCAATACCTTCCTAAGGGGGGATTGTTTAATTGTCAAAAAATTCTAGATTTATAAAAATTTTTCTTGTTTGAGAGTAATTTTAGGATAAGAAACTTGCTACCTCCCTGAATCAAGAAAGTGAACTGTTTGGAGAAGGTGCTATGGATATGCCTGCTGAAACCTCACAATGAACCAAAAGATCCAGAATGAACTGGATTATGAAATTGAACTATGGGGGGTTGAACACATTTATTTTGAATATACGCTCTTATGCCAATGGGGATTATCCCCTAATTGGATTTTTATCAATGCACCTAGCAATCATCATTTTGTTCTCTTTCTTTTATTTCCCTCTTACCCCCAAATTATTTTAATTTCCCCTTGGTGCAATATTTTATGTACCTGTAGTTGAAGTTGGTTATGTGTATCAATTCCACGGGGAAAATAGGCATGTAAATCAGAATTTTCTACATGCTTGTTTTCCATGGAAATCAGAGAGGATTATGTAATTTGAATCTGAACCCCAGAACTACAATTCCCAGTACCCCACTCTCCTCATTATGTGCTGATATAAGCAGGATATAAATTTTGTGTAGACCTGTCTCTAGCTCTCTTTCTGTGATCCCGTTTGATGGAGGTGGTGTGAGGTGAGTAGCAGGAGAATCTACTCATGTGGCCTTTCCTTTAATTCAAGTGATTATTAATAAACTTTATGAAATATAATACTTGGAGTATGGGACATTAATTTAAATCTAAAGTTCCAAGAGCAGGGGATTACCTTGCATAGATCCTATGCTTTAGGATGGTTATTCAGGAAGCTGTGTAGAAAATGGATTAGCAAAATGAGAGATTGAAAATGTGGAGATCAATTAGTGTGCTACTACAATAATCCAAGCAAGAAGTGAAGAGGGGCTGAATGCCAAGTATCTGAATGAAGAAGATGGATATGAGACATGATGTGCAAAAAGAATCAACAAGGGTAAGAGAATGGATATCAGTGATGAAAGGGTGACTAGGACAGAATGATCTTCAGATAGTGAACTGGTTCTTCTTGGAAGCTACTCCACCTTAGATGCCATACAATCTGCTACAAGACTCTCTAAGCTCAGACCTCCTGAGATCAGGAAAGAACTTAACCTCTCTAACTTTGGAACTCACAACCTGGGGCTTGATTTTTGAACAGTACATGAATACAAACCCCATTTCATATTCCATGGGTACTATCTTGTGCTATCTACACATACATATAAAATAGGGGGAAAAAACAAACGAATTCACATTCTCCAGGTTAAGAACTCCTGTGTTAGACTGATCTATTCAAAGTCAAATGTCAAGAGATAGAGCTAGGTATTCATTCCAAGGCAATCTGACTCAGAATGACATAATGGAAAAAATTTTAGCCTGGTGGTCAGGATTAAATTCTAAGTAATGGTTCAACTACTTACTATCTTTGAAATTTGGGGCAAGCCAAGGAATCAAAGAGTTGGAAGGGACTCCAGGGGCCCCTTAGGTCAACATACACCTATAACAACCCAAACAAACTGTCATAAAGCCTCTGTTTAAAGACCTCTAGTAAAGGAAAATCGTCACAATCTGAGGCAATCTATTTCCCCTTTGGCACAGTTCTAATTACTGGGAATTTTTTTTTTAAAGCATCTAACTTCTCTGTAACTTCTACTCAGTTTTTCCAGTTCTTTCCTCTGGGGCCAAACTCAGCATGTCTAAGCTATCTTTCACATGATAATCCATTAGAGAGTGGAACTATATCTCTAAAACAGGAAGAGCAGATCAACAAATTAGGCACACAACTAAAACATAAAAAATTAGGGGCAACTGGGTCGCTCAGTGGACTGAGAGCCAGTCCTAGAGACGGGAGGTCCTAGGTTTAAATCTGGCCTCAAGACACTTCCCAGCTGTGTGACCCTTGGCAACTCACTTAACCCCCATTGCTTACCCCTTACCACTGTAAATCTTGAAATCTCTCAGACTTGTGAATGTTAAAAATTCCCCATCAGGGAATTTTTTTTTTTAAACCCTTACCTTCTGTCTTGGAGCCAATACTTTGTATTGGCTCCAAGGCAGAAGAGTGGTAAGGGCTAGGCAATGGGGGTCAAGTGACTTGCCCAGGGTCACACAGCTGGGAAGTGTCTGAGGCCAGATTTGAACCTAGGACCTCCCATCTCTAGGCCTGGCTCTCAATCCACAGGGAATTCTTAATTGGAACAAATTCCCTACTGAGAAACATTCCCCATTTTGATATGAGAACTTGCCAGGATCAGAAATGGGAGGACCTCTACTCCAACCTTACTTAAGACTGCTTTAGGGGAAAAAACTCCTTGCTAAACAAAGAAAGTACTTGGATCCATGCTTATGGTGGGGCAAGGAGTTCTTTGAGCCAGGCCTGTTTTTAGAATTGATACAATGGGATGCTAGGTACCTAAAAGGGTCGGGCAAGTTTTCTCTTGATGAGATTAGTTGACTCAGCTGTGTTTTCTCTCTTTCAGATTTACTGAGGAGATTGGTCAACTTAGCAGGAATTTAGATGGGCAGTCCTTTGGAAGGCGTCTACAGTGATTGGTAGATGTAGGGACTTAGGGGAGGTGACATGGGAGAAAAAAACCCTATATAAGAAAAAGCAGAATCTCTTAAAGATATATCCTTTTGATAATAAAGTGGAGAAGTTCCATGGAGACTGGAACAACCTCCAGGAAGTGATGCAGAGCGAGAGGAGCAGAACCAGGAGAACATTGTACACAGAGACTAATACACTGTGGTATAATCGAACGTAATGGACTTCTCCATTAGTGGCGGTGTAATGTCCCTGAACAACTTGCAGGGATCCAGGAGAAAAAAACACCATTCATAAGCAAAGGATAAACTATGGGAGTGGAAACACCGAGAAAAAGCAACTGCCTGAATACAGAGGTTGAGGGGACATGACAGAGGATAGACTCTAAATGAACACTCTAATGCAAATACTATCAACAAAGCAATGGGTTCAAATCAAGAAAACATCTAATGCCCAGTGGACTTACGCGTCGGCTATGGGGGGTGGGGGGGAGGAAAAGAAAATGATCTATGTCTTTAACGAATAATGCTTGGAAATGATCAAATAAAATATATTTAAAAAAAAAAGATATATCCTTTTGGAGAAATTCTTTTGGAGGATCTCTGATGAGGATTGCTTGGGAAGAATCTCTTGAGAGAGGCTCTGGAGAAGGGAAGCTTTTAGAGGACAATCTCTAAGGAGGTCTCGCTGGAGCTCCTCTAAGGGGACTCTGTCCCTCTGGAGGCTCTGGAGAGAGGCCCTTTGGAACAGTATCTGGCTGGAAGGCTCTCTGGTGAAGTCAGCTGAGATGGAGCTGGCCTGATGTTACTAGAATCCTTGTTTAGTCAGACCTTGTGGTGAGTGTTAAAAAAATTGACTGATTTCTCTCTTAAGACTCAGGTCTAGGCCATATTGGCTTGAGGCCCTTCATACTTATTCCTTTCTTACTCTCTCTCTCTTTCTTTGATTACTCATTGTATTGCTAATTAAAATCTCTATAAAACCCAATTGACTTGGGTATTTGAATAATTGGGAATATTTCCCTGGGGACCACCTTATATTTGATTTAAAACCCAAGACACTGTAGTGAAACATATTTCTGCGGTCAAATTTACTCACCCTCTCTTATATCTATCACAATTTATATCTTCCACCATTTTAACTCACTACAGTTTAAGACCTCAATCATTTTAAATCTCACACCACTCTTCTGCCTTGGAGGCAATACACAGTATTAGTATATACAAACTGTTTGAAAAATGGGTGGAGATCTATCAAATTCTTTTTTATGTCACAAATATGGTACTGATATCTAAACCAAGAAAAGAAAAAACAGTGAAAGAAAACTACAGACCAATTTCCCTAATAAATATTGATGTAAAAATTTTAAATAAAATATTCACAAGGAGACTACAATAATATTCCACAAGTATTATACACTATGATCAAGTAGGTTTTATACCAAGAATGCAAGGCTGGTTCAATATTGGGAAAACTACCAGCATAATCAACTTTACCAATAACAAAACCAACAGAAAACATGATTATCTCAAAAGATGAAGAAAAAACTTTTGACCCATTTCTATTAAAAACAGTGGAGCATGGAAATAAATGGAGCTTTCCTTAAAATAAGTAGCATTTATCTAAAGCCATCAGCCAGAATTATCTATAATGACAATAAAGGGAGAAGCCTTCCCAAAAAGATCAAGACTGAAGGAATTATTCAATTTCAATAATAATTCAGTATTATACTAAAATGCTAGCTATCACAATAAAGAATAAGAAACTGAAGGAATTAAAAATAGGCAATGAGGAAACAAAATTATCACTCTGTAGATCATAAGACTATATATTTAGAGAATCCTAAAGAATCAACTAAAAAACTAATTGAAATAATAACAACTACAGCAAAGTTGCAGGATATAAAATAAATTCATATAAATCATCAACATCTCTATATTATTACCAACAAAGTCTGGCATCAAGAGGTAAAAAGAAAAGTTCTATTTAAATAACTATAGGCAATATAAAATATGTGGGGTACTATCCACTTGTCAAGTCAAATCCAGAAACTATAGACCTAAACAGTTGGAAAAACATTCATAAGTAGGTCAAACCAATATAATAAAAATGGTAATTCTACCTAAATTAATTTACTTATCTAGTGCCATACCACTCAAACCACCAAAAAAAACATTTCATAGTTAGAAGAAATAACAATAAAATTCAGCTAGAAGAACAAAAAGTCAAGAATATTAATGGTATTAATGAAAAAAAAATATGAAGATGGCTTAATAGTACCAGATCTCAAACTGTACTACAAAGTAGTAAACATCAAAATATTCTGGTACTGGCTAAGAAACAAAGTGGTGGTTCAATGGACTGGATTAAGGACACAGTACACCTATAGAAATAACTACAGTAATATACTGTTTGGTAAACCCAAAAATCTAAGCTTATCAGACAAGAATTCACTATGTTTCAAAAACTACTGGGAAACTAGAAAATGGTATGGTAGAAATTAGGTATTGATCAACATCTCATAATGAATACCAAGAGATGTTCAAAATGGGCACATGATTTAGACATGAAAGGAAATAAAGACCATAAGCAAATTGGGATCCCATGGAATAATTTACCTTTCAGATATATGGATAAAGGAATAATTTGTGATCAAGTGAGATAATGAGCATAATGAGAGATAAAATGGATAATTCTGGTTACATTAAATTAAAAATGTGTACAAATAAAACCAATACAACCCAGATTAGAAAAGATACAGAAATTTGGGGCAAAATTTTTATGCAAAAGTCTCTGGCAAAGGCCTCATTTCTCAAATATATGGAAAACTGAGAATGAAGCCATTCCCCAATTAACAGTCAAAGGATATAAGCAAGCAGTTTTCAAATGAAGAAATCAAATTTATCCAGTCATGAAAAAAATGCTTCAAATCACGACTGATGAGACATGTAAATTTAAATAACTCTGAGGTACCACCTCATCTTTCTCAGAATGACTAATATGACAGAAAAGGAAAATGACAAGTACTAGAAGGGATATGAAAAAATAAGTATACACTAATGAACTGATGGTGAAATTGTGATCTCATTCAATCATTCTGGACAATACATAACTATGCCCAAAGGGCTACAAAATTGTGCATACTCTTTAATCTAGCAATACCACTACTAGGTCTGTATCCCAAAGAGTTGTTTTTTGTTTGTTTTTTAAAACAGGGCTTTCCTTTGACCTATTTGTACATTTATAACAGCTCCTTTGGTAGTATCAAGGAATTGGAAAATGAGAGGATGACCATCAATCAGAGAATGGCTGAACAAGTTGTGATACAGAATTATAATGGATTATTTATTATGCCAAAAGAAATAATGAACAAAATTTCAGAAAAACCTGGAAAGACTTCTGAACACAGTAACAGCAATACCACAGAATGAACAACTGTGAAAAACTTATCTATTCTCAGCAATACATTGATTCAAGACAATTCCAAAGGACTCCTGATGGAAAATGCTATGCATCTCCAGAGAAAGGTCTGATGGAGTCTCAATATAGATTGAAGCAGACCATTTTTCATTTTATTTTTTGTGTGTGTGTTTTTTTATTTAATGTTCTTCCACAACATGACAAATATGGAAATGTTAGTATGATAGCATATGTATAACCAATATAAAATTGCCCAAAGACTAAGGCTTTAAACTTATCTTCATTAAATCTCATTATATTAGATTTAGCCAGTAATCATAGCTCAGTGAGACTATGTGGAATTCAGCCTGTCAATCAATGGGTAAGCTATATTTCCCAATGTCTTATCAGCTGAAAATTGGGATAATTGATGTAATAATAACAGAAGATCCAAGATTTAGAACTATTAGACATCTTAGACCCTTGCAGAACGCACTACTGGAACTTCCACTTGGAGATCAGGACTTGAGAGAGACTCTTGCAAGGGGCTGAGCCTGAATTCATAGGAGCAGCACTTAGGGCAGTAGGCTAGACAAGGCTCTGTCTCCTTTCTACATTTCCCACTTTCAATATCTCTATCTTGTTCTAAATAAAAACTGGTAAGTTTTTCTGACTCAAGGGCTAATATTTTATGAATTGCGACCACAATCTCACTTTTATAATTCTCATATTGAGTCAAACCCAATTTTAATTCTTACACTTGACCAAGGTCACATGGATGATACGTATAAAAGAAGAGAATCTGATCCAAAGACTTCTGATTCCAGAACCAGTATTTTTTTTTTCTATACCAGCCTGCTTTGCATGTATCTTTGCTTTTATCTAAATTACTGAAGAAAAATGACAAACAGCACAGGACAAATTTCAGATCCCTGAGGTATTCCACTGAAGATCTTTCCTCCAAAATGATATCACTCCATTAATAATTCTTCTTTAGGTCCAATCATTCAACCAGTCCTAAACATACCTAAGTAGCCCACTTTTTGACCAGTGATAACATGAGAGATTTTGTCAAATGGCCTGCTGAAATATAGTTATATTCTATAATATTTCCCTATTCTACCAGTCCAAAATAAAACAAATGAGATTTGTTGGCATATTTTTGGAGACAGTATAGTATAGCAGGCAGGTTGGACTTCGAATCGGGAAGATTTGTGTGACCTGAGAGACAAGTCATTTCACATGTTTACCTTGGTTTTGATCACCTGTAAGACAGGGATCATAATGGCAGTCACCTCACAGGTTTATAGTGAGGAACAAATGAAATAATATGTGTAAAGTACTTTGTGAACCTTTTATCAATGTTACCTGCCATTATCATTACTATTATTAATGAAACACTCACTATTTCATCACTGTGAACATTCCTTCTAACTATGCTAGTCATATTCAACTCTGTATGCCAATCCTATTCCACTCTTGTCACTGTCTTTTCCTGAGTTTGCCATAATAAGGGGAGCCTTCACTGAATTCTCCTGACATCACCAGGATATCAATGGAGTACACGGGCTCTCAATTATTTTTTGCTCTCATTAAAATGATACTTCATCTTTATTGAGCATACATTTCTTTGATGACATCCTTTATAATACTTCCATAATGATTCCTTGTTTGTTATGTGACTGCTGAAACCTGACAATGGCTATTGGGTGATTCTCCAGAGACGGCAGTCTATGACTCATAGCCATCCATCAATGAAAAAATATTGATGCTAAAAAAAGATGAATTTTTATTTAGATATCAAAAACAAATAAAAATGTTCATAAACCATCTCAACAATTCATTCTAAAATTTTGCCAGAATTTGGGATTATGCCAAAAGGACTTTAAAAGAATGCATGCCCTTTGATCCAGCAATACCACTACTAGGTTCATATTCCAAAGAGATTTTTTTAAAAAGGGAAAGGATCGGTTTGTACAAAAATGTTTGTATCTGTGCTTTTTGTGGTGGCAAAAAATTGGAAAAAGAGGGGATGTCCCTTGATTAGGGAATGGCTAAACAAATTGTGGTATATATCGATGATGGAATACTATTGTGCTATAAGGAATGATGAATTGATTGATTTCTATAAGAACTGGAAAGACCTCTATGAACTAATTTGGAATGAAATGAACAGAACCAGAACATTACACACAGTAACTGAGACATGCGGGACAATCAAATGTAACTGACTTTGTTACCAATAATAATGCAATGATTCAGGACAATTCTGAGAGACTTATTAGAAAGAATGCTATCACATCAAGAAAGAGAACTCTGGGTATAGAAATCCAGAAGAAAACATATGATTTATCACTTGTTTATGTGGGTTTATGATTTGGGGTTTTGGTTTTAAAAGACTACTTTATTACAAAAATGAATAATATGGAAATGAGCTTTGAGTGATAATATATGTATAACCCAATGACATGGGCACTGTACCCCAGAAATCCAGGCGAACTATTTTGCATCCTTGTGACTCTTAACCTAGAAACACCCAATGACCCCACCCAGGCTCCTGAGATGTTTACCCTCTTTTGACCTCTAGATTTAAAGTGGACAAAGAAATGAATCTTTATGCCTCCAAGCAGACCCCAGTCAGATGACCACCTCACCCCACCAAATACCTGAGGGACTAACACTCTCCAAGTCACTCCACACCAGGACATAGCATCTAAAGAGTGTATAAACCCCAGAATTTATGTCTTCTGAGGGACAGCCTCTCCATCCATGCTATCCCCATGGGGGAACCGCCTTTCCTTTCATGCTGTCCTCCCAAGGAACTGCTCCCCATCTTGCTGTTCCACCTTGCTATCCTCCTGGCCACTCTCAACATTACTTTCTAAATTAATAAATCTTTTTTGTTTTTAAGCTAAGTTTTAGAGTCTTGCATGCTTGCAAAAGGTATCCTTCCCAAACCCCAAGGGTATCCTTCTTGCCTATAACACCAACAGAATTGCTTGTCAACTGGGGGGGGAAGGAAGGGAAGAAAGAAGAGAGATAACATGAATCAGGTTAACCATGGAAAATTTATAAAATAATATTTAAAATTAAAAAATAAAATAAGTAATAATTAAAATTCTGCTATAAGTTGACATCAAGCCTGTAGTCTACATTAGTTTGAAGAGACTTTCCTTTTCCTCCTTCCTTTTGTGAAAACTGATACATCTGCTCTTCTCTAGTCTTCAGATATTTTCCCTGTTCTCCACAATTTTTCAAAAATCACCCATACTGGCTCAGCAATCACATCCATCAATTCTTTACAAATCCCAGGATACAGCTTCTCTGAGACTGATACTAAACTCACTACATTAACCCGCACCAGCTGCAGACATACATACTCCATTCCTTATCCTTGACTTGCTCCTCCCTCACATTCATCTATGCCAAGCCTACCATTTGACCTTTCTATGTGCCCTTTGGAATTCCTGCTCCATAATGAACAAACTTCCTTTCATCTTAAATCTTTCTTTTCTCTTCTATATGCTGGCTCTTATTGGAAACATGGCTCCCTCCCAAAGATGCAGCTCCCCTCAATACTTTTTCTAGTAGTGGTTACACTTTAGCTGATACCCCCAATCCTGAGATCTTGAGAACCCCAAGTTTGTAGCTCAGATTTAACCTTTTCACCTGAGAAATCCAAGACTCAAGAGTTTCAAACAATAAACCTTAAAGTATTTTATGTGGAGCTCAATCAGATGTTAAGTACCCTTTGTGTCCTAGTAGATTTTCCTATAGTATCAAAATCCTTTCTCAGGTAACCCAGCCCTTGGTTGGACCTTTCCCTTTTGTGTCCATTGTAAATCTAGAACTAATTTTAAAGAATCAGCCTCTCCCAGATACTCTTGTCTAGGACTTCATGGTAATGCCAATCAATCATACCTCCCCTGTCCTTAGTTCCCCAAATGGTATATAAGTTCCCCAAGTTCTACTGCTTTTTGAAGAATCTTCTAGCATGTTGATTCCTACCAGAGATACTGTCCCCATAACCCCAGGGTATTGACTCTATGTAGTTTTTGGCACTTGGTTCTGTGATAGTGGCTTGGTTTTATCTGATTACTTCAATAGTTCTGTTTTTCCAAGTTGACAGTTACAAGAATTACATTTTTCTTTTTTTCATTGGAGGGGGTAGATGTTTGTGGAGGAAAGGGAACTAATAATAATGTTGCAACAACAAAAAAGAAATAAAAGAGGGTCATAAAAGTATTTTTTAAATGAGTGGAAGTTAACAAAAGTGCAGAAGGAAACACAAACAAGCTGAACAACTTGAAAGTGAAGAATTTACTATATGCTTTTTAAAAAGTAAGATTATGTAACAGATTTGAGATTTCATAATATAGAATCTACTTTTTCAGTTTAACTTTGTATATATATTCTTTTGTATGTTTCTTAAATTCAAAGGAAAATTTTTTTAAAGCAAGGGACCACATCTTTATTATTTTACAACTGACTGAAAGATATGGAGAATATTAGGTCCCATAATAGGTCTATTATCTGTTAATTATGAAAAAACATCCAATTCTATAATACAAAAGACCCAATTTTTTACAAGCTATTGCCTATCCATATTAATAAGATCAGTCAAGATTCCTTGGAATATATAACAACAGAAATAACCATGTTCAATAACCTTCTAATTATAAATGTCAGAGTAGGAATAAAGTAGAACGCACACAAAAAGTATCTGCCACTGTAATGGAGGAGATCCAGTGAAGAGTCCAAGTTGAATTTGAGTTTTCCTGCAGATAGTTTTCTAAATGTACTTCAGTCTGTGAATGACATCGTGGTCATTACCTCTAGCCCCAAGATCTTTCATAACCTCCCAGAAGAGATGTGTAATCACTTAAAGGAGCTTGACTTGTCCATTCATAGGAAAATCAGGAGGATAAAGAATGTCTATTGTCCTGATATATTTATCTGAACATACAACAAAGCCTGTCTTAAAGTATGTATAGATAATACAGCTGGAAAATGAAATAATCCCAAGGCTGAAAAGGAAGAGGGGGAGAGGGGGGTGGATTGCTTTTAGGAAACTGCAGGGCACTATAAACCCACCCAAACTTACCATAAAGCAAAAGGCCTATTTTTCTTCTCTCTTAAAACCCTGATCTATCTTAGAATTGATACTCAGTATTGATTCCAAGGCAGAAGAGGTTAAGTCACTTGCTCAGAGTCACAAAGGTAGGAAGTGTCTGATATTTGCACGTGAGCCTTCTGAACTCCAGGCCTCCTGGACTCCACTGAATTCCCTAGCTGCCCCAAAGGCTTATTTTTCAATACAAATATTTTACCAACTTTGCAGTATGGCAGCTAGACAAAGAATGCTAGTGCCACTAAAGATGAGTATTGCATAGAAGACAATGGAAAGGCATGGTAAGTGTAAGCAAGCTACAACATTGTAATGAATAATGCTGAAGATCAGCTATGGAAGACATTATTAAGGAATTGTATGACAGAAAGAGAAGATGGGTTAGTCACTTGGTGGGATTAAGGGATGAAGAGAAATCAAGGAAGGCTTCCAGTACATTGGATGGAATGCTTGTAGCATAATTCCAGGAGTATATAGGATGGGAAAACAATGATAGCTTATACTTTTAAATCAATGAGACTGCAGGTCCATTTGAATATTTTAAAGATGAGAAAAATGAGGCTCAAAAAGATTACATAATTTGACCACATTTACTGGCCCAAATATGAAAAATACTCAAGTCAGCTGGGGATTTATGGAGATTTTAATTAATAAAGAGAGAAGGAATTAAGGGAAGGAGAGAGAGAGAATTCATTTAAACTGCTCTGGCTCAGGCTGAGCCAAGCAGTAGTTATAGGCCTAAGCCAAAGTGGCCTCCCTGACCCTAAGGGAGAGGGAGTCAGTCTTTTTTTTTTCCCCTATTTCTTGGAGTATATCTTAGTACCATCAACGATTCCCACCTCCCTTTTTCTTTCTATCCCCCCTTCTCCATATCATCTTGATGCCCCAAACTTTCCCTATGCATGATTCTTCTTACTACTCTAATGATGCATACAATTTTTGAGTTACACATTACATTTTCCCCACATATTAATATATATAATTTGATATAAATGTAGTCCTTATAGAAGAGTTTGAATAAAAGAAAAAGATAACATTTTTCTCCTTTTCCCTTTCCTTCATATTTACCTTTTCATGTTTCTCTTGGTCTTTGTGTTTGGATGTCAAACTTTCCACAGAGCTCTGGTCTTTTCTTTACAAACACTTGGAAATCTTGTATTTTGTTGAATGCCCATACTTTCTCCTGGAAGTATATAGTCAGTTTTGATGGATAGCTGATTCTTGGTTGAAGAACTAGCTCTCTTGCTTTTCTGAATATCATGTTCCATGCCTTACAGTCATTCAGAATGGAAATTGCTAGGTCCTGTGTGACCCTGATTGGTGCTCCTTTATATCTAAATTGTCTTTTTCTGGCTTCTTGTAAGATTTTTTCTTTTGCTTGGAAGTTTTGGAATTTGGCAATTACATTCCTGGGAGTTGTCTTTTGGGGATTTAGTGTAGAGGGTGTTCTGTGGACTCTTACAATGCATATTTTGTCCCCTTGTTCTAGAATCTTTGGGCAGTTTTCTTTGATGATATCATGTATTATGGTATCAAGATTACTGTTTATTTCTGGCTTTTCAGGTAGACCAATGATTCTCAGATTGTCTCTCCTTCCTCTTTTCCAGGTCTGTCACCTAGTCAGTGAGATATTTTATGTTGCCTTCTAATTCTTTAGTCTTTTGACTTTGCTTTATTAATTCTTGCTCTTTTGCAAGATCATTGTCTTCCAGTTGCCTGATTCTGACCTTTAAAGACTGGTTTTCCTTTTCAGTTTGTTCTGACCTGTTTTTTTGAGGCTTTGAGCTATTTCTGCATTTGCATATTTTGGTCTCTCAGACTGCTGAGTTCCTTTTGCATTGTTTCCCATTTTTCCTGCCAGAAGGCTTCCATATTTTTGATAATTTCTGATTTAAATTCTTCAAGAGTTTATGGAGAATTTCCATTTCCTTTGGAAGATTTTGAAGATTTGGAGCATTTGGTCTCTCAGACTGCTGAGTTCCTTTTGCATTGTTTCCCATTTTTCCTGCCAGAAGGCTTCCATATTTTTGATAATTTCTGATTTAAATTCTTCAAGAGTTTATGGAGAATTTCCATTTCCTTTGGAAGATTTGGAGCATTGTTTGTGTTTCCTCTTCTATCTCCTCTGTATTTTGTATTTTTGCTCCATAAAATGTGTCCAAAGTAACCCTCTTCTTCTTGCTTTTCTTGGTGTTTGGAGGTTTTTGCACTTCTGTACTGTTTGCCATCTCTATGGTTTTTCTTCCCTTTTCCGGTCAGAAATCTGAGTGAGGAGGACTGGCTCTTAGTGTTTCTGTCTGATGGTCCGAGGCTTTAGCCCCAGGCAAACTGTCCGTTCTCCTCAGCTGCACTGTCTTCCCGGGGAAGCCCAGGGTCTGCCCTCCCCCGCCTGCCGGCGTTTCAGGTGTTGCTGTTCTCAGTTCCCTCCAGTTGCTTCTCCGCTGCCTTACTTCCATGCTCCAAGCCTGGCACAGCACGGTCCTCAAGGTACCCCAGTGCCTTTGCCGGCCCTGAGGTTCCTGTCCTTTCAGAGGGCCCTGCAATCTAAGGGGGGGAGGAGTCCTAGCCTCCTTGAGCTCTGAGGGCTCCTGATGGAATTATGTTCAGCTGGGTTGGTCTGGATGTGTCCTGAGGCAAAAACCTCTGGCCCTGAGGTTCCCACTGCTGCTGTGGACTCAGAGCTCTGGGTTGGGGGGGAGGGGTCCTGGGACCTTCCTTCTCCAGTCTTCCACTGAATCTCCTGAACTGAGTTCAGAATCCAACTCAACTCAACTCCGAACTCAATTAGCCTAAACTGACTTTTTACCCTTCCTTTTAAAGAAAATTTTCTCTTATGTCACCTCCCCTAAATTTTCTCATCTACCAATCACAGTAGACGCTTTTTCCCAGAACTGCCCATTCTTAGTTTTCACCACTCTTTAGTTCACACCTTCTCTGGTTAGATTATATCTTCTGAGTACTTCACACTTTTTTGTTAAGCTTGCCTTTTGTAAGTTACTTGACCTTTTTGTGATTAATTTAACCTTTACAGGTACTTAACACCTTTTTGTATTAGAACTAAAAATAGACCTAGCTTAAGGTTCTAGCTTCACTATAAGGTATGAGTTAAGTACCTTCATTGTTCAAATAGGAGTTTACAACTTTATCTTCCCCTAAAGTTTGTCTAATTAGGGTGGAGTAATTTAAAAGTTCCCAATACATTCCTGATTCTTGTTAGACCAAGTATCTCCATTGTTACAATAAGGAAATAGCTAAAAATCACATTTTCTAAAGTACAGTCTGAGTAGTTTTTAAGATTCACACTAGCACTATAGTATTGATATAGTATTAGTATTATAAAGTATTAGTATTATAGTAGTATTATTAGTATTATAAAGTATTAGTATGTACTAAACCCAGGACTCCTGATTCCAAAGTCCAGAGCTTTTCCCTTTATATTATGTTCACCTTCAGTTTTTTTCAATGTTAACATGCAGGAAGCAACAAAAGCTAACAACCAATACATTAGGCTGATCTCATAAAGAAATAAACCACACACACAAGAACCTAAAGGGCAACCTAAATTTGAAAAACTGTTTTTGGAAAATGCAAGGTCAAAAATTAAGTGGCTCTCATATTATCAATATGGTCATGGCTCTTATACCACAATAATATTTTTCTTCATATCCTTTTTTTACATGTTGCTTACTATGGCATTTATGATGTACATTTGCAGTTATTCGAGTATATTCCACATAATTTTTGCAGGCACTACAAAATTTTTCACTACAAGGAAAAATGTAACCCATGAACAAAAGTAGCTTCCATTTCACTATGGCTAATATTTTCTCTTGCGTTTTCTGAGTCTTTGGGTACCAGCAAATACAAAGAAGTATGGCCAAAAGTTTCGGTCTCACTTCTAAAGAGCTGTTATTGGAGATTTCAGTGTTACAACTGTCAAGACATTTAAAAGAGAAATGCAAACATTTTGTGTATTATGACAGTCTTATTCTCACTGAGCTATCTTCAGTTTGATTTGAGATCATCAACTTTGTAGATATTCATTCATCCTAAATGAGATTCCCATAGGCTTTTGGCTACAACCTCCAGCAAAAAAGAAGTGGTGACCTGCTCATGAGCTATCCAGCAGAGACTTTGTTTAGCTGGAAAAAGTGGTAGAATTCACAAGTACAACCAAACAGAATTAAAATTATTGAAAGGCTATCCTCTACCAATATAACCACTGAATGTCTTTGGAAAGAGGCTGGATTTGAGATAGAAGGCAAAAAGGGTGAAAGAGAGGAAAAGAACAAGATGGGGATTACTAGGAAGATCCAAAGTGCCTTTATCAAGGAATTTCAAGTCAACATTGTACTTTCATATTCATTGAAGCAAAAAATTCCACTTAAAATATATTTGATTATTTTGAGGAGTCTTGCTGAGAATGGATATGCAAGTGAAAATAAGGCAAGCTGTTTGAAGGAAACTATATCCCTTAAATGGAAATACAGGAAAGGCAAGCAGGGACTTCAGTAGCCTGAGAATTCTCCGTCACTAGAGAGTAGATAACTCAAAATAGTACTAAGTCCAGATTGATCCTTTGCCGTAGCTTAGGCTGAGAACCACCTAGTGATTTGTAGATACAGAACCCCCAAATTCTAAATTAAATCCAAAAGGGAAAGGGGGAAAGTGATTGATATACTATAATTAAAACAATGTTATCAAAGATTTTTAATTAATTGCAAATAGCAAACCACACTGGAAAACGGGGGAGAAAGAATGATCTGAGAAAAGGAACAAGTGAGTGATTATTATTACTGCTTACACAATTATTTCTTAAGACCTAGATAATATTTAAAATAAGTCACTATTTGGGGCAGCTGGGTAGCTCAGTGGATTGAGAGCTAGCCCTAGAGACGGGAGGTCCTAGGTTCAAATCTGGCCTCAGACACTTCCCAGCTGTGTGACCCTGGGCAAGTCACTTGACCCCCATTGCCTAGCCCTTACCATTCTTCTGCCTTGGAGCCAATACACAGTATTGATTCCAAGATGGAAGGTAAGGGTTTAAAAAAAAAAGTAAGTCACTATTAAGATTTTTAAATGTAAATTGACCAAATAAAATTTAAAAAAAATTTTTTTAAGATTTTTAAATGTAATGTACATGCAAATTTTGTGCTAAGCAACTGGAGAGATGCAATGGTATTCAAAGACAATTGGACCCTCATGGGACTAAAGATGTAGCAAAGGAGTTTACAATCCTGTTACAAATTGAAATATCAGTAAATGATCATGACTTTACATAAAACCCACCTTAGAAAAATAAAATCCTTTTGAAAAATTAACCTTGATAGAAGACTTTTCAGAATCATTTTCATATGTATTTTGATTTCTCAAAGCTACATCTTATTCCACTTATAGAGAAGTTGCTAGGCAACTGGGGTTAAGTGATTAGCCTCAAACAGCTAAGAAGTGTCTGAGGCCAAATTTGAACCCAGGACCTCCCTTTTCCAGGGCTGGCTCTCTATCTACTGAACTACCCAGCTACCCTACTAAATGTAATTTTTTAAAATTTTTTAGAAAAACTGACAAATTAGAGAACTTCAAAATAAGCACAAAAAGAAAAAATGAAAATAAATAGGCTACAGAACTGATAACACAAAGGGCTTTAAAAAATCCACTAGCTAAAGAGGATAGTAAAACAGAAAAATCAAGAAAAAGGAATAATCTAACACTACTACATATGTGCTGTAAAACCAAGACATTAAAGTAAATGGATGACTACAAAAATTATAACATGTAAAAAATAACCCCTCTCAAAAGGACATTAAACAACCTACTCTCTGAAAGAGAAATTAAACAACTCACAGACCAGCTAAGTGCCAAAGGGGGTAAAAAATCTGGTCCAAATAGATTTGTAAGTGAACTATATATAAAAAAAAAATCAAAACTGATACAAATAATAATAATCACTAGCACTTATATAGTGCTCTAAGGTTTTAAAGTGCTTTTAAGTATTATTTTATCTTCAAAACAATACTGGGAAGCAGATGCTATTATTCCCATTTTACAGATGAGGAAACTGAGACTTAAGGATGTTAAGTAGCCTACTCAAAGTTATACTAATAGTGACTGATGCCATATTTGAACTTGGGTTTCTCTGACTCCAGGTTCAAAGCTCTATTGTGCCACCTAGCTGTGTGAACCTTAAAAATTCCCAGACCCTACTTCATAAGATTGGATTAAGACCATTCCCCATTTGGGCAGTGAACTCTACTTAGATCAGGAATGTGAGAACTCTACTTCACCTACTTAAGTCTGCCCTAGGGGAAGATAAAGTTGTAAACTCTTTTCTGAACAATGAAAAATACTTAAACCCATATTTAAGCCATGCCTATTTTAGGACTAATACAAAAAGGGTGCTAAGTACCTATAAAAGTCAAGCAACTTGTGAACTTACAAGGAGCAAAGAGGTGAAAATTTACTCAGAGATTCTAGTCTACTCAGGTGTGAATTACTCAAAAGATTAGTCTACCCAGGTGTGAACTAAGAATGGTCTGTCCTTTGAAAAAGGTCTACTGTGATTGGTAGATGTAAGGACTTAGGGGAGGTGACATAGAAGAAAATGCCCTTTAAATAGGAGCTCAGATAGGAGCTCAAGGGATATTCTGAAACATTCAGATTGAGGATTAAGCTGGTGAAGTCAGCTGGGATGGAGCTGGCCTGGTGTCACTAGAATCCTTGCTGGGACAGATCTTGTGGTAAGTGATTAAGGACTGACTGATCATTTCTCTTAGGGCTTAGGCCTGGGTTGGCCAGGACTGGCCAGGGCCGGCTTATCCTTTTCTCATTATTCCCCTTTTTCTCTCTTTCTCTCCTTTTCTTTAAATTCCTCATTGTAATTAATTAAAATCTCTATAAAACCCAGCTGACTTGGGTATATTTGAATAATTGGGAATATTTCCCTGGTGACCACCTTATATCTGATTTAAAAACAAAACACTGTAGTGAAAACATATTTCCTGTGGTCACAATTTACTCATCCACTCTTTTATCTACTACAATTTATATCTTCCACTATTTTAATCACTACAGTTTATGACCTCAACTATTTTAATTATTACAGCTGCCTACAATCTCCATCAATTTTATTTTTTAAAGTAAAAATTGTCCTACTACCCAAACCAAGAACAAAGCAGAAAAAGAGAATTATAGAGCACAGGTTTCAGTGCAAATTTATTAAGTTAATATTAGTAAAAATCAAGCAAGCAAGCACTTATTAAGAACCTGCTATGTGCTGGATTACATCTGGTGCTAGGCCCTGGTGATATAAAGACAAAGAATGTAACAATTTTTACTCAAGGACTTTACAAGTCAAGGAGACAATAAGTACATATATGTATATATAGAATAAAGACAAAGAACATATAAAAATAAATATAAAGTAGTTATCAATTGGGAGATCAGGAAAAGTTTCTTATAGAAGGTGGTATGTGAACTAAAGTTTAAAGAAAGAAAGAAATTCTATGAAGTGGAGATAAGGAGGAATTTCATTCTAGGCATGGGGGACAGCCAATACAAGGGCCACCACAGAGGGGAAATGCCATGAGAAAAGAAAAAGAGAAGCCAGTTTGGTTCAACCCTTCTCATGAGAAAGGATAATATAGGATAAGTCTAGAAACGATCGTGGTTAAAAGTATTGGTGGAAGTTGATAAAAGTTGTAGAGATCAGTTTAGTATACCACCAACAACTATTTACTCATAGGAAAGGTTAGGATAAGAAAAGGAGGAAGGAAATAGGAGAGTATATCTCTTATATCATATAACTATGCCTATAAATCTAAACCCTATAATAAAATCTCTAAGAAACCCTAAATCTAAGGATCTTCTTATCTGACAAAGCAGGCCTAACTAAAACTACTCTATCTAAAATTATAATTCACTATCTAACTTACCTAACTAATAAAATAAGACTTTATTTTCTCTAATCTCCTTAAAAAGAATTTAAATCCAAATTGTAAATGATGACACTGCCTGTCATAGTGGCACACACACCTCAGAACTCCCTGCTTCCCCCCAAAGGCAGAGAAATGGAGTTCTCTCTTAACTGATTTTTTTTTCTTTTATAGTCTGCCTCTTAAAGAGATGGACAGCCAATCTGTCTGTTAATGACTCTTAAAGAGACAGAGTGATATTAAGAAACTCCCTCTAACATAAAAATTCTGCTCTTAACAAGACAGAGTGAAAAGAAGAAAACTCGTTATAACAAAACACAGGCTGGAATCAGAATTATGAATGACTTTAAAAGCTTTAGAGGAGTTTATATTTTATTATAGAAGTAACAAGGAGTCACTGTAGTTTACTGAGTAAGGAAATGGCAAGGTCAGAACTCTACCTGAGGACAATCACTTTGGTAGCGTGGAGGATAGGCAAGAAGATGATAAGGAGAAAATTTAAGGCAAGGAGAATAATCAGAACACAGAGAGGTGATATGGGCCTAAAATGGTATCAGAGTAGAAAGAAAAGAATCTAACATACAAGATAAGAAGGCAGAAATAGCAAGATTTGGCAAATGATATGGATATATGGGGTAAGAGAGAATGAAGAGTCAAGAAGGGCATTGAGATTACAAACTTGGGAAACTAGAAGAACGGTGGTACCTTCAATGGAAAAGGGAAATCTAAAAGACGGTTTAAGGAAAATAAAACAAAATAAAAACCAACAGTGAATTCTGTTTTAACCATCAAGAAAATGAGAGCAATACATTCTCCCAAATTATTCATAAATCAAGTTGGATTTATTTTGGGAATTCATGGATGATTCAACATTAGGAAAACTACTATTTTAATTAATCATGTGAATGACAAAAAATGTAATATTAAAAGATGAAGAAAGCCTTCAATAAAATACATTAACTATATATAATATAGATAGATAGATAAACACACCTTCCATATTATGACTCTCCTTATTGCAGTGTCAATATATCACAGGTCAGCAGGAGAAATTAAATGGGAATTTGGGGGGAGTTTCATGGAAGCCATATGACACTCAAAGGCCAGCAGATGACACAGAAAAAAGTTTAGAAACTATATAGCCTCTGACCAAATACTTAACCTAAATTTTACAATAAGGCACTATAATAAATACCCCATTAAAGAAAAAGAAAAAAAAAATCAGGCTTCTTCTCTGAAGAGAGAGCCAAAAAAATTTACAGGGATTTTTCAGATTATGGGGTATCATGCTCCAAAACATGATGTTGAAGGAATACCTCTGTGTGTATTTTTTTTTTGAGGGGGGAAACTTTATCTTCTATCTTGGAATCAATATTGATTCCAAAGCAGAAGGGCAGGGGACCCTGCTGCTTGCAGTGAAAGTAGAAACAGTGAGAATTTTCCATCACTGAGTTCTTAGATGATATATCTGTTCCTGATTAAAGTAAGCTGGGCCATAGGAAGGATAAGGTAATACAGGCAGTAAGGGCTAGGCAGTGGAGGTTAAGTGACTTGCCTGGGTTCATACAGCTAGAAGTATCAGGTCAGATTTAAACCCAAGACCTGTCTCCAAACTTGGCTCTCGATTCACTGAGCAATCTAGTTGCCCCCTAATAAATATGTATTTATTAAGTGCCTACTATGTGCCAGTCACTGTTAAACACTGAGGGGGGTACAAAAAAGGGGCAAAAGATAGTCCCTGTCCTCAAAGAGCTCTCAATCTAGGTCATGCTCCTTCCCATTAAAAAGAATAGTCATGAAAGAGCCCTTCTTTAAAATACTGCCATAGGTAGATATCTAAAACCAAGAGTTAGCACTATTTGCACTGGAGAAATAATAGACACTTTTCATGAAAGAGATAAAGCTGATGTCCAAATCCTCAAATTGCTTTGTATATATTTTGTACTTATAAGTATATAGGTTGTTTCCTCCCAGTAGAATACAAGGTCCTGTAGGTTCCAGTGAGGAGACTGAAGAGGAAAGAAGTAATATGACTTGCTCAGAGTCATGTTCCAGTTGGGTTGAGCCAAAATTTGCACAAAGGGCTCCATGACTCCAAATCCAGAGCTCTCTTCACTAAAGCACATTGACTCTACAAGAATAGCAATGCTCAATGAGTCCAAACCCATAACCCCTGAAATTAAAGTCTTCAAGAGTAAAAGAAATCTTGTTTCTATTGTTGTATTACCCAGTGTGGCATAGTAAGTGCTCACTAGATGCTTGTTGATGAGAACAAGATGCCCTTATCTCCCTATTCTTTTGTTCTAGAAATTCTAGATATAGTAATAAAACAAGTCTGAAATTTAAGTACCCTTTTAGTCTTAGAAATTTAAGTACCCTTTTAGTCTTCCCCATTGTATCAGAGATCCGTTCCCAAGAAGACCCACACCTGTGCAGGGACCATCCTTTTAATATACATTGTAGAGTTAACCACTCCTTCACACTATGGCTCCTTTCCCAAACCTGATTGTATCCTGTCAGTATAGTTTGGATGAACTCCCATTTCCTTGTAGCCATGGTAATGTCAATAAATCATATTTCCCCATCCTCAGTTCCCAAAAAGGTGTATAAGTTCCCCAAATTCTATTGTTCCTTCAGAGCCATCATCTAGTGGGGTGATATTCCTAGGGACACATCCCCAGAATCCCAGGGATATGTCCCCAGAGTCCCAGGGTGTAGGCTCTGTAAAATTCTTGGCACTGGATTCTGTGTAGCAGCTGAATATTGGGCCTATCCCTTTCCTGATTAAAGACTTGGTTTTTCTGACTATTTAAGTAGTTCTGTGGTTTTTTCCAAGTTAACACAAGTCTGAAATTAAAGGTATAAGCATCTGCAAAAATTGAAGCAAAATTTATTTCCTTTTCTGGGGGTGGGACATGTCTAATGCAGAAATTTGTTTTGCCAATACTATACATATTACACCTAAAATTTATAATTTTGTTACTTTCGTCATCTTGACAAATAGGGGAAGAAGACAATTTAGAACAGAAAATAAAATTGAATTTTAAAAATATTAAAAATAAAAGACTAGACTATCTCTAAAAATCATGCAAAGAAGAGACAAAATTATTCTTATTTGTTGATGGTCTGCTTGGAAAACTTCACACAACTGGCAATAAAACTAAATGTATTTAATAGCTCTAGTAAACCAGTAGGATACAAAATAAATACAGAGGGAAAATATTTCTATACAGTACCAACAAAATAAAAAAGAAATAGTAGGAAGAGAAAGTCTATTTGAAATAACTAAAAATACAAAAAGTATTTGGCAGTTTCACTACCAAGACTCATTCAGGATATACTACTACTGCTACTATTGCTGCTTCTACTACTACAAAATTTTGTTTACATTAATAAAGTAATACTTAAATAATTAGACTGACAGCTGACACCCTGAGCCTGGAGTCAGTAAAGTTTGAGTTCAAATCTGTCCCCAGACACACACTAGCTGTGTGTCAAGTTGGGCAAGTCATTTTTAACCTCTGTTTGCCTCACTTTCTTCAACTGTAAAATGGTGATAATGACAGCACCTATTTTCACAGGGTTGCTGTGAAGATAAAGTCACTTAACCCCCATTGCCTATCCCTTACCATTCTTCTGCCTTGGAACCAATATGCAGTATTGATTCTAAGACAGAAAGTAAAAATTGTTTTTTTCTTAAGTAATTTACCAAACATAATTATAGAATCAAAGATTTACAGCTGAAAGAAGGTCCTGTAGGTTCCAGTGAGGAGACTGAAGAGGAAAGAAGTAATATGACTTGCCCAGAGTCATGTTCCAGTTGGGTTGAGCCAAAATTTGCACAAAGGGTTCCATGACTCCAAATCCAGAGCTCTCTTCACTAAAGCACATTGACTCTACAAGAATAGCAATGCTCAATATGAGTCCAAACCCATAACCCCTGAGATTAAAGTCTCAAGCTGAGATGGACAGACAAACAGCAAAGAAATTACTTTACAAGACCAGGCAAATTAACAACAAAATTCATTTGGAAGAGTAAAAGAGAATTTTAAGGAAAATATTGAAAATATTTCAATTAAAAAATAAAGCATTACCAGGTCTCAAACGACATTATAAAATAGTAACATCTAAACTAATGTCAACTGGGTTTTTGGGAACCTCAAGTTTGCCCCTATCCCTTGGGAACTTGCCCTGAGGTAAGTCCCAGACTGACCTGGTTTCTGGCTAAACAATAAACCTTAAAGTACTTAATGATCCCAGTTTAGGTGGGATTGGTAGAGCATCTATAACATGTACCTGCATTGTGCTAAGTGCTTTTATTAATATGATCTCATTTGACTCTCACAACCACTCTGAGTGGTAGAAAACACTGATTAGTCTAATTTTATACAGTTGGGGAAAGTGAGGAAAATAAAAGTTAAGTAACTTGCCTAGGGTTGCATAGCTAGTTGTGTCTGAGGCCACCTCTGGATACTGGTCTGACACCCTGCATTCTAGACACTGTGCCACCAACTGCCCCAAATAACAGATAACAAGAAGATGCCCATGAATTGGAAAATGGCTAAACAAACCATGGCAACATAACAGAATAAAACTGTGATGTAAGAAACAATAAATATAAAGAATTTAGAGAAGCATGACAAGACTCAGGTGATTCTATGGAGCAAACAATAGTATCAGGAAAACCATATGCATGATAATCAACTAACTATAACAATGGAAATGGAAATAAGGAAAAGAAAGTTGAATGCTGTCCTAATTCTAACCACTACACTTGTCCCAAAGAGGTGGAAAAAGTATACCTCTCTTCCATCTTTGCGGAGGACTTTGACAGTGATACAAAATTGTTAGACTTGGTTGGGTTGATGTGTTAGCTGATGTTGTTGAAATGACACCTTCCCCACCTGCTTCTTTTTTATTCTTTATTACAAAGGATAGTTTCCCTATCTATTGGATAGGGAAGGAAAATTCTAAAATTATAATGGGGAAAAAATAAACATCAAAAATTTTTTTCAAAATAAGTCCCATCCTTCATTTGACAAATATGAGATAATGAAGGCCAATCTTGGTTCCAGAGATTACTGATGAAACACATTTTCCTCCTCTCAACAGTGGTGGTAAATAACAGATATTGACTATTACATATATCACACTGATGATTGTTTTTAACTTTTGTTATAAAGAGTTTTTTTATGCAGAAAAGTACCTATGAAATAAAACTAGAAAGCATCTGGGACAAAAAGTAAAGAGCTAACTAATATAAATAACATATATCATTATAATGCATAATAATATGTAAATAAAAATTAAAAACTGGAAAGTATCTTTGAAATAAAACAGTATCAACTCCAAGAAGGTAAGAATTTTTTTTAAAAAGATGAGTTTCCTGTACCCCAAAGAGATAATGGACAAAAAGACTTGTACAAAAATATTCATAGCTGCGCTCTTTGTGGTGGCCAAAAATTGGAAAATGAGGGGATGCCCATCAATTGGGGAATGGCTGAACAAATTGTGGTATATGTTGGTGATGGAATACTATTGTGCTCAAAGGAATAATAAAGTGGAGGATTTCCATGTGAACTGGAACAACCTCCAGGAAGTGATGCAGAGCGAGAGGAGCAGAACCAGGAGAACATTGTACACAGAGACTGATACACTGTGGTATAATCAAACGTAATGGACTTCTCCATTAGTGGTGGTGTAATGTCCCTGCACAATCTGCAGGGATCAAGGAAAAAAAAACACTATCCAAAAGCAGAGGACAAACTGAGGGAATAGAAACACCAAGGAAAAGCAACTGCCTGACTACAATGGCTGAGGGGACATGACAGAGGAAAGACTCGGAGCGAACACTCTGATGCAAATACTAACAACATGGCAATGGGTTCAAGTCAAGAACACATATGATACCAGTGGAATCACACGTCGGCCACGGGGGGTGGGAGGGAGGAAAAGAAAATGATCTTTGTCTTTAATGAAAAATGCATGGAAATGATCAAATAAAATACTATTAAAAAAAAAAGATGAGTTTCCCATTGCTTATACACTACAAAATGGCCAACTTATTTCTCAGCAAGAAAAAAAATTAATTTTAACATTAGAAAGGGGTCTTATAATTAACTGCTACTGTCAGGAACCAGCACTTATTCCTAGCCCAAAATCAAACACACGGTATTTCACTAGAAGTTAAAATATTTGAAACATAAATTTTTTGAATAGCAGGGCTGGAAGAAACCTTCAAGATTATTAAGTGCCATCCTTCATTTGATAAATATGAGATAATGAAGGACAAGGAAAATGAAGTGACATGCCCAGGCAACACAGCTGATTAATGAGAGTATCAGTATAGAATCCAAATGACCAAAATCTCAGATTTCTGCTATTTCACCTTTTGCAAGAGAGTGTTCAGTTTGCCAAAGTTTTTTCCCTACACTGTTTTCAGTAAAAGATTAACAAATCATGCTTTTTTGGTAAATTATCTTTGTCAACAATTCTCTAATTCTGTGGTTAGAAAGGGTATAACATGATCAAATAGGCTTACTTGAGTAAAGCTAAGAAAGCAGCAGGTTCCACATCTGGCAGTTCAATTTCTGTAGAAGTTGTGGCCATTCCACCATTAAACATTGCATCGAAGACAGCACTGCCCACAGCCAACACAAACCTAACATTCAAAAAGAGAGGGGAAAAAAGGTCCATTAAATTTTCGGTTTTTTAATCAGCACTGAAATATTACCCAATTAACTATACTCATTACTCTCTTTTGCTTACTCCCAACTGACCTTTTTTTAAAAAAGGTTAACATTTTATAGCATGTCCTGTAAAGAGTGAAAATTATGGTTGAGAATGAAAATATCTAAATTTAAATGGTCGCCAAGGGAAATCCCAAATAATAAAATACCCAAGTCAGCTGCCAAATTTTTATGGTGAATTAATTACAACAGGAGGAAGAAAATATTAGAGGGAGAGAGAGAGAGGAAGAGAAGGAAAGAGGTAGAGTAGGAAAGGAGTTTAACTCAGAACCATTCTGGCTCAGGCTGAGCCAAAGCGGGCGTTAAGGTCTTGGAGAGCCAAGGCAGGGAAGGGGGTCAGTCCTTATCACCCACGTGACTGGTCTGAAGGAAAGCTGTCTGCGGGGCTCCTCCAGGCTCAAGCTCCAGGATTGAACTGAACTCTAGCCCTCTCCACAGGAAGTCCCAAGAACTCCAGAGGCTGTTCTCTACCTCACTTCCTGCATCTCACATGTGCCAGTGGTGGCTCAAGCTTGACTTAGAACCACCCAGAGGTCTGTCCTTTTTTTGCACATGTCTGTTGAAGGCCATTTTCTCAAATAATTAAATCTTGAGTTTGATGCAGCCCTTCCTAATCTTGTTACACTGAATAGGGTGGAGAATGTGGGTTTCCAAGACCTGATTCTGTTATTCCAAGTATCTCTATTGTTATTGATCAGGAAATAGCTAAATCAGATCTTCTAAAGAATGGTCTGATTAGGGTGGAATAGTTTTGAAATTCACAGTCCAAATTCTAGGCTGACTTATGTGCAGAACACTTCCAAAGGCCTTCAACCAGCTCAATCAACTCAATGAACAATGATCTACAAGTTAAAGCAACTCTTAGATATCACCTCACACTATCAGACTGGCATATGTATATCATAAATATAGCATATATCATAACAAAAAAGGAAAATGACAGATGCTAGAGGGGATGCGGAAAAATAGGTACACTAATGCACCACTGGTAGAATTGTGAACTGGAACCACCACTATAAAAAGCAATTTGGAACTACATCCAAAGTATTAGGTCTGTATCCCAAAGACATCAAAGAAAAGGGAAAAGAACTGATAGGTACAAAAATATTTCTAGTAACTATTTTTGTGGTGACAAAGAATTATAAATTTATGCCCATCAATTAGGAAATGGATGACAAGTTGTGGTATGATTATAATGGAATACTATTGTGCTTTAAGAAATGATAAGCAGGATAGTCTCAGAAAATCTGGGGAAATTCCTATGAACTGATGCAAAGTGAAGTAAGCAGGACAAGGTGAAAATTATACATAATTAACAGCAGTATTGAAAAGATGGTCAAATATGAAAGATTTAACTACTCTGATTAATACAATGATCCAAGACAACTCCAAAGGCCTTATGAAAAAAAATGCTGTCTACCTCCAGAAAAAAACTGATGCCAACTAAAACATACTTTTTTCACTTATTTTATTTTTCTTGTAGTTTTTTGTTGTTATTTTTGCAACACGGCTAATATGAAAATGTTTTGCATGATATCGTATGTAGAATTTGTCATCGTATTGATTGTCTTCTCAATGAGTAGGGGAGACACTAGAGGGAAAGAACTGAGAACTCAAAATTTCTTTAAATTAGTGTTAAAGTATACAGTAAGACCTCATTTTTATGCAAATGCAACCTATTATGAATTCAGATGTGATTGTCAAGAAAAAAAGGCAGAAAAATACATACCCAATCATGCTCATTCTCACTCTGAGAAGCATTAGTGTGTCATTACATTGTTTTATACCAAACATTAGCTCCCACATCAGTCTCTGTCTGCACTTCTCACTAGTAATAAGTTATGTCTGCATCAGAGCAGTGTTTCTGTTTCATTAATGCTACAATGTTTTTAAAGTGTGATTAGGCATAGTTCATATAAGAAATACTAATTAAATAATAGGGTTTACTATTATACACAATTTTCAACCTACAGAATGGGTCTTGGAACATATTGGTCACATAAAACAAAGTCCTACTATAATTATAAAAAAAAAGAAAAAATTAATTATGTACTAAATAAATAGAATCACACTGTCCGACTAAAAAAAGTTTCTTATGGAATGAAGAAGATGAAATGGTAGAACAGGAAAAAGTTCTAAGAACACTGCATGTCAAAACTAGAAGAAAACACAGTGTTCAAGCTAGAAGAGCTCTTAGAGACTATCATTAGTCTTTAGATGATCTTTATAGCGGAAAAACCTGAAAGCCTAAAGGGAAGTGGATGATGTGCTCAAGGATCACAAATCAACCTAATCTTGGTCAGATTAGTCCATCTGAACAACACAATAACAAGGAAACTAAAGCTCTAAGACATTAAATGATTTCTTAAGTAGGCACAGCTTTCCACTAACAATAGTAAAATTCATTTTTCCTTAATACTTAGAACTACTTTCCCTAATCTGGAATCTAAATTCTGAAAGTTCTCCAAATTATTAATGGAATTAAATTATACGTTTTATAGCTGCAACTTCTAAGAGTCCTAAAACAAAGATCATTTCTACTGATGACCTTTCCATGTAACAAATGCCATTCTCCAAACCACTTGTTCTAAGAGTGCCTTATGTCTCCAGTTTAGTCATACTGACAAATAGATGAAAGTCAGCTTAGTGTGGTGGAGAGAGGGTTGGTCTGGCATCAGGAATAACAATGTTCAAATCTCACTTCTGATACATATTAACAATGAGACTATGGACAAGTTTATTTAACTTCTTAATTTATAGATCTGTCCTAGCAAAAGTTTCAGTATAGAAAGTTCCCCAAACAAATTAAATCAGGGGTCCAAACTGTGTATGTACACACACCCAGACACAAACGGAATGGCTTACAGTTATACACATGTTAAACCTATTATCTGATTTTATCCTCAAATCCAGACCTTACACGAAATCTGATATTCTTACAGAGAAAAATTAAAATGCTTTTCTAAATCAAAGAAGAATTCTAAACAACTGCAATTTCCCCTACTTAATAAATTCCCGTGGTTTTTTATGCCTCCGAGGATCAAATATAAAATTTTTCTTTGGTTTTTAAAGCCCTTTACATACTCACTCCTTCTTACTATCCTACTTCCTTACATTTTACTTCCCTATCTGTGAGTTCTACAATCCAGTGAAACTGGGCCTTTTTGTTGTTCCTCTCATGCAACTCATCTCCTAACTCCATTTTTTTTTTGATACCTGTCCCCCATGCTTAGAATGTCCTTTTTTCTGACCTCTCTCTGGGCTTCCTTTAAAACTAGCTTAAGTCCACTTCCTAGAAATGTAACTATAGGAAATTCACTTAACCCTTTTTGCCTAGCTTTTGCCCTTCTGTCAGAGTTGTTAGTTACTAAGACAGAAAGGTTGTTGGTTTTTTTTAAAGACTAGTTTAAATCCCACTTTTTTCCACTTTATTTTTATATTTTATTTTACCAATTACATGGAAAAACAAATTTCCATATAAGTTTTTCAAAGTTATATGATCCAAATTATCTCCCTCGCTCCCTTCCCTCCCCCTTCCTGGTGCTGGCAAGCAAATCAATCTGTAAATCCCACCTTCTTCAAGGCATCTTTCTCTCTAAGATTACTTCCCACTTACCCTACATATATCTTATATGTACATAGCTATCTGCAGGTTTACTCCCCCACTAGACTTGAGTTCCCTAACAGCAGAGACTACTTTTGCCTTTGTAATCCCACGATGCCTGCACACAATAAATATTTGATTCATAGTATGCATATTTGCTTCAATAATATAGCTGCAAGTATCCATCATACCATTCTTATTCAGGTCTTATCCATCATACCATTCTTATTCAGGTCTTCCCACAATTTTTTGCAACAGGTCCACCTAATGTAAATTAGATAGATTTCTTCACTTTCACTGTATACCATAGACATACCAATGTAGCACACAAACTATCTATGAGTTAACTTTTCCTTCTCACTAAAATCTCAGACAATATTATATGCTAGCTGATACTTAGAAATTCAAACACTGACTCTGCAATTGCAACATGAAGGAAGCTGAGAATGACGATTGTCTTTGTGCATTATCATCTATTGATGTACCCTCATGTGGTTTTGAAGTCCAAAGGCTGAGGCGCAGAGTTTGTGGCACGTGGGGCATGGGATGCCCGTTGTTACGGGAGGTGCAGTTGTGGCCTGATGTCGGCGTTCACGTGCAGCGGCAAGACATCCACGTCACTCATCTTCAAAGGTGGCGGCAGCATGGTTAATGTGGGTTCGCCAGCTGCTTCTGTGAGAGGCAGTGAGTTCTAGTTGCTTTGGTGTAATGCCAGCCCACCTCAAGTTGGACTTTAGCTGATCCTTGAATCTTTTCTTTGGTCGGCCTTGTTTCCTGAGTCCAGCTGACAGTTCACCATAGAATACCTGTCTTGGTATTCGCTGTGGGTCCATGCGGATGACGTGTCCAGACCATCGTAGCTGGGTTTTGAGGACCAGGACTTCGATGCTGGTGGAGTTGGCTCTGTCGAGGACTTCCTGGTTGGTGATTCGGTCCTGCCATCGGATCCTCATGATTGACCGGAGAGAGCATTGGTGGAATTGCTCCAAATGCTTCATGTACAGTGTCCATGTCTCACAACCGTACAGGAGCGAGCTGAGGACCACTGCGTTATACACTTTGAGCTTGAAGGATCATTAACATGTCACTATCTGTAAAAACAATCCCTAATGTTTTAGCCAAAGGTTCCTGTGGCCCTATTACTCTCAAGCAATACTGTATATATAGAACAAAAACTATCCCCTAAAAGAACTATAAAACAATTTTCACAGTAGCACAACACCTGGCCCATAGTAGGCAATTTAATAAATATTTACTGAGTGATTAAGTGAAAATGATCAATGAAGGAATTTACTTTTTTTGTGTGTTGTTTGATGCGGGTGGGAGAGTAAGAGGTAGATAAAATAAATGTCTGGAAAGGGAAAGAAGGTAAGGATCCTTAAGTAACTAAAAAGGAATATAGGTTCTCTGCCTTGAACACAAAGTAGGCTCACTGAATAGAACTGAATGTAAAAAATCAATTTCACAGATCCAGGATAGGGAGGTATGCCTAGACAGTAGTAGCCCCTATGGAAAAAAACATGAAAGCTCAAACAGAATGCAAGCTCGATCTGTTTCAATGATGTATAATGGAAGCCAAAAGAAAACAGATGCTACTACAGGCCTAAGAGGAAGCTGTCCAGAATGAGAGGCAAAGGTGGCAATAGATTCTGGCCTGGAATACTATATTAAGCCTTGGGAATCATATTTGTTCTTGTAGCTGTTGTTTTAAACCCTTACCTTTCATCTTGGAATAAATACTGAGCATGGTTCTAAGGCAGAAGAGTGGTAAGGCCTAGGCAATGGCAGTTAAGTGACTTGTCCTGAAAGCAGCTAGAAAGTACCTGAGACCAGATATGAACCCAGGACTTAACATCTCTAAGCCTGGCTCTCAAACCACTGAGCCACCTCGCTACCCATTGGGCATCATATTTTGGATTAAATATAATCTTCAGAAACCCCATATTAGGATTGGTTGATGGGAATAGGGAATGGAGAAGCATGGAGATGAGAAGATTTAAGGGAGCCATAAAAATAATAAAAATGTGGGAAAGAGATCAGTTATTCTGCTTGCCTCAGAGGGCAAGAGCAGGAACAAGTAGAAGCTGCAGAGACACATTTAGACCTGATGTAAGAAAAGGTTTCATAAAAATCAGAACTACACTAAAGTAGAATGGGCTGTTTCAGGAGGTTATCAAGTTCCCCTCATTGGAGGCCTTTGAACAAAGGCTGGATGGCTACCTGTTAAGAATGTTGTAGACTGGTTTCAAGTAAGATTGGACTAGACAGTCTTTCTAATACTTGGATTCCATGATTAACTTTGAGAAGACTAAGGACTACTACTAGTCTAGACTATCAACTCAATCCAGGCTAAGATTATCTTACTATGCCTTAGTTTCTCTATCTGCAAGGTAAGAACAATGCTACCTAACAACCACATAAATGTCTCTTGAGATTGTTTTAATATAATATCTGATATTTCAATAGTAGGAATAAAGCTATGAAATAATTGCTATCCCCTTTCGGGCTGAAATGGAGCATACAAAAATTGTGCACACTATAATAAGAGAAAAACTAGGGGGGAAAAAACAGAGGACATGGAATTTGAGGGTTGAAAAGGAGCTAAGGGATTATTTAGTCTAATCCTTTCATTTTACAGATAAGAAAACTAAAATATATAGTGTGACTTGTTAAGGTCACAAACGTGGATAGTATCAGTGCAAAACTACCCATTGTGGGCTTTCTCCATTATACCATACAGCCTCCTTTGAGTGAAGATTTCTTTTGGCTCATGCCTTATTATAAGAACTTTATAACCAGGACAGATTTTGAGGTTGTCCAGAGAAAGTCCATCCTGGAACAGGTATGGCATTTGAACCCAAGATCTCTGAATGTTCTTTTCATATTACCACACTGCTAGCTTTGACTCAATTCTCTAAGACCAGATTAAGAAACTCCTTTAACAACAATGAGCATCAGCACCCTTTCACATTGCCTCTATTATCTGCTGGCTAGTCAATGCCATGACTAAAGGAGATTGAGAGATGGTTACCCATAGTCAAGACTGCAAGAGAATAGCCAACAAATCAATGTAGCACTTTCTCTGGATTTTCACTTTGAAGAAGTCTAACTTAAGGAGATTCAGTGTTTAGCACTACTCTACAAGTAAACACCTTTTCAAACAACTTTTATTCACCTGTATTATTCCAATACATAAGATAAGATAATACAAAGATTGAAAGTCACTGTGCATTTCAAACCATACCATAACCCATTGAAAAGGTTTCTTCTCTACTCCTCACTTCCACCTCCAAGGAATGCTATGGGAAAGAAACTCTCATTTAGAATATCCTAGCAATCTAAATTCTCCCTACTTCCTAAAATAGTTTTTTCCAAATTGACTTACCTAAGGAATACTTTTGGCCTCCAAATGCAACATACTGGTCTAAATATGCATTTACTAAAACTTCACTCAGCACCATAGGTAGAAAAGTCATGATTTTAATTAAACTTTTCTTTTATATGTTGTCTCCCTCCCATTCCTCTATTAGAATGAGAGCAAAGACTGTCTCAATTTTTAATACATACCCCCCAAGGGCTTAACTCAATGCTTAACATACAGTAAGTGCTTAATAAATGCTTTTCCATTTTAGTTAAGATTATGAGGCCTCAAGAATGAAGTACAATCTCAATGTACATAAATTGAGTGTAAATTGGAAAAGTTAAAATATTTATAATATGGTAATTTTCAGGGAATGCTCCAACATTAACCATGGATGTATTACTTATCCTCTAATCCAGATATCTGCAAAAAAAGGAAATACAATATTTATATTATCTACCTCACAAAGCTATAAAAAATGTTTTTCAAGTCCCAAAGTGCTAACCTTTTTTCATATTGTATATGCCTGCTTTTAAATATGTTTCTTATATATAGAAAATCATTGACTTTTGCTTTCTTATCCATTCTCCTAGATTCTTTCATTTTAGTGGAAGGACCAAGCACATAAACGGAAACAAAAAAATTTTAGATGTTTGAAATTCAAAAAGACAAGTACTTTTATTTCATACTCCATGACTTTTCCTATATTTTTGTTATAAAAATTTCTTAGCATTCTAGAAACTTTTCAAATAATGTGGTTCTACCTATAAGAACTAAATGCAAATGATTCAATACTTTTTACTTCTGTTAAAAATAAGAAAAAATGTTCCTTCATTTATTTCTACTGGATCATTTCTTTGTCCATATTAGTCATTTCCCTTTGAAGTAGCAGTAGAATTGGCCAAATCTTGATAAAACCTTGTGATTCACATTTTTTTCCTAATTTTTCAGATTTTCAGAATTTATAGTTTGGTATATAAATAGTATAGTTGTCATAAAATTGCTTTGCTTGCATCTTAATGTCTGACTGATGAATAAATTTTAGAACTAATAAGAAATATGTCATCCCTCTCTAGTGAATTTGGTGATGGAAATGCTACAACTGAGGCAGTGAAAAGTATTCTTCATCAGATTACAGCAACAATGAATCCATCAATGAAGTTCCTTCTATAACTGATAATCTAAAAGGTAATGAGAAGTGTTTCTAGGGCGGCCAGACCCAAGTTCTTGACAAAAGAGATGACTACTATCAAATAAAATTATATGTGTAAAGTACTTAGCCCAGTGTCTGGCACAGAGTAGATGCTATTATTATTTAGAGCCACAATGTCTGATAGGTCAAGATGGTTCTTCCTGACAATGAATGGGCTTGTACTTCTCAAGCAGAGCAACAACTATATACTATTCACTTCTATCAGGCCCTACTACAAATTTTACAATCTGGGTTGCCTAGAAAAATCCTGTTTCTTCTTTCCAAATTTTATTATTTATTCCTAGAACCAATGCTTAGAAAGATTCAGAAATGTTCGAATGCTAGGAGCAAGTAACAGGAAATGGTAATAATTAGTCCATTCCATTAGGTGAATCAGAAAAATGTATTAGGTGCTGCTGTCACTTATGGCATCATTGACTGAAGAAACCTACTCATAAAAAGTTATGTGGTATAGCTTCTGAGGGTTATTCAATAAAATTATGCCATGTAATCAATTCATAGGCATAATCAACTTTTACATGAAACTAAAAAGAAGCAAAATCTATCTCAGAAAAAAAATTCTATGGAATTCTGTTATTGAGAGTTGTCTGAGATTTACATATACCAATTGAGGAGCAATTGCCACCTTGCAAAGCATGTTATAAATTTATTCCATATATGTCAAATATGCCAGACAAATTGGATCTGAAATTTTGTTTGGCAATAGGCAACAAATTATGTGGCAACAGAAAACAAATACTTATCCAATGGATTCTCTTACTTGGAAAGAGACTAGAAAATGACAGCAGAGTATCTGAGGATCATGAAACCCAAGACCTGGAGCAGTTAATTTATACTCCTTGATCTTTTCCTGAGACTTGTAAAGCAAAGGGACTATCAATCAGAACCACTGAGAATGACAACAGGAGAACAAATACACAAATACACACCCTGCATGAAA
Organism: Monodelphis domestica; assembly: GCF_027887165.1. NCBI lineage: Eukaryota > Metazoa > Chordata > Mammalia > Didelphimorphia > Didelphidae > Monodelphis > Monodelphis domestica. The sequence continues at coordinate 76,369,935 of NC_077229.1, forward strand.
CTCCCGTTTTATTAAATCTACCTTAAAACCTACAGTGATACTGACTTCAGAGCAGTATAAGAGATCCAAATCCATACCTATTATGAGAACCCTCCATCCAGATGTTCAGATTATAGCAGAGAACAACTCAAATTCAGAGATTATTCTATTTTACAATAAGAGTAGGGTAGGAGTAGATATTCTTGACCAAATGACAAGGAGTTACTCAGTGAAAACAGAAAGTGATCTCCAGTCTCAATCTCCAACTGTAAACTCAGTAAGCTTCTCTTCAGTAAGCTCAAACTGGATGTCCAGGAGACATCTTAAACTCAACTCATCCAAAACAAAGCATTATCTTTCCCCCAAACCCTCCTTCCTTCTATATTATTATTAGAGGATGACATCATCCTCTCAGATTCCCAACCTAGAATCTGAATGGACTCCTCACTATCTCTCATCCCCATTTCCAAGCTGTTTCCAAGGACTGTTGCACCATCTCTGTATTACACTCCCTTCTCTCCTCGGACACTGATACTTCTCAGGTGCAGATCCTCAGCACCTCATGCTTAGATCATTGCAATAGGCTGCAGGTGGCTCTACCTGTCTCAAGTTTCTCCCATCCAATCCATTCAGCCACTAAAATGCTTTTCCTAAAATTGAAGTTCTGACTATGTCACCCCCATTCTATGTATCTCCAGTGGCTCCCTATTACCTCCAGTAGCTAATACAAAATCCTGTTTGGCATTCAAAGCTCTTTCATGGCCTAGCATCTCCCCAACCTTTCTATTTTTTTTTTTATATCTTAATCCTAAAAATGTACTCTTTGATCCAGTGACACCAACTTCCTGGTTATTCTACAAGACAATCCATTTCTCAGCTCTAGTATTTTCTCAGATTGTCCCCCCAACCTGGAATTGTTCTACCTCTTCATTTCTACCTCCTAGATTCCTCCAACTGCTAAATAAAATTTCATCTCCTACAGAAAACCCTTCCCTTACCACTCTTAATTCTAGTACTTTTTCTGTTAATTATTTCCTTTTTATCTTGTATATAGATTTTTTTTAAAAGGGAGGAAGACTTATTTGTATAAAAATATTTATAGAAGTTTTCTTTATGATACTGAGGAGATGCTTACCAAAGAGGAATCAATGAATAAGCTATGGTATGTGAATGTAATGAAATACTACTTTACTATAAAGAAATGATAAGCAGGATTTCAGAAAAACCTGCAAAGACCTATGTGAACTAATGCAAAGTGAAGCAAACAGAACCATGAGAACATTATACACAGCAATGTAAGATGAACAACTGTGAATGACTTCGATATTCTCAGCAACACAATGATCCAAGACAATCCCAAAGGTTTTATGATGAAAATGCTACCCACCTCTAGAAAAAGAATTGATGGGGTCTGAATGCAGATCAAAGCAGACTTTAATCTTCACTTTATTTTCTTCATATTTTATTTCAATGTCTTCTTCCACAATATAATGAATATGGAAATGTTTTGTATGCACATGTATAACCAATAATAAATTACTGTCTCAGGGCCAGGGGAGGGGAAGGAGGGAGAGAATGTGAAATTTAAAATGTCAGGAAATGAATGCCAAAAATTGTTTTTTCATGTAAATGGGAACAAATTTAAAAGTATTACTGTAATTGTAAAAAAAATAAAATTTTAAACCCTAGCTATATAAATCTGGGCAAATCACTTAATTGCTGTCTGCCTCAGTTTTCTTATTGGTAAAATGGAGATAATAATAGCACCTATACCTCAAAGTTCCTATATCAAATGAGATAATATTTGTAAATCAGCACAGTTTCTGGCACATAGCAGACAATTATTCCTTTCCTTCCTTCACCAACCCCCTATTCCTAGCACTCAGTACACCAGAATTCTAGAGAACAGTTTGGAAAGTCTTGGAAGATTTCAGGAATGACTTCCTTCATGTTTTATACTGAGCAAAACATCACCCCTGTTGTTCTGTGTTACAATTTAAGTATAACTCTTTCTAACAATGTATTCCTTATTAGGAAGTTAAGTATATACAGTAAAACTCTAACATGATACATCATATCAGTGCTTCTGATTCTGTTGTTTTTTAATGTTTTAACATTTTCTAACAAAAGCTGTTAAATTGTGAGGGTCTTTGTTTCTTGTAAATGAGGACCCCAGATTACACTGGGATTCTATTGGTAGAGCTGAAATGTCTCAATTAGACATGGGATAGAGAGAAATGGGCAGGTTTTTCTAATTACATAGAACATACTTAAATAACGTTGATGCAGTATTTAATAAGTGACTATTTTCCCACAGAATCTCCAATAATTATTATTTTCCTTTTTTTGTCATCTGCCAATCTGATAGATAATTTTGGTAAATAAATTAGCATTAATGCAGCACCTCCTATATGCCAGGAACTGTACTAAGCACAAGATACAAAAAAGTACAAAAGATAGTTCCTGCCCTCTAGGAGCTCAGAATCTAACAAGGGAGACAACTATGTACAATAAATATACATACAGGAAAACTGTTGAGTTGGGTGAAAGACAGACATCAAAGGGAGCTGAATTGCCCTGGAAAGAGCTCAACGAGACCCCTCACCAGAGGTGCTAGTCCTCCCTGAAATCCCAATACAACCCAAAATTGGAGGAAATCAAGAACTGGCATTACAAAGGATGAAGTAAGCCTTCTCACAAAAGACGGGATTTTATCTTGGACTCGAAGGAAATCAAGAAAGCCAAGAGATGAAAATAAGGAAGAAGCGCATTCTAGACATGGGGGACAGCCAATAAAAATAGGTTGGGAAATGGAAGAAGTGTCTTGTGGTTGGAAGAACAGCAAGGAGGTCATTGATACCAAATAGCAACACTCAGGCAGGAGTAAGTGATAAGAAGACTGGAAAGGCATAAGGAAGCCAGGGTCTTTGACTGGCAAATGGGATTTTATATGTGGCCCTGAAGAAGATATGGGGCCACTAGAGTTTAATGAATAGTGATTAATATGGTAGACCCTCAGAGTGGTTTTTAATTTTTATTTCTCTCATTATAAGTGGGAGTACATTTTTATATGGTTGTTGATAGATATTTTCTTTTGAAAACTGCCTATTGGGGAAGCTGGGTGGCTCAGTGGATTGAGAGCCAGGCCTAGAGACGGGAGGTCCTAGGTCCAAATCTGGCCTCAGACACTGCCTAGCTGTGTGACTCTGGGCAAGTCACTTCACCCCCATTGCCTAGCCCTTACCACTCTTCTGCCTTAGAACCAATGCACAGTACTGATTCTAAGACGGAAGGTAAGGGCTTAAAAAAAACAACTGACTATTCATATCCTTTCAAAAACTGTCAATAGCTGATGGTACAACTTCTTACCTTCTAACTCTTTCTTAGACTTTTTCTATTCAGGATTCTTTTCTTACAACTAATAAAACTACTCTTAAACATCACCATTTAATCAAATTCAAAGGTCTTTTTTCAGTCTTCATTCTTTTTTATCTCTCTTCAGCAATTGGCACTGTTGACATGCCCCTTCCTTAGCATCCAAGATGCCATATTAACTAGATTTTCCTTATGCTTCAACTCTTTTGCTCTTTTATCTTCTTTTTGACACTTTAAAATGGGTGCCTTCCAATTTTACATCTTTAGCCCTCTTCTCTCTCTATATATATTCACTTAGCAATTTCTTCCTTCTCCCATTCTCTCATGTCCAATCTATCCTATATATTCCAGACAAAGTCAGCTTCCTTATGCAAAAATCTGTCATTCCTTTGGTCAGAAATCTTCAGTGGGTTTCTACCTCCTAGGGGGTAGAGTTAAAACTTTTTTGCCTGGCAATCAAAGCCCTCCAAGTTAGGCACCACACTACCAATCTTACTTGCTGTTATTCTCCTTCATGTTTCAGGTAAACAAATTCAGTACATGCTCTACATTTTCCCACCCTTTGATGCTTATTTAGAATTCTGCTTCAATCAATCAATTAATATTTATTAAGTGCCTACTTATGTGCAATGCATTTACTAAGTGCTGAGGATACAAAGAGGTAAAAGGCAGTCCTTGCCCTCATGAAGCTTACAATTTAGTGGGGGAAACAACATGCAAATATATACAAAGCAAGGAAATAATTAACAGAAAGAAGGCACTGGAATTAAGAGGGGTTGGAAAAGGCTTCCTATAGCAGGTGGGTCAAAGCAGAATCTGTCTTAATCCCTGTTTCAAATTACCAATCTTTCAAAGATTACAGAAGACAGTGATACCCCCCCTTTTCCCCCCTGCCCCAATAAAACTCCACTTATCCAGAGTAAAATTCCCTATTCAATTGATTTTCATATGGCAAGATCTCTACTGACCAGAAGAGAATACAACAGAACTATCTACCTACCCAGTCATCCACAGTAAACCTAAAATTACACTCATCTGTGAAATATGACCATTCAGATTAGATGACCAGTTAGAATGGATTCCTTACTCCTCCCACTCAAACTTTATACCTAGTCAGCAAATCCTATTGATTTTTCTTTAATAAAGTTTCTCAAATTCATTTCCACTGTGACCACCCCAATTACCATACTCTTTACAACCCTCTATATAAATGCTAGCTCTAATCATCGTTTTAAATTATTATTATTATCTAACCTGAACAATTATAATGGCCTCTCATAACTGGTTATCTTGCCTTGAGTTCTTTTGGTCCCACAGAACTACCAGGTTAATGTTCCTCTACCCATTACTTAGATTTCACTACTCTGCTCAAAAATTCTTTAAATTCAAGCTCCTTAACCTGATATTCTACAATCTGCACCCAACCTACTCTGGCAGCTTTATCTGCCAAAAAATCTGGCCAAACTAAATTATTCACAATGCCTCATACACAGTTTATGCTTTCTTATCTCTGTGCCTTTGGCAATTCTGCTTCCCTTTCCTCAAAAATCCTCTCTACCCACACCAACCCCACTCTGCCTTAAAATCCAACTCCTTTCTAATGCCCAGGGTCAAATGCTACCTCTTTCATAAAGTCTTTCCCCAATCCTCTCCGCTTAGGAATGCGCCCTACAACCCCCAAATCCTTATGTCTCTCTATAGCAGTCTTCTGGACTTGATTATATACTAACAAGGATTATAACTATTAGATGTATATCAATAAATGTTGATTGACTGATTGACTGATCTCTTGATAGATTCATTTTTACAATTCCCCCTAGTGGTACCTCATACTCTACAAGTATTAATTGTTCAAGCCAATTATCACCTGAGTACTTTTCAGTCATCTCAAAAATATCTCTTGGTGTACTAGACACTAGAGACAACATAACAGAGAATACAGGGAAGCACTCTCTAAGTTAGAAAGAGCTGGGCTATCTAGCCTCTGACATACACAGGCTGCATGACCACTGCCAAATCACCATCTCTCAGTGCTCTGAGCCAGGGTGTCAACCTCAAAAAAGAAAAGAGAGCCACTTACGTACAAGAATCCTGCTGGTTACATATTTCAAGATGCAATATCTAGGTTTTATTATAATTTTGTTAAATTGTTAACTATTTCCCAATTATATTATACTTGGGTTCCCACAGACTTGGGAGTGCTGCTTAATTTGGGCTTAAAACTAGAAATACTCATGACTCCCTGGGTGACCTCTCTACTTCTACCTTCTCCTGCTGTCAGTGCCTTCTCTGATACAGCAGCTTTTTTCTCTTGGTTAGTTCCTCTCTTAAACCTCTATTTGAGGAAGCACAAATCAGCCACGTCACTTCAAACACACAATTTCCCAGAATATTTCTGCACCCTGTCCATGGACAGATACCTTCTCCTACTCTCCCTTTTCAGCTCTCTTTTATATAGTTTTTTACTACTAAAATATAAGCTTTTTGAAGTTTTTGTTTGTACTCTTAACACAATGCCTGGCCCCTAGTAAGGGCTTAATAAATTCAATCATTTTCTCTTTCCCCTTCTCTATCTTTGTCTCCTTCCTCTCCTCTCTTTCTCCCTGAATAACTTTGTTTTTTCCTCTTCCTCCTCAGGTGCTGACCTATATTGATTGAGAGAATTTCCTCAAGATATGTTCTCTGCCCCAATGAAGTCACAGGTCCAGATCCCCCTAAATACTAGCAATTTTATACAACTTACACTACATAAGTGGGAATGCTTATAATCCTGTACCAAGTATTAAATATGATTCTTCATATGAATTCAATATCAATAATAAGTCTCTGGTTTGAAGACCTTCTATTATGAAGCAGCAAACACTGGAAAGAACACAGTCCAAAGTCCCTTTCAGTTCCTCTGAAAACACATACTACTGTACCTGAAAAAGTAACTGAGAGGAATGAATTTTGTAAATTATCAAGTCTTACATGAAGGCAAATTATTTGTAGTGTCATTCTACATAACTTTCTTTCTTTCTTTTTCCTTACCGTCTGTCTTGGAGTCAATACTGTGTATTGGCTCCAAGGCAGAAGAGTGATAAGGGCTAGGCAAGGGGGGTTAAGTGACTTGCCCAGGGTCACACAGCTGGGAAGTATCTGAGGCCAGATTTGAACCTAGGACTTTCCGTCTCTAGGCCTGGCTCTCAATCCACTGAGCCACCCAGCTGCCCCCCCTACATAACTTTCAACAAAGAAAGTTACTATAAAAATTATTTTTTTTGCTGAAAAATACTCCAGCTACATGTCTAGTAAAACAAAAATGGCCTAAGTAGGCATGTTCAACTACTCGGTCCAGCTGACAAGTTTCAGATTTTTATTTTTCAAGTTAGTGCCATCTGAAAATCATGAGATCTGGCTAACAAGTAACTCTAATCATTGTTATATCTCTTACTCTTTGCTAAAAGTATTTTTTAAATTGTTTAGGGCTGTGCAATTGTAACATTTAATAACAACCTCTTGCAAATTATTCTGTAGATCATCTGGAAATACATATCCAAAGGCAATTACTGACAAATATTTGATAAGTCTATTTTTTAAGATGTTTTACCATAAGCCTATTTTTTAAAATAACATTTTACCATCCAGAACACATGACACTCTTAAGTAACTATGCAAAATGGGTAGGAGACTAAAGAGCAGTGATCAAAATCAAATTTCCAGTGAAACCCTCCAACTTGTAAAACTACACAAATCACAGCATTAGAATTGTCAGGGCCACTAGGGGTACCAATAATTCAAGGTTCTAGTTTTGCAAATGGCAAAAAGAGAAAGAGGAGAAGAGTAATTTCCCCAAAGTTCCATAGCAAATTAATGAAAGTCAGAATCAGAATCTAGGTTCCCTGACTTATAGTACTGTTACCAGTGTTCTTTCCACTCTACCAAGGTGCTTCTAAATGCAACTCAAATGAATGCCATAATAAACTGAAGACAATAACTAACATTCCTATCTAGCCAATAGTGTGCACCCACAGCCTATAGTTACTGCATTTTACTTTTAAGTAGTTGTTCAGGCAGATCTCCTCTACATCAAATATCTATACTACCCTCCTGGTACATTCAACTATGAACATCTCCTCCCCTCAAATTCAGAAAGCAATCAATGTAAGGCTTTTCCAAGCTTCCATTCTACACAATTTCCTTTTGAAGAAGTCTTGGTTTCAAACACAGGAGGACTTAATTGTCCTCAATTATCATTACCAATTACCATTTGCCTTTCCATCTTCATTTAGGGCCATCAACCCTTTTCTTCTATAAAACAATCGGGTTGCTGGATAAAAATTTCATTTCAGAGGCCCATCAAAGATTCCGTATTGGACCTATGGGTGAAGTTGCCAAAACATCAATTCCACCTGAAGACAGCTCTAGAGAAACAAAAGACAGTCTGGGGAAGAAGAGGCAGCACCACTTAGCAGAAAAAGTACCAGTTTGAAAGCCAGAAGCCATGGGAGCCACACCTGCCTCATGAAGAACAAGGAGGGGCCTAGTTGACTCTTGCCTCCAAATACAGAACTCTTCCTATTATACCCTATGTGCAGCTTTACTCCTTAAAAGTACATTGTCTATTAATGACATACAAACAGAAAGGCATTTGAGGCTGAAAAGGTTTGTAACTTCAAGAGAAAATAAAAATATCTTTTTATCAAGAATGACAATAGGGGCAGCTCAGTGGATCGAGAACCAGACCTAGAGACGGAAAGTCCTAGGTTCAAATCTGGCCTCAGACACTTCCCAGCTGTGTGACCCTGGGCAAGTCACTTGACCCCATTGCCTAGCCCTTACCACTCTTCTGCCTTGGAGCCAATACACAGTATTGACTCCAAGAGGGAAGGGAAGGGTTAAAAAAAAGAATGACAATAAAAATCTGTTGTAAAGTCTAAGATACAAAAATAATTTACAAAGATCCCTAGGGAGATAAAAACAATATGACAGAAGGCAAGGTGGCTAAAGAAAAGGATGACATAGATAAAAGGTAAAAAAGGAACACTTGGGTTACAAGCACAGAGTTTGGGAGAGCACAGCAATTTGCCTATTAAATTGCAATTCAATCAACATTCAAATAAAAGATCACAATATTTAAGGTAAAAGTCAACACCAGGTTAGTTTTCTACTTCTTATGGTCTATTTATGCCCTATTAGGCCATGATATTTCTGACTTCTTCCCTTTCATGTCTCACAGCCTGTAATCTAGCTCTTGCACTGTACAACTTACATGTAAACCCTAAGGGGTAGGGGCTATGTTATGCTTTTTATATACTCTTTTTGAGGATATAACTTTGAACCTGAAATCTACTGAACTAAAAATGCCTCACCTTCTCTAAAATGTCTTCCCTGTTCATCTCAGGCTAGGCAAAATGATTTGCCCAAGGTCACACACAGCTATTAAATATCAAGGCTTCAATTCAAATTTGAGCCTTCTGACTCCAAATTCAGGACCAAATAAGATATTTGTAAAGCTCTTAGTACAGTGCCTGTTTGTATGACTGTTTCCTTCCTTCCTTCCCCTAATCCAAGTGTCTCCACAAGGGACTGGTACTAGTTGCTATTTTCATGGATCACTGGTCACTGACTTTGCATAAACTGACTGGGGAGAGAGAGAATGTCTTGTATTAAAAATAATTATACAAAGGAATAAGTAGTGAGTCTCAAATAAGTAGCATCAATCATAACTGTTGCATTTCAGAAGAAGGAACCACCTCTATGGGGTGGGATGGTCAAGAAAGGCCTCCCAAAGAAAATAAAGCATTTGCAGTTCAACAAGTATTTTTTTCATGCCTACCACAATGCTTAGCATGGAGAATACAAAAGGAGTATGGCCATGGTCTCTGCCTTCAAAAACTTTAAATGCAGGTATATACAGTAAGAGCTGTAATACAAGAAGGTAGGAATGAAAGGTAAGCTATCTTAAGTATCTATCCTATACAATAACCAAGTGACCAAGAAATATTAATTACCTACCTACAGATGTGGTTGGAGGAGGGAGGAAACTGATATGAAAAGACCAATGGGCCACTGGGCAGCTAAGGGAAGAGAGCTAAAGTTTACCTACTGCTTCCTTTGTTTTTTGAGAGGTTGTTTAAGCATTAAGGGTTCAAGGTGAAACCAAACCATAGAGTTCATAGTGAGTATCTGATCCAACCCAATCAGTTTACAGATAGAAACTGAGATCCAGAAAAGGAAAGCAACTGGAGGGTGAAAGGGAAGAGAGGGCAGAACAAATCTGATAGAAAGAATACCAATTCTGAAAAGAGGCAGTGAGAAAATAGAAGATATGACCCCTATGGGTAAACTGGGAGACTCACAGACACAAAGGCAACTCTCCCCTATGAGGATATGAGACATCTCTGAAGTGGGGGGACACTTAGAGAACAGGGCAAGATAGGACAATGAGAAAAGGAAATCTAGGGACTGACACCTAGAGGATAGGAAGGTATAGTCTAAGAAGGGACCTAGGGATTTTTTTTTTTGAGAAATAAGAAAAAAGGTATCAAAGGAAGGGGATTCAGGAAAAACTGAGAATACCAAGGTCTATAAAAAAGGGTCCTTGGGGAGGGGAATGGTGAAGGATCTGAAAGAATTAAGATCAAAGACCACAGAAAGCTTGGTCTGCAGAAAGTGGCAAAGGGCAATCAGTGGGGAGGGACCTTGGTGAGTCTAAAGAGATGTAACAGGATAACTGGGTATAATGCCAGGGAGGGGCTCATTATTATACTCTGTGGTTATCTGAGAACTGCCCCACTTTTTCTCTGCAGGGCTGGGGGGGGGGGGGGTCCATAGTGTAAGGGTTTCAGAAGAAGGCCCATTATCATCATCTTCAAAACTGAAGGCTCCTTCCTGAAAGGAAACCTAGGGGACTTCCCTGCAGGGGGTGCTGGAGGAGTACAATAGTGGGGGGGGGGGCAGGTTCAGAGGAGGTTCGATCACCATGCTATAACTGGAGGCTTCCTTTGTGGCTCTCTGAGGACAGTCAGGCTTTTTCCTTGCAGGGGGAACTGGCAGGTACAATAGTAGGGGGGTTTCTAATGAATGGCCCTCATCATCATGCCCATAACTGGGAGGCTCCCTCTGTGGCTCTTGGAAGACTGCCCAGCTTTTCCCCTGAAGGGTGGCTAGGGTGGGGTATTATTAGTGTGTGAAGGAAGCGTTCAGATGAGAGAACATCATCCTTATTCTCCTAACTGGACACTCCCTCCGTAGCTCTTGAGGACTGTTCAGCTCTTTCTGTTCAAGGAGGCTGGGGGTACAATAGGGTGGAGAAGGTTCCAATGGGTAGCCATCACCATTTTCCTCTTATCTGGGGACAGCCCTCTCTGACTCCCCTAGGAGCTGCCTAGTTTTTTTTTCTTTCAGGGGCCTGGGATTACGATTGGAAAATAGAATTGGGGGAGAGGATTATATGAAATCCCCATCCTCTCCGTATCTGGCATTGCACTCCTTGGCTCTCCAAGGCTGCCTGGTTCTTTCCTTTCAAGCGGTCATCCCCATCCTCCCCTTATCTTGGGGCAACCCTTTCGGATCTCCGGAGGATGCCTAGTTCTTTCCTTTCATGGGGTTTTTGGATGGAGGCCATTTCTATTCTCCCCCTTTCTGAGGGCACCCCCCTATGCCTCTCCAAGGGCCGCCTGGCTCCTTTACCGAGAAGCTGGCGGGGGGATGCGGGAGGGGTGTGTAACCCTCCTTGGCTCACCGGAGCTGCCTGGCTCTTTCATTGCAAAGGGTCATCCCCACCCTCCCCCTCTCTTGGAGTATCCCGTGTGGCTTTCCAAGGCCGCTTAGTTCTTTCTTTGCGGGAAGTCGTCCCTTTCTACCGCTTTTCGAGGTCTCCCTCCGCCCGCACAGGTAGGGGTCCCCGGGGCTCACCTGTGCGCAGGGATGCGCTGCGAACTCATGCCTTTGCCCACCAGGAAGTGCACGTCGCTGAGCACCTCGTTGTTGAAGAGGAAAGCGAAACGCTCCTTCACCGTGGGCTTAGTCGCCTGCCAGTTGTAGACGGGCTCACGGTGCAGCACCAGCCCCGCCGCCGCCGCCCCTACGGCCCCGGGCGGGGCCGGACCGGAGGCCGGGCCCGGACCGGGGGCCGCCGCCGCCGCCGCCGCCACGGCCGAGCCTGTCCCGCCGCTCCCTGCGGCCTGGACAGAGGCTGTCCCGAGCCCAGCTGCGGCGACGGAGGCGGAGGAGGCCGCGGCGGCGGCAGCGGAGGAGGAAGCGGAGGCGGCCGCCGGGTTTCCGGGGGCCGGAGCCGCGGCCGCAGCCACGGCGCAGTTATTGTAACTCAGGCCCGGGCCGGGCCCCCCACCGCCGCCGCCTCCGCCGCCGTTGCCGTTGCTGCAGCCGTTCCCCACCCCCGGCGGGCAGGACGACAGGCCGCCGCCGCTCCCACCGGCCGCCATCTTGGTTGGAAGCTGCTGCGGCAACGGCAGAGGCAACGGGCGGGCGGCGGCGGCGGCGGCGGCGACGACGGCGGCAGCAGCGGAGGAGGAGGCGGCGGCGGCGGCGGCCGGAGTGTTTACAAATAGAGCCGGGCAGCAGCGGCGCATGGGAGCACGGGGCGCGCGCGCCCTCCGCGGGAGGGGTGGGGGAAGGCGCGCGCGGCTGGGACTTGGGGTGGGGGCCGCGAGGGAGGGGAGCGAGTGCCCGACCGTAACTCTGGAGGAGAGGAGCAGGACGGGCAAGGGGCCCCGGGTACTGGGGCCTGGGGTGAGGGGCAGAGCGACTGTGGGGGCGCGCCGGCCGGGGGAGGGCACGGAGAGGGAGGCTTGCGCACACTGCGGTGGGGGCGGGGGAGGGGGAGGGGAGGCGGTGCCGGGAGCGGCGCGAGGGCAAGGGTGGGGCCCCTCGGGAGACCGTTAGGCGAGCGGACGAAAAGGATGGGCGACCAGCTGCATACACACCCCACTCTCCCCCGGTCTGACTGGGTGGTGAAGCCAGAACCCTTTCTCCGACTCCCTGTGAGGCCTAGAACAATCTTCTCCCCATCACCCCGTGCCTCAGTTTCCCTATCCGTACAATAATGGGATTTGGATTAGACGGTAGCTTCCATAAACTCTTTTTTTTTTTTTGAAACCTCACAAACGCATTTCAGTCACATTTACTTGTCAATGTCAGCAAAAATCTTTCTGAAGTTTTTTTGTTTGTTTGTTTTTAGCCCAGGCCTTTGATCATGAAGGGGAAAAAATGTAGACATTTTGAGGCAGATTAGATTCATTCTGAGGGATTTACATTAGGAGGTGGAGGAGAATTGCTCAGAAGAAAGTGGGCAGGTTGGAACCAGTAACGCAGTAGTGATTCCTAGAGGGGAGGGAAGGGTTTAAAAAAAAGAAAGTGGGCAGGGAGGAATCACTTTTGCTTCACTAGGCATATTTCTTAAAAGATTATTTTTCTTTGTTTAGGTAAGAGAGAAAAAAGTTTTAAAATTAAGATAATAAAAAAGGAAAAAGAGAAGAGTTTGAGATTTTTTCTGGTGGCCTGTGTACTCTCTGTAGCATCTCAACAAAATTTTGAAATATGTGAATTCACTTGAATCTTTTTTTTTATTATAAAGTTTTATTCCAAACAAGTATTATGTGAATCTTTGGATCTTTAAAATAAACAGGTTTTATAAATTATTATATACATAGGTGGATTTCCTTGGAATCTTTAAAAATAAACAGTAATGTGTTGGTTTTAGGAGAGGCAGCTCAGATCACAAAAGCAATTCACAAGTGATGCCAGTCTGCTTTGCCCAACCCAAATCTGTACTTTCTTAAGAATCTCTTCAAGAACCTTAGTAGGTCAAGGAATAAACATTTATTTAAACACCAACTTTGTACCAAGACATCATGCTGTGAAAATTTTAAAACTATTCCACCCTAATCAGATCATTCTTTAGAAGATCTGATTTAGCTACTTCCTGATCAATAACAATGGAGATTCTTGGAATAACAGAATCAGGTCTTGGAAAACCCACATTCTCCACCCTACTCACTTTAACAAGATTTTGAAAGGTCTGCATCAAACTCAAGATTTAATTATCTGAGTAGATGGCCTTCAACAGACATGTGCAGAAACAGCTGACAGACCTCTGGGCTGTCCTAAGTCAAGCTAAGTCCTCATTGGTACAGATGAGATGCAGAAAAGTGATGTAAAAACGTCCATATAAGGCACATCAATTTCTGCCTCTTTCTCTTTCCCTGGAGAGATGACTCTAGGTGCTAAGCATTCCAACATCTTGGAGTTTGGGATGTTGAGTTTGCCCTGGAGCTGATTTCAGATCATCTTAGCTAAGCTTCTTTGGAGGTCAAGCTGATTCTTTCCTCTTTCACACTCAAACCCTTACTTTCTAGATCTCCTATCTTCCTGCCCATTATTAGCCCCTTTTTTCCTCCTTCTTCTTAAAATCTTCTCTACTATATCAACTAAATCACCATAAAATTTGGCAGCTAACTTGAGTATTTTATTTTTTGGGATTCACCCTTTACAATGCTAAGCTCTGGAGATATAAAGAAATGCAGAAGACAGTCATATTCTAAAGGAGAGAGACAACTTGCAAAGAATTATGAACAAAATGAGAGGTTTCATGTTTTGAGTTGTCTTAAACCAGGGATTCTAAGAAGGCCAAGTAGATGAGGAGCATGCTTTCCAGGGGTACACTAGGTGGAAAGTCAGAGATGGGAGAGGAAAATTGGTGGGGAAGGAATGGACTTCTTTCTCTTGAGGTGAAGGTTAGACTTCTATCTCCAGCTGTGTCTTTTTGCTGTGTAATCTACAGCCTTTGGAGGAAAGAGGTATAGTACTTCCCATCTTGCTTCCTGCCTGATCTACAACATCCATTGGGAAGGAGTGGATCCCTCCATTCAGAGATGAGCATTCTTATACCTGGTCTTATCCTTCCCATCCCAGTGATTCTTAACTCCTCATCATACAAACTATTCCCCAACTCCACCCTTAAACATTCCTATCCCCTTCAACCCTTCCACTAGCTCTCCATTTGTGCCCTCTGGAATGCCCATTCCATAAGTCAACAAACTTCCCTTCATTTTAAATTTTTACCAACTTTTTTTTTTAAACCTTAACTTCTGTCTTAAAATCAATACTAACTATTGGTTCCAAGATAAAAAAAAGCAGTAAAGGCTGTGCAATTTGAGTTATGTACTCCATAGGGTCACATACCTAGGAGGTATCTCAATTCAGATTTGAACCCAAGACCTGCCGAATCTAGGCCTGGCACACTATTCACTGAATACCTCGCTGCCCTCTCTACCAACTCTTACTGACACATTTGGCTCCCTTCAGATGATACATTCACCCTGACTACCTACTAGTTGCGCCTGCACGCATTCTTTTCAGCTCCCTGGTTAAGGTAGAGGAGTTAGAATACTCCTTGTTCCCCATTGTCTCTTCCTGTCATCCACCTTTCACCCACCCCCACCCCACCCCCACTCAGTAACCTCTCTTCAAGGTTCATTCTATTTGCCTCTACAATCCTGGTAGCAATTGGCTATAGAACCTCAAGTCACTCCCCTTCTAACTAGGGAAGTAGAAGAGGAGTATTAGTTGTATGAAAGGAGTTAAGGAGCAGATTAGCAATTTATTGTGGGAAGAAAAGGGAATAAGTATTCATTAATACACCGTGGCACAACTGAATGTAATGGACCTCTCTACTAGCACCAATCCTATCCAGGACAATTCTGAGGAGAAAGAACTGCTATCCACACTCAGAGAAAGAATTGTGGAAGTAGAAGAAACCCAGAAGAAAAACATTTGCTTGATCATATGGTTCGATGGAGTTATGATTGGGGATGTAGACTCTAAATGATCATTCTAGTGCAAATATTAATAATATGGAAATAGGTCTATCAATGATACATGTAAAACCCGGTAGAATTGTGTGTTGGCTATGGGAGAGGGGAGGGAAAGAACCATGAAAAAATATTCTTAATTATTTTTTTAAAAATATTTATTAAACACCTACTGTGCCAGGCATTTTCTAAGTTCAAAACTGGTCTCAGACACTTAATAGCTGCATGACCCTATAAGCAAGTTCCTTAATCCTGTTTGTCTCAGTTTTGAACTTAGTTTCTTTCTGTCTCCAGGTCCAGCACTCAATCCATTGTGCCACCTTTATGTGTATGTGTATATATAGATAAATGTTTTATATATGTGGAAAGAGAGAGAGGGAGGGAGAGAAGAGGGGAGAGAGAGAGAGGAAAAGAAAGAGAAGGAGAGGGGAGAAGAGAGAGCTGCTGCTATTGAAATCAAAATGATGAGATTTGACAGTTGCCTATATAAGATGAAGGTGACATTGAGGTTTTGAACCTGGGTGCCTAGAAGGATAGTAGTGCCCTTGACAGTAGTCATAGGAAAGTTTGGAAGAGGAGAGAGTGGTGGGAAAGGTCAGATACCAAGATAGTAAGTATTCTTAGTATCAGATACTAAATATTGGTTCCAAGGCAGAAGAATAGTAAGGGCTAGGCAATAGGAGTTAAGTGAGCTGCCCAGAATCACACAATTAGGAATTATCTGAGAGCAGAGTTGAACCCAGGACCTCCCATCCCCAGGCCTGGTTCTCTCTATGCCATCTAGCTGTCCCAAAAGATGAGTTCTGTTTTGAAAAGATTGAGTTAGAGTTGCCTAAGGGCAGGTAGGTGGCATAATGGATAGTGTTGAATCAAGTCAGGAAATCATCTTCCAGAGTTCAAATTTGACTTCAGACACTCACTGGCTGTGTGACCATGGGTAACTCACTTCACCCTGTTTGCTTCAGTTTCCTCATCTGTACAATCTGTAAAAGGACATGGCAAACCATTCCAGTATCTTTGCCAAGAAAACCCCAAAACAGGACAAGGAAGAGTCAGGCTTGACTGAAAAATAACAAAGAGGCCTTCAAATTGGAAATGTCAAATGGGCAAATGATGATGCGGGACCTCAGGTCAGGAATGGGAATGGAACAAGATTATGGATCTGGAAATTCTCAGCCTAGAGGTAATCATTAAATCCATGAAAATGATAAGATCACCAAGGGGGAAAGTGTAGAGAGAGAAGAGAAAAGAATCCAGGATGGTATGTGGATGATGAATTAACAAAGAGAGAGGGTAAGTTTCAACAACCACAAAAACCCTGAGGACTAACTTCTGTAATGTTTAAAGAGGAGAGAACAGGACCAGAGAGTAAAATTGACTTGCCCAGGGTTACATAACAAATAGGTAGCAGAGCCAAGACTAGAGCTCTGGATTCCCTACACCCAAGTCCAGAGTCCTTTACCTTAAGTAGAGTCTCTTCATTTTCTTATAAGAGATGTTTCAGGAGCTAAATGCTGAAGGAAAAAATATTAGTACTGAACTATGCGTTTTAGGCATAAATCTGACAGGAACAATTAAAAATTATTCTAAATCTGAGCTATTTCTAGCTCAGGAGAGAAGTGTCCAAACTAGCAGTCTCCTTATGTCCTTGACCTCTCTCCACCCCAAATTTGAGGTCACTTTTATAGAAATCTTTAACAAAGAAAATATTCTGTAATATACAATTTGAAGTTGACATTCCAGAACAATAGCCACTAATCCAATCCTTCTTTGACCACTAACAATAGCAATAAAACAAGAAAGAAAGATTAAGGGAATAAACACAGGCAAAAGGGAAACAAAATTATCCATTTTTACAGAAGACACAATTTACTTAGAATACCCTTTGGCTCACTTTTACCCTCTTACCAGTCTACTCAGCTTAGTATTCAGCTCTACTAAATCAAAAAAGCTCAAAGAAAGAAGAAAAAGACACATAGGCATAAAAATATTCATAGCAGCTCTAGCTATAATAATCCAACACTGAAAACTAACAGGATATTCTCCTATTGGAGAATGGGTAAACAAATAATGATGGAATTTTATTGTGCTGTAAGAAATGACAAAAAAGGATAGTTACAGAGGAAGACCTCAGTGAGGCAATGTAAAGAGAATGAGCAGAACTAGAACAATTGCTACAATTAAAACATTATAGAGAAAAAGAATTTTAAAAGCTGTTAAGACCCTGACTAATGCAATGATCAACAATGAATTCAGAAGAGACTGAAGACTTTTTCTCCCAGAGAGGTGATGATCTGAGAATATAGAGAGAAACGTACATTTTGGGGCATAGCCCTTTAGGGACTTTGTTTTGATGAACTAAACATGTTTTTGATGAAGGTTTTATTTGGAGAAGGGTTGTTGCCCAATGACAGAGAGGGAGAAGGTCAAGAGGAAAGACATAAATGCGTGTAAAATAAGTAAATATCTTTTTCTTTTTTTTTAAAGAAACATCTTTTGTTCACAATCTAAACTTCCTAAGGAGACACATCTGCAAAAGGGTTTTTAGACTAGAAAGATATTTCTTGAAATTTCTAGAGGAACTGAAACGGACATTTTTAATATGCTTCCATATAAATAAGGCCAATGCTAGAGGCAATACTGTTACATGGTAGATGACAATAATAACACCTTATAATTGTCAAAAGCTTTTACTCTCTCATATAGTGTTAGTCTTCCCTACTTACCCCATCCATCCCTAAGGGAAGGAAGTCAATGTGTAACAAGTTAAAGATGAAATGACTGCGTAAACACAGGTTTGATCTTCTGAGCATATTGACTCATTAAACAATGTGTGCCAATTGCCCAACAAATTGGACAAGGTCCCTTCCTCAGCTTAGGGCTGGACCTAGAAAACAAGGAGGAGACAGGACTTTTATACATTAAAAACAATCAAGACCAATAATTAAAAGAAAACAAACATTAGGATAACCTGATTTCTAATTGGATGAAAGATCAAGGACTTTCCAAGTTGAAAGGGGATCTAGTGAACATGTATAATTCCCCGAATTCAGGGAAAGGAGGTGTCCCACTGCTCCCCAAGTGTCTGTAAACAATCTTGATCAATATGGGGCAATTTTTCAGATAAGACATATAAGTTGCTTGAGATATACAATTATGTGAAAACTCCTTATTTGTCAGATCTTTGGATCTGACAGTATATAGTATATAGGTCAACACAACCTAGGCCCTTGGTTAAAGGTCTCTCCACAGCAGGTACAAGTGGTCCAGTTTCTCAGCCATATAGAGCTTGGTTCCAACAATGTAATATAGTTTTCTCCCAATTCCCACAATTAAATCATTTTTTTATCACAAGACAGAATTTGGATTAGGCCAATAATTGAATAGAAAGGGAACTGAGCTAGCTCCAGGATTGAGTCACAAGATGGAATGGGTATGATTCATTCAATTCCCACAATTAACTACTTGCTGGCAATCCCTTCAATTCCTCAAGAATCTTTATGTAAAGTTTAGTGGTAACATTTCTATTTGAGTTTGATACCACTTTCTATATTTTGTTTCCTCTTCCTTACTATCCTAGCAACCTCTTGCATTCTTTACTTCCAACCCCATCAATAGAAAAGGTTCTTTAAAGGTTAACAATGACTTCTCAACTGATAAATCCAATGTCTTTTAGTCCTCGTTCTTAATCCTTATTTCTAGTAGGCCATTCAGTAGTTTTTAGAAGCTAATATTTATTTAGATTTTAGTTTTTTACCTCTAGTCTGGACTAAGATAATAGCCCATGAAATAGTATCCCTTTTCCCAGAATCTTCCCTATCCTTCTTCCACACCGCTGACGAAACTGTACCTGACCCAGAGATCTGACCATAGCACTCCCTTGTCCTCAAATCATTAGAGGTTCCCTTCTTTCTATGATGCAATACAAGCTCCTTGACGTGGCAATCAGTACCCTCCATAACTGGGTTATTATCTGCCTTTCCATATTCATTTCATAGTACTCCCTTTTATAATAATGATATAAACTCGAGTCTTCATGACTACCATTCTAGCCCTCTGTGCTCTGCACCAGAAGTATCAAACTTGACTTTGAAAATGGCAAAAAGAAAAAAAAAAGAGTTGTATTTTTATTTACTTTGTTAAACATTTCCCAATTACTTTTTAATCTGATTTGGCCCCACCTGGGAGTTTTGCAGACTGCCTGCCATTCTGGAACTAGTTGTTTCCTCATTTCAATCTCTTTCTCCCTCTTCTAGAAAGTGTAATGGGAAAAAGAGGGTTATTTATTAGATAAAAAGGTTGGACTGGATTATATTTAAAATAGAGTCACCAGCCTCAGCCACTTCCTAGCTGTGTGACCCTGGGCAAGTCACTTGACCCCCATTGCCTAGCCCTTACCACTCTTCTGCCTTGGAGCCAATACACAGTATTGACTCCAAGACAGAAGGTAAGGGTTTAACAAAAATAGAGTCACCAGGAATTTAATTTATTCCAAAGAGATTTATTTACAATTTATTTACAAAATATGGAAAGAGTGAAGTAAAAAAATCAGAGAGAGGATAAGGTCAGATATCTAGCCTAAGCACTAAATAATTTACTCCTAGCCCCTGGCTCAACCCAGGCAGGGAGAGTTAGTCCTTAGCTGGCCTCAGCAAAGCCAAGGCCCTGGGGAAGTCTCTCTCAAGGTCTTCTTGAGGCTAGTTTCTTTAGAAAATCCAGGAAGGGAGTTAGTCTTTTCACTCATGTGTCATGTGTCAGTCCAAAGGAAGAGATTTAAGAACAGTCTTACTAATAACTCAGGTCCAGTCAGTCTTCTTCAGCCTGAAGATCTCAGGCCAATCTCCCACAAATCTCAGACTGTTCTCCCTCCACAGGAAGTTGTCACTTCCTTTTAAAGACACTTTCTTTTGTGTCACTTCCTATGCCTTCCCCTAATTTTACATCTACCAATCACAGTTGAAGCTTTGCTTTAGGACTTCCCAGGGGCAGTCAGTTTAATTCTGATTCATCACCCACTATTGCACATGTGGCTCATAGACCTCCCATTGAATGTTTAAGTGGAATGTTTACACTTTTGGTGATTAGATCTAAAAATGGGCAGATCTCCCTACTCAACTTTAAGTAGAGTGTTTACACTTTTGGTGATTAAATCTAAAAATGGGTGGGGGAGTTAATTTAATTTTCACAATCAGGAGAGAGCTAATTAATTTCATTTTCATAATCAGGGGAGAGTTAAATTTAATCTTCACAAGAGTCATATAGGTCATCTACCCTCTCTCCATTTCTTCTCTATTAAAAAAGTCCTGGATGGCAAAGACTTTTTTACATTTGTGTTTTTATATCCACTTAACTCAGCAAGGTGCTTTGTACTTAAGAGACACTTTATAAGTATTTCTTAATAATACTTTATAAGTTAATATATTTAATAAGTATTTTTATGAGGCAGCTAGATATCTCAGGGGGTAGAGCTCTGGTCTAGTAGTCAGAAAATCCTGAGTTCAAATCCAGACTTGAATTCAAATCTGACCTCATATACTTACTAGCTATGTGACCCAGGACAAGTCACCTAATCTCCATTATTTCAGTTTCCTCAACTGTAAAATGGGGATAATACAAGCACCTACTTCTCAGGATTACTATGAAGATCAAATGAGATTATATGTAAATGCTTATCACAGTACCTGACACATAGCAGATACAAAACAAATGCTTATTCCTTCCCCTATCTACTTTTACTATACCATTCTAGTAAATACCTTTACTAGAAAGTTAATTAAGTCTACTGGTTAATTGTTCATTGAAAACACATTGGTGGGGGCTCAGGAACTGTAGTACTAGGAAACATCATCTCAGAATTGCTCCTATAACCCTAACAGCTATTCTTTGGAGAACTCAAACTTTGAGAGTTGGTTGGAGGAGTGGCCCTAGAAAGAATGATAAATACTTTTCTATATATGTCTTTATTTCTATATATACTTACTGCTATACATGCATATCTATATACACACATGTATGTGTGTGTGTACCTACATACCTATAGACATATACACACACTAATGTTTCACTAACTCAATAGCCTACCCATCTAATTTCATGTTGGGAGGCAACAAGCCTGAGAACTTGAGCTCCAATTCAGCCCTTCTTACAAGCAGTGTGACCTTCAGCAAGTCACATAACTTCTCTGGCCTCAATTTCCTCACCTGTAAAATGAAGGGGCTGGACTAGATGGCCTGTAAGGCTTATCATCTAGTGTCATAATATAGATACTTTGCAGTTTTTATACTCTTGGCTCATGTGGATTGTTAGGTCAGAATCAGATGAGATTACTGGCAGTTGTAAAATGTATTTATAGAATCTTAATTGTTTGGAAACCTTAGAATGAGGCTGTTTGCTACAACGGAAAGATTGCAAGTCTTGTAGCCCAAAAATTCAGATTTGGATCCTGATTCTGACAATTACCAATTATTTGACTATAGGGTAGTCATTGCCTTTTTCTGTGCCTTAGTTTCTCCATTTGTAAAACAAAAATAAAAATAATTTTTGCATTACATTACAGATTGTTGGGAGGAAGACATTTGGTAAGTCTCAAAAGTCCAGAGAAAGAGGCTTTCTTTTATAGCATTTTATTACATATCTTCTCATGTATTGTCTCATTTGATTCTCACAATGAAAAAGGGCCAGCAGAGATTACTATGATTCCATTTTAAAAATTTCTTTGACCTAAAAATTATTTTTAAAAATGTTTTATTGATATTTTATAAAATAAAATTGCACTATTAAAAAATTAACACCTTTCTCTGCCAAGAAAACCATCCAAGATAACAAAAAAAATTGTTAAAAAGAGGAAGAAGAGAAAAAGAGTCAGTGAAAATTATCATTACATTGAAAAAAATGACAGTATGCACAATGCTCCACACCCATGGCTCCTTCTCATCTATCACTATCTTTGTAAAAAGAGTAGATGCTTTCTCATAGCTCTTCTTTGGAGCCATGCTTGTTTGTGATTTTTTAACAGTCACTTTTTATTATTTTGTGGTTGTTATTTTTATTTGTATTGCTATAGTTTTCATGCAGTGGGAGTTTTGACCCTATTTATTTCATTTTAAATAATTTCATTTAGGTTTTTCCATGTTTCTTTATATTCACCATATTTTTTTTTTCCTTATAGCATAGTTATATTCTTTTATATACAGGCACCACAATTTTTTAGCCATTCCCTAATTGATGTGCATCTACTTTATTTCCAGTTCTTTTCTACCATAAAACGTGCTGTTACAAACATTTTGGCTATGAAAGTTATATGATCTGCTTCTCTCCTAAATTTTTTTATGGTAAAGCTTATATTCATTTTGAGTTTATTATGGAATATGGTGGAAGGCATTGATCTAAGCTTAATTTCTTCCAGGATTTCCAGGAAAATTCTTTCCAATTTTCCCAGGAGATCTTATTTGATAGGGAGATCTTGCTTAAATAATTTATGTTTTAGGATTTATTGGACATTGAGTTATTGAATTCTATCATTTATATTTTTACTTGTCTAGTCTTTACCACTGAATTTATCTTTAAATGTTGGTTGTTTTTTTTTTTTAATTTTACAGATACATAGGTATGACTTCTGGGAAACAGACATCTCTTTCCACTACAATTTATTTTTTTACATTGCTTGCTTTTAATATTTTTTAAAATTTTATTCCAGTAACAAATTTATACATAAGTTTTCCAAAGTTCCATGATTCATGTTGTCTCCCTCCCCTCTTCCCTCCCCACTCCCAGAGCTGACAAGCAATTCCACTGGGTTTTATGTGTATTGTCATTCAAAACCTATTTCCATATTGTTCAATTTTGTAGTAATCTTTTAAAACAAAAAAACCCAATTCATATAACAAAATAAACAAGTGATAAATCATAGGTTTTCTTCTGCATTTCTATTCTGACCATTCTTTCTCTGGAAGTAGATTAGTATTCTTTTCATTCGTCCCTTAGAATTATCCTGGATCACTGCATTACTTTTAGTAGCAAAGTCTATTAAATGTGATCATCCCATAATGTTTCAGTTACTGTGTACTGTGTCTCTTGGTTCTGCTTATTTCACTCCACATCAGTTCATGTAGGTCTTTCCAGCTCTTTCTGAAATCATCATTCATTTGATCTTTACCACAACCATGAGGAGTAGGGGCCATTATTATTTCCATTTTACAGCTGATGAAACTTGGGCAAACCAAGATTGAGTGACTTGCCCAAGATGTCATAGTTATTAAGTGCCCGAGGCCAGATTTAAATTCAAGTCTTCCTGACTCCAGGCCTGGTGCTCTAACCATTGTGTCACCTAGCTAATAGAAAACATTGCCCCACCCCCCCAAAAAAAAGTTGGGGCACACCCTTCCACAAGTACCCTCAGGTCCATGGAGAGAATGGGATCAAAATGAGAGTTCAATGGTACTGAGGGTGCATATGTAGGATAAAAGTGTGACAAAGGAGGAACTCAGGACTTGGGATTTTTTCCTGAGTCATAACATTCTTCTCTGATGTAAAGAGTTGTGCTTCTTGATGCTATCTCCCTGTTCTGGCAATGGTCTTTGTTCCAGTGGATGGGCTATCTCCTACTGGTCTGACCTGTTTGATCTCAGCTAGATGCACTGTCAACATGGTTCAGGCCCATTTTCTCTGATAATGTGATCAGAGAAAAAGTCTCTTCTTCCCTTCCAAGAATGATTTCCCCTAAAGAGGTTGGCTCCAATTTTCCTAATAGAACTCTTCCACCACCAGAAGACTATTTTTATTCACAGCACATAAATTGTGGCATGGTCTTCTCAACCAATTATAAGATGCCTTCTCTAAGGCATCATATGCCTTTTGACCAATGGCCTCAAACCCTATATTCTCCTCAAATGAATTGAGGATTTACTAACACCTAGGACAGATAGGCAGCATAGTAGATAGAGTGCTGGGTGTGAAGTCAAGAAGATCTGAGTTCAGGTCCAGGCTTAGACACTTACTAGCTGTGTGACCCTGGGCAAGTCACTTAACCTGGTTTGTCTCAGGTTCCTCATCTCTAAAATGATTTGTAGAAGGAAATGGCATTCCAGTATTTTTGCCAAGAAAAAAACAAATGGGGTCACAAAGAGTCAGACACAACTAAACAGCAAACACCGGGTTTATATTTCTGGTTGATTTTGATTCATTAAAATTGCCTAAGCCTTCTATGGTTACATTCTTTGAGATGAGAGTGGAGCTATATACTCTTACATATGTATATGTCAATTAACAAGAACTTTTCAAGCACCTACTATGTACCAGATACTATGCTAGACTCTGGAGATACAAAAACCAAAAACAAAACACAAGGGGTTTATATTTACACACATGTAGACACATACAGTGTATACCTATCTATTTATCTTCCTTCCTTTATTTCTCTTTCCTTTTCTCCTTTTTTCTTTCTCTTTCCTTCCTTCCCTTCCTTCTTCCCTCCCTCCCTCCTTTTCTTCCTTCCTTTCTATCATTTTATATATCTACCTTTCTTTCTCCCTTATATCCTTCTTTCCTCTCTTTCTATCAATCATTCTATCTATCCATCTGTCTATCCTCCTATCTTAGACATACAGTATGGCTGGACCATGATTGGAAAAGAAAATATCTCATTTAAAAGACAACTGAACTGGAAAACAGGTCCAGAGAGAACATTTGAGAATCATTGGCCTACCTGAAAACCTAGAAAAAAATAGAAGCCTTGACCTCATATTACAAGAAATTGTACAAGAAAACTGC
Source organism: Monodelphis domestica (assembly GCF_027887165.1). Classification (NCBI taxonomy): domain Eukaryota; kingdom Metazoa; phylum Chordata; class Mammalia; order Didelphimorphia; family Didelphidae; genus Monodelphis; species Monodelphis domestica. The sequence goes on from NC_077229.1 coordinate 76,394,873, forward strand.
CCTGATATTCTTGAACAAGAGTGCAAAATAAACATTGAAAGAGTCCATAGTCTCCTCTCTACATTAAATCCTCAAAAGGCAACCCCCAGAAATGTAATTGCCAAATTCAAGAGCTTCCAAGCTAAGGAGAAAATATTGCATTCTTTTGATTTTACTTTATTAATTCTTGCTTGGAATATGATATTCAGAAAGGCAAGACAATTGGGTCTACAACCAAGGATCACCAACCATCAAAACTGACTATATACTTCCAGAGGAAAGTATGGGCATTCAACAAAATAGAAGGTTTCCAAGTATTCCTAAAGAAAAGACCAGAACTAAATAGAAAATTTGATATCCAAATGCAAAATTCAAGAGAAACATGAAAAGGTAAACAAGAAAGGGGAGGGGGAATTTCTTAAGGACTTCAGTAAGGTCAAATTGTTTATATTCCTATGTGGAAAAATGATATTTATAACTCTCAAAAATTGTTTTCACTATCATGGTAGCTAGAAGAATTATTCATAGGTAAAGGTTGGGGTACTAAGTGGCTTAAGATGATATGTAAAAAGAGGGGGAGGAATAGAAGACAACACTCAGAGAAACTTAAAGGAAGAAGAAAAATAGGATTAATTATACCACATAAAGTGGTGCATGGGAGGGTGAGAGGAAGAATACTATTATAAGAAGGAAAGGAAGAGAGTAGTAATAGGTAATACTTAAACCTTACTCTCAGTGGAATAAATTCTGAGAGGGAAAAACATCTAGATCCATTGGAGTATAGAATTCCATCTTATCCTACAAGAAAGTTGAGAGGAAAAAACCAGAGGGGAGTGGGGCAAGGATTACCAAAAGGAAGGGAAAGAGGGGGGGGATTTAATAGACTAAAGAAAAATAAGAGGTGAATAAGAAGGGAGGGAGTGGGAATGGAAGTAAAAAAGGGTGGGAAATAGGGGGACTGATTAAAAGCAAAACACTGGTGTAGAAGGAAATAGTAAAAAAAGAAAGGGCAGGACTAAAAGAGGAAATCAAAATGATGGGGAATACACAGGTGGTAATCATAACTCTGAATGTGAATGAGATGAACTCCCCCAAAAATGGAAGCAAATAGCAGAGTGGATTAGAAATCAAAATCCTACCATATGTCATCTACAAGAAACACACGTGAGGCAGGTAGACACACACAGGTATGAAGATAGGATTAACTTTCCCCTTTTGTATTTTTAAATTAATCAACAAAAACTGAAAATACCCCTACTTAACATTAAGTAGGGGAAGTCCTCAAGCCACTTGCTAAAAGTGGGTGTCAACTCCAGAAGCGATTATGACACTGCTAAGCAAATTTAAAGACTGCAATTGACTCCCATAAAGTGGAAGAAGGGACAACTTGGAGCTATGACTTGGGACTTTGACCTGGGACTCTGGCTCTTGAACTGCTTCTGGTAAGATTTCTCCTGGATCTTCTCCTTTGGAGCTTCAGCTTGGGTGAGTGAGAAGCTGACCCTCCTTTCTTGGCTTCTGGAGAGATTAGTTCCAGAGAGGCCTCCCCTTCTTAGAGGAGGCCACCTTGGTTGAATCCTAGTTTAATTCACCATCAAGTCCTCTGGTTGAGGGGTTAACGAGCCCTGTGAGGAGTTGATCTGGGGACCAGAACAATGTTTCGCGTGATAGGCTAGACTTCTTGCTCTACTCTCTTTTACATTTCTCTACTATCACTCTTTCCACCTCTTTGTAAATAAAGCTACTGAAAGTCAATTTGACTAGAGCTATAATATTTTTAAATCAGTGACCACAGTATTATCTTAGAATTCTAATATATTTAGTCAAACTCTTAATTTTAATTCCTTACACAGGGTAACGGTAAGAGGCTGGAGCAAAATGTATTGGGCATCAACTGAGAAAAAGAAGACAGGAATTGCAATCATGATATCTGACAAAGCCAAAGTAAAAATAGATCTGATTAAAAAAGAAAGGGAAGGTAATTACATACTGATGAAAGGCAGTATAGACAATGAGGAAATAACGGTACTCAACATGTATGCACCAAATAGTATAGCATCCAGATTTTTAAAGGAGAAATTATTGGGGCTTAGAGAGGAAGTAGATAGTAAAACTAGGCTAATGGGAGATCTGAACCTTCCTCCATCAGATCTAGATAAATCAAACCAAAAAATATATAAGAGGTAAGAGATGAATAAAATCTTAGAAAAATTAGAGTTAATAGATAAATGGAGAAAAATAAATAGGGATAAAAAGGAATACACCTTTTCAGTAGCACATGATACATTCACAAATATTAACCATGTACTAAGGCATAAAAACATTGCAAATAAATGCAAAAAATCAGAAATAATAAATGCAACCTTTTCAGATTATAATGCAATAAAAATAGTAATTAATAAGGGTATATGGAGAGGCAAATTTAAAATTCATTGAAAATTAAATAATATGATTCTCCAAAATTGGTTGAAGAACAAATCATAGAAACAATTTATAATTTCATTGAAGAGAATGACAATGAGGAGACATCATATAAAAATCTGTGGGATGCAGGCAAAGCAGTACTAAGGGGGGAATTTATATCCTTGAGTGTGGATATCAACAAATCAGAGAGGGCAGAGATCAATGAATTGGGCTTGCAACTTAAAAAATTAGAAAAAGAACAAATTAAAAATACCCAGATAAAAACTAAATTGGAAATCCTAAAAACTAAAGAAAAAATTAATAAAATTGACCATAAAAGAAGTATTGAACTAATAAATAAGACTAGGAGCTGGTACTTTGAAAAAACAAAATAGATAAAGTACTAGTTAATCTAATAAAAAAGGAAAGAAGAGAACCAAATTAGCAGTATCAAAGATGAAAAGGAAGACCTTACCTCTAAAGAAGAGGAAATTAAGGTAACTATTAAGAACTATTTTGCTCAATTATATGGCAACAAATACAGCAATCTAGGTCATATGGATGAATATTTACAAACATATAAATTGCCTGGATTAACAGAAGAGGAAACAGAATACTTAAATAATCCCAAATCAGAAAGAGAACTCAAACTAGTCATCAATGAACACCCTAAGAAAAAATCCCCAGGGCCAGATGGATTCACTAGTGAATTCTATCAACCAGTTAAAGAACAACTAATCCCAATACTATACAAACTATTTGTCAAAATAAGCAAAGAAAGAGTTCTACCAGATTCCTTTTATGATACAAATATGGTGTAAACCTTAAAATTTCTTAGACTTATGAATGTTGGAAATTTCCCCATTGGGAAATCTCATAGTAGAAAAAATTTCCTACTGATAGTAAGAACTCTATTGGAATGTGAAACCCCTGGGCATGGGAGGATCCTTCTCCTCCCTACCTAAGACTACTTTAGGACAGAAACCTTTTGCTAAACAATGGAAAGGGCTTTGACCTATGCTTAAGCATAGAACAGGAAGTTCTTTGAGTCATGATTGATTTTAGAATTGATACAATAGAGATACTTGGAATGACAGAACCAGGTCTTGAAACTACAATCTCCACCCTACTCAGAGTAAAAGGATTTAGGAAGGACTGCGGCAAGGATCAAGATTTAATTATTTGAGAATATGACCTTCAACAGACATGTGCAAAGGGGAAGACCTCTGGGCGGTCCTGGGTTAAGCTAGAGCCACCATTGGCACAGGGAAGACACGGACAGTGATTGGTAGACATGAGAACTGAGGGGAGGGAACTTAGATGGTTTCCTTAAAGATAGCGGGGTCTGAGGACTGGAGGGTTCGAGAGGTTTTGCTCTGAGAGGTTGTGCTCTGAGAAGGGTTGCTCTGAAGGAGGCTGGAGGTGGAGGCCCCTGAGACTGTTTCTCCATTTTGGTCACGTGAGTGATAGGGACTGATCTCTTTTCTTTGCCTCAGCTATCTAAGGGCTTGGGCCTTTTGGCCCAGCCTAAACAGAGGGGGTATTTAAGCCCTATTCCCTTCTCTCCCCTTTCTCTCTCTCTCTCTCTCTCTCTCTCTCTCTCTCTCTCTCTCTCTCTCTCTCTCTCTCTCTCTCTCTCTCTCTCTCTTCTCTCTCTCTCTCTCTCTCTCTCTCTCTCTCTCTTCTCTCTCTCTCTCTCTCTCTCTCTCTCTCTCTCTCTCTCTCTCTCTCTCTCTCTCTCTCATACCTTTCTTCCTCCTGTTTGTAATTAAAAACTCCATAAAAGGTTGACTGCTGACTTGAGTTTTCATTTAGGAATTACATAGCTGAATTTCTTGGCGACCTTAAATTAATATATATCAGTCTTTTAAAGTGATTTCCTTGTCACAATGGTATCAATTCCAAAGCCAGGCAGATCAAAAACAGAGAAATAAAACAACAGACCAATATTCTTTTATTTTTTTTAAACCCTTACCTTCCATCTTGCAATCAGTACTGTGTATTGACTCCAAGGCAGAAAAGTGGTAAGGGCTAGGCAATGGGGGTTAAGTGACTTGCCCAGGGTCACACAGCTGGGAAGTGTCTGAGTCCAGATTTGAACCTAGGAGTTCCCATCTCTAGGCCTGACTCTCAATTCACTGAGCCACCCAGCTGCCCCCCAAACCAATCTTCTTAATGAACATAGATGAAAAAATCTTAAATAGAACACTAGGAAAAAGACTCCAGCAAGTGATCAAGAGGATTATTCACTATGATCAGGTGGGATTTATGCCAGGAATGCAAGGATGGTTTAATATTAGGAAAGCCATCCACATAATTTGACCATATCAACAATCAAACCAATAGAAATCACATGATTATCTCAATAGATGCAGAAAAAGTCTTTGACAAAATACAACACTCATTCCTATTGAAAACACTAGAAAGTATAGGAATAGAAGAGCCTTTCCTAAAAATAATAAACAGTATATATTTAAAACCATCAGCAAGTGTCATCTGCAATGGGAATAAATTAGAAGCCTTCCCAATAAGATCAGAAGTGAAGCCATGGTGCCAATTATCACCTCTATTATTTAACATTTGTGAACCTTAAAATTTCACAGACTTATAAATGTTAAAAATTTTACTCCACATTGAGGAATCCTCAAATTCCCTACTGAGAAACATTCCCCATTTTGATGTGAGAACTCGCCAGGATCAGAAATGGGTTGACCTCTATTCCACCCGTACTTAAGAATGCTTTAGGGTAGAAAACTCCTTGCTAAACAAAGAAAGTACTTGGATCCATGCTTATGGTGGGGCAAGGAGTTCTTTGAGCCAGGCCTGTTTTTAGAATTGATACAATGGGATGCTAGGTACCTAAAAGGGTCGGGCAAGTTTTCTCTTGATGAGATTAGTTGACTCAGCTGTGTTTTCTTTCATTCAGACTTACTGAGGAGATTGGTCGACTTAGCAGGAATTTAGATGGGCAGTCCTTTGGAAAGCGTCTACAGTGATTGGTAGATGTAGGGACTTAGGGGAGGTGACATGGGAGAAAAACCCCTATATAAGAAAAAGCAGAATCTCTTGAAGATATATCCTTTTGGAGAAATCCTTTTAGAGGATCTCTGATGAGGATCGCTTGGGAAGAATCTCTTGAGAGAGGCTCTGGAGAAAGGCCCTTTGGAACAGTCTCTGGCTGGAAGGCTCTCTGGTGAAGTCAGCTGAGATGGAGCTGGCCTGCTGTCACTAGAATCCTTATTTAGTCAGACCTTGTGGTGAGTGTTAAAAGACTGACTGACTGATTCTCTCTCTTAAGACTCAGGTCTAGGTCATATTGGCTTGAGGCCCTTCATAATTATTCCTTTCCTACTCTTTCTCTCTTTCTCTAATTCCTCATTATATTATTAATTAAAAATCTCTATAAAACCCAGTTGACATGGGTATTTGAATAATTGGGAATATTTCCCTGGTGACCACCTTATATTTGATTTAAAAACCAAGACACTGTAGTGAAACATATTTTCTGCGGTCAAATTTACTCACCCTCTCTTATATCTATCACAATTTATATTTTCCACTATTTTAATCACTACAGTTTAAGACCTCAACCATTTTAAATTTCACACATTGTACTAGAAACACTAGCAGTAGCAATTAGAGAAGAAAAAGAAATTGAAGGTATTAAAATACACAATTAGGAGACTAAACTCTCACTCTTTGCAGATGATATAATGGTCTATTTAAGGAATCCTAGGGAACCAACTAAAAAGCTAGTGGAAATAAACAAATTTAGCAAAGGATACAAAATAAACCTACATAAATCATCAGCATTTCTATAAATTTCCAACACAACTCAGCAGCAAGAGTTAGAAAGAGGAATTCCATTTAAAATCAGCCTAGACAATATAAAATATTTAGGAATCTTTTTGCCAAGACAAACACAGAAATTATACAAACACAACTACAAAACACTTTCCACACAATTAAAACTAGATCTAAATAACTAGAAAAACTTTAATTGCTTATGGCTATTGTGAAGACTGGATTTACCTATTTCCTGATTGTAACAATGAAGATACTTAATTTAACAAAATCAGGAATGTCTTGGGAACTGTAAATTACTCCACCCTACGTAGACCATACTTTAGGGGAAGATAAAGTTGTAATCTCTTGATTGAACAATGAAGGTACTTAACTCTTACTTATAGTGAAGCTAGAACTTTAAGCTAAGTCTATTTTAAGATCTTAATACAAAAAGATGTTAAGTAACTATAAAGGTTAAATTAATCACAAAAAGGTTAAGTAACTCACAAAAGGTGAACTTAACAAAGAAGTGTTAAGTAACTCTAAAGATATACTCTAATCAAAGAAAATGAGAACTAAAAAGAATAGGCATTTAGAGGAGGAGACACAAGAATGAAAGGTCTATATATTGGCTCATTTCCTCTCTCCGGGACCTTTTGTGGCAGAGAGTTGGCTGATAGCAGCGAGCTGGGCCTCTTGGCATCTTAGTGTGGCTACAAGCTATTGTCCAGTTCGGTGGTGAGTTTCTGGCTGATTTTCCCTCCTTTACTTTTCCAACTTTATCCTCTTAGTGGTCTCTAATCTTCTTCAGAGACCTAGAGGCAGGAATTTTAAACTCCCCGTGGCATAGGCCAGGCAGGAGAAATCCTATATCCTCTTCCCTCCTCCTTAAATTTCTTCCCTCTATATTAATTAAATTACCATAAATTTCCAGGCTGACTTGGGTATTTTATTTGGGATTTCCCCTGGAAGCCAATTAAATCTAGATTTTAATTCACAATGCTAAAATTATTTTCACACTAGGACAAGCTAACATAATAAAAATGACAATCCTACCCAAATTAATTTACTTATTCAATGCCATACCTATCAAACCACCAAGAAACTTTTTTAATGAATTGGAAAAATATATAACAAAGTTCATTTGGAAGAACGAAAGATCAAGAATATCAAGAGAAATAATGAAAAAAATGTAGAGGATGGGGGCCTAGCAGTACCAGATCTTAAACTGTACTATAAAGCAGTGGTCATCAAAACAAAATGTTACTGGCTTGTTAAGGGGATTTTCTTAATCTCTCTCTCTGTCTCTTTAAGAGGCAGGAGAGTAGGATTTCTAGGTAGAACAGAGCTGGCAGGAGTCTGTGTGCCAGAGCTAAAGATTCGTTACCTATTTGATGAGGGAGTGAAGGAAAGAATCAATTGACAGTTAGAGGTCTTTTGCTTTTGGATCTCTAGAGAGCAGGAAGTTGGTCTCTTCTACTGGCAGTTACTACTGACAGTTGAAGGGTAAAACCTTATTTAAGGAGATCATGGGTGGTGGCTGTTGATTTATTCATGTAGATAGGTAGTTAGTGAATAAATTTTAGGTAGTGTAGGTGAGATAGGCCTGGTCTGACCATACAAGAAGCACCTGTTCTCAGAAGACAGTTAGAAGTAAAGTTTTAGAAATTTTACATGTAAAATCCAGTTAAATTGCTCATTTGCTACAGGAGTAGAGAGGGAGAAGGGAAGGGAAAGAATACAGAAAAATATTCTAAATTGGTTAATTGAATAAATAAATTTTAAAAAATAAAATAAAATCCTTTTTGAGCTCCTCTAGGAATTCTTTTTGGACTTGAGACTAATTCACATTTTTCTTTAAGGCTTTGGATACAACATTACTGATTTTGTTACCTTCTGAGTTTGGGTTTTGGTCTTCCCTGTCATTGAAATAATGTTCTTTTGTTAAGTTTTATTTTTTTTTCCTCATTACATGTTGGTACAATTTTTAATAATTGTTTTCAGGCATCTTGTGATTTATGTTTTCTCCCACACTTCCACATCTTCCCCTTCCCCAAGATGGCAGGTAATATGTTATAAAGTTATAAATATGTTATTATACTATATATATATATATTTCTTTGTTCATCATGTTGTAGAAGAAAACATCATTTATGCTAGAAAAAAATTCATGGATGCAATAAAGTGAAGAATGGCATGCTTTGATTTGATTCAGACTTTGTCAATTCCTTCTATGGGAATAGATAGCCTTTTTCCATCATGGGTTCCTTGGAGTTGTCCTGGATCTTTGCATTGCTGACAATAATTGTCATTCACAGTTGATCGTCAGACTTTATTGCTTTTACTGTATACAACTTTCTCCCAGTTCTTTTCACTTCACTTTTCATCACTTCATATAAGTCTTTCCAGGTTGTGTGTGTGTGCATGTTTGTGTGTGTGTGTGTGTGTGTATGTGTGTGTGTGTGTGTGTGTGTGTGTGTGAGAGAGAGAGAGAGAGAGAGAGAGAGAGAGAGAGAGAGAGAGAGATTATCTTGTTTTATGGATCAGTGGTATTCCATTATAATCAGTCTGAAATCATAATTGCTATTCCTGTTTTTTTAACTTTGCCTGAAACATAATAGATTCTGTTCCAGCTGTTTATGTTTATTATATATATATATATATATATATATATATATATATATATATCTTATTGAAATGCATTTCTTCTAGACAGCATATTGTGGGATTCTGGTTTTTAATCCATTCATTTATCCTCTTTCATTTTATGTGTAAGATCATCCCATTCACATTCATGGTTATATTAACTGTATATTTCCATACATCTTCCCCCCCCCCCATTTATACTACTCTTCTTATCCTTTCAGCCTTTCCCTGTTCACAAATACTTTTGTTTCTGACTAGCACCAACCCAAGTTCATCCTCCCTTCTATTCACCTCCTCTTTTCTCATTTCCCTCCCCTTCTTACTTCCCTAAAAGGTAAGATAAGTTTCTATAGCTAACTATATATGGATGTTAATTTTGTTTTGCCAAAATGTCTTTTTATATTGAGCTTCTTTTTCTGTTTGCTCATTTTTCAGCCTTTTCCTTGATTTTTAAAAAACTGTTAAAATTGTGCTGTTCCTATGATAAAAGGGGCAATATTCCAACCTTAACATTCTTTGCACAGCTGCTTCAGACCTAATTCCGAGGATCTGTAAGTTTTTAGTTCTTCCAAGGTGGTATGATCTAAAGAGAGGTGTGTTTAATACTCTCATAGCCTGTGCCCTGGTTCCTTGGAATTGTAGCCAATGTTCACCTGCTTCCCTGCAACTATAAGTGCTGGTGTACTAGTAGCTCCTCCTTGCCCTTGGCATGAGTTCTGGGTCTGGGATCCCGGATTCCAACCTGGATCTGTGTATGGGCAATACAATAAAGTCCTGCACTTAAAACCAGCAAAGAGACCCATGTAATCTCCTTCTAACCAATTGTCTGATCCCCTTGCCCATCCATGGACTGAAAGCTCTGGAAGCCATTGCAATTGATTCAGTCACCCCAAGATCTCTGCTGGCTTGCTGAGCTAGGGCCTACCTCAGTCCATTGGTCTTCACTCCATTCCCAACCCAGTGTAACAAACCTTTCCTGCCAACCTTCTAAATTAAAAAATTGTTTCACCCCATCCTTTTGTGGGTTCTGACATTCCAGAATTTATTTTGATGCTTCATATCAAAGTTGTTTGAAGGATGATTTTGAAAAGATCCTTGTCCCATATCTACCATCTTGATTATAGCATTTTTCCAATTATGATACAAAACATTATGTAAAAGATGTCATCAAAGAAGTACATGATTGGGGAAAGAGGGAAGAGAATGAGCATTTATTAAATGCCTATTATGTGCTAGGAACCCAGTGCTCTAGCCACTGCTCCACCTAGAGCAATTCTCATATCTGTTCCCTCATCTTTATTCATACTATAACTATACAAGTTCATGCCCTCTTTACCTTTCACATAGACTCTTCCAAAAGTTTCCTGTTTGGTTTTCCTGCTTTATGGCCCTTCTTTCTCCAGTTCAGCCTCTATATAGCCACCAAAATTATTTCTTAAATCATAGATCTGATATATTATTTTCTCTTGCTCAATAAACATCAATGGCTCCCTATCACTCCATGATCAAATATCATTTTATCTTTATCTTATCCCCTTGGATTTTTAGTTTTCGTAAAAAGTTTGATAATATACACAATTATTAGCATGGTAGTATATTTGTATAATTTATAATTAAGTAAATATATACATATTGGAGACACATGCTCAGAAAGAAAGGGGAAAGGAAAGTAATAAGCATTTATATAGCACCTGTTATGTACCAGGCATTGTGCCAAGCACTTTAAAAAATATTTCATTTCATCAAAAACATTTTACTGATAGGAACAAGCAAGCAAAAAATTTTGGAGTCAACTAGTCTAGTCTACCATGATTTTTTTTTTTGTATTCTCTCTCTATCATTCAGTGTCAGCTATTTCTACCTACTTGTTTCATCTGCAAATTTAAGATACAAGATATCTATGTGTATATCCAAGTCATTGTTAAAAATGCTAAACATTACAGAGCTAAGCACAGATTCCTGGGACACTCTACTGGAGACTTCCTTCCATTTTGACATTGAATCATTAATAACAACTCTTTGAGTCCAACTAGTTCAGCCAGTTCTGAATCCATCTAGCCCATATCTCTCTATCTTCTCCATAAGAGAGGATGAGAGACTCAGACTAGGCACAATTATCCACAGCATACCCTTGACCCACCAGTCTAGTGATCTGGTTGGAAAAAAAATTTGAGCCAAAGTCAATTTAACATAATCTCTTCTTTTTTTTTGTTTTTCTAAAACCCCTACCTTCTGTCTATGAATTGATTCTAAGGATCAGTTCCAAGTTAGAAGAGCAATACGGGCTTGGCAAATAGGGTTAAGTGACTTACCCAGGTTCCCACAGCTAGGAAGTATCTGAGTTTATATTTGAAACCAGGACCTCCCATCTCTAGGTCTGACTTTTTATCCACTGAGTCACTCAGCTGCCCTTAACCATTCCTTTAATAACAAGTTCTTGAATTTCTTCAGGTATCAAAGTCAAGTACACAGACTCCAGGTTTTTATGCCCTAATATATGGTCAATTTCATATATAGCTGAGAAATATGCATATTACTTTCTACTCCATTAAATAAAAATTAAAGATCTATTTCAAATATGATCTCAGACATTTCCTAGCTGGGTGACCCTGAGCTAATCAATAGAGCCCAACTGCTTAGTCCTAACCACTCTTCTGCCTCTTTCTAACATGGAAGGTTAAAGTTTGGGGGGGGGGGTAGAGGTTAGGTCTATCATATCTACCTTTTCTAAATTCTATTTAGGTACTTAACTTCTTTCTTGCTTAGTTTTTGTTAGACATTTGTAAGCCTGAAAGTGGTATATTTAGGTCCTTTGCTATTATAATTTTAATATTTCTCCCTGGAACTTGTTCAGTTTTTCCTTTAAGTATTTAGATAATATGCCATTTGATTCATATATGTTAAACACAGATATTAATTCATTGTCTATGATACTTTTCAGCATAATGTAGTCCCCTATTTCTCTCTTTTAGTCAACTCTCTGGATGGGTGTATGTTAGTTGAGGAATAACTTCTGTTCTTATAAATCTGATTCAGTTCTCTATGGATTTGAGAATTGAGGCCTTTGTCAGAAACAGATTTTTTCCCTTTTTTTTGTTTCTCTTCTAATCTTGGTTGCATTTGTTTTGTGTGTGAAACCTTTAAATTTATTTTGTTTTTAAAACCCTTACCTTCCATCTTGGAATCAGTGCTATGTATTGACTCCAAGGCAGAAGAACAGTAAGGGCTAGGCAATGGGGGTCAAGTGGCTTGCCCAAGGTCACACAGCTGGGGAGTGTCTGAGGCCAGATTTGAACCTAAAACCTCCCATCTCTAGGCCTGGTTCTCAATCCACTGAGCTACCCAGATGCCCCCTGAAACTTTTAAATTTAATGTAATCAAAATGATCCATTTTACATCTCATATTGTTTTCTATGATGTCTTGTCTGGTCATAAATTCTATTCCATGCTTTCCTAATTTACTAATCACTTGTAATTTTTAAACCATGTGTCCATTTTGAGTTTATCTTGGTATATGGTATGAGATGTTGGTCTGTGCCTAGTTTCTCCCATACTATATCCAATATTCCCAGCAGTTTTTGTCAAGTAATGAGAATTCTTGGATCTTTGGGTTTATTAAACACCAGGTTACTGTGGTTATTTCCTATTGTGTATGTACCTATTGAACCACTAACATTCTTACCTTTTCATCTCTCCTTCATGACCCACATTTTGGGGTTAGATTTTGTTTTGCTTGCACCTGAACCCTCTGGGAGCTTACCTTCCCACTTTTCCTCTTCATTCCCACTCCTTGTCTTTTTTTAAATTGTTGAGTGAAAGCTCTCTGGATGTGTGTATGTATTCTACCCTCTTTTGAATGGTTCAGATGAAAATGAGGCTTCATTGTTACCTCTCCCCCTCATGCCTTCCTCCTTTTTAATTACATAAGATGATTGCCTCCATGTCACCTGTCCCCTTTTCCCTACTTGATTCCTTTCTCTCTCCCTTTCCTTTCTTCTTTTAACATCACCAAAATATCTGACAAATTCATTCCCAGACCCTTTTCCTTATTTCGGATGCCTCTCTGACCCTGATAGCATTAGGTTTTTGATGGGGGATATATCACTTTTCTCTATTAGAATGTAAACTTTTTGTCTTATTACATTCCTTCTGATTGCTCACTTGTCATGTTTCTTTTGATTCCTATGTTTGTATTTCAAAGTTCCTATTCAGCTGTGATCTTTTTGAAAATGCATTTTGATATTTTCTATTTCTCACATCACCATAATTATCCCTCCCCCTCCTGGAGAGCCATCCAATGTAGTGAAAAATATTTTTTGAGAAGAAAGAAAAATCAGCACAACTGATCATTCCTATAAGAAAGTTGGAAAATATGTGCAATATGTAACACCTGTGACCCTCCTACCTTCTTGAAGGAGTAGGTTGGGAATGTCCTCTGATACCTCTTCATTCAAGAAGATCGTTTGATCTTTATAATTTTGTTACATTTATTTTCAATTTGAAGGAGTGTAGTTCTTTACATTTACATTGTTGCAGGCACTTCACTCTGCAAGAGTTCATATAGATCTTTCCATGCTTCTTTGTATTTAGCACACATTATTTCTTACAACAGAGTGGTATTCCATTATATTCATGTACCACAATTTCTTTAGCCACTCCCCAGTTGATGGACATCTAATTTGTTTCCAATTCCTAAATATCATGAAAAGTTCTGCTTTAGATATTTTGGAGTATATAGAAAGTTCCTTCTTATTGGCTCTTTGAGATATGAGCCCAGTAATAGCATTTCTGGTTCAAAGGGTTATTATGGACATTTTAGTTATTTTATTTGCATAATCCAAAGTGCTTTCCAAAATGGTTATATCAGAGGCAGCTGGGTAACTCAGTGGATTGAGTGTCAGGCCTAGACAGGAGGTCCTGGGTTCAAATTTGACCTCAGACATTTCCTAGCTATGTGACTCTGGGTAAGTCACTTAACCTCCATTACCTAGCCCTTACCAGCTTTTCTGCCTTAGAACCAATACACAATAATGACTCTAAGATGGAAGGTAAGAGAGGTTGTTTTTTTTTTTTAAAGGTTGTATAATTTCACAATTTGCCAATCAAGATGTCTGTCCTTCCACAATCCTTTCAACATTGACTTTGTCATTTTTTTCTCATTTTTTCAGTTCTGGTCTTTTTAGTCAGGACTGTCGGCTACATTAGTGATTTTTTTTAAAAGAAGGGTTAATTTCTTTCTTGGTATCAATTCTAAGACAAAAGAGTATTGCCCAGGGTCACAGAACTAAGAAGTATTTGAGATCAGAGTTGAAACCAGGTCCTCCTGTCTCTAGGCCTGGTGTTCTATCCTATGTTAGGTAGCACCTCCCTACACTAAGGATTCTTAATTTCTTTCTCCTTGATCTGTTTTCCAGATCATTTGTTTTTGTTATGAGATACCTTACATTTTCATCTATTTTTTCAGTCTTTTGACTTTGTTTGATGTTTTTTTGTCTCATTAAACTATTACCTTATTGTGCTATTATAATTTTTAGTAAATTTATCACTTGGGTAAAGTCTTGTGCCTCTTGAACTAAGCTATTCATTGTCTCTCCAAGTCTTTCCTTCCAAACTCTTATTTCCTTTCCAGTTTTTTCCTCTAACACTGTTATTTATAAAACAATTTTCAACTCCTAAAAACTCTTATCATTTCTTTCAGGAATTTTAGTTGAAGTTAGGGGTTAGGGAATTTAGTTGTATCTAGGTCATGTTTTTCTTCTGAACCTTTGTTTATAAATGTTTTAAGGTCATTTTTATCTTCTAGTTCGTTCCCAAGTCACCATAATAGCTCTTTATGGCAAGAGTGGTTTTTGTTTTCTCTTTTTTTCTAGTCTTACTTCTAGAATTAGGGCAGTACTAGAGTCAGGCTCCAACAGTTCTAGAAAGAATTTCTTGGACTTGCTTGATCTTATTTTTATTCTCTGAGGTCCTGCTACTGATTTTCCCAAGTATTGAGTACTTTGTTCTTCAGGAATCTCAGGAGAGGCTCAGGCTAGGGACCTACAAATTGTCAGTGTTTCCAGAGCTGTCCAATTCAAAATGGAATCTGATTACTGTCTTTCTGGTATTCATTTTTCAAATTCCTGACCCCTTTTTTGGGTTTGGACAACACAACTGTAACCTCTCCTTGGTTGAAACTCCAGTAGACTGTGCTGGTCCCAGGCCCTGTCAGTTAGCTAGAAAGCTTCAAAGGTTCAGAGCAAGAGAACTTCAGACTCCATGTTGGCTTGAGCTTCCTGCTCTTGTTACTCAGCAGCAGATCTCAGGTCAGATTAGCGGCAGAATCGAAAACTGTGCCAGCATCAAAGGCATAAGGCTGCTTGCTTCTGTTCCTACTCCTGGCCCAGTGCACAGAATGCACTCCTCACTTGATTTTCCACCCCTAAGTGCAGGTCTCCTAAAGTCACTTAACCTCCTCATCCTCACTAGATCTGTGGAGTGATGCTCAGCATACCCATCAGGTCCAGGAATTCTTCTTACCTTAGTACACAATGTAGGTCACAGTTAGGCCCCCAGACTTGGAAGGCTTTTTACATAGAACTCTCCTGGGGAGAACTAGTCCCCAGTGTCTACAGATTCCCTGTCCATCTCTCTTTGCTGAACAAAGTGGGGAAAAAAGACCCACTGTGATTTTTTCTTTGATTTCCTAACCATCACTCTGTCTGTTGCTCTTTTTAGATCTCTGTTGGTGAGAGCTTCTCCCTACTCCTCCATCTTTGTGGACCTCTCACAGATCATTTTCCTAGGCAGAAAAAAGAGAAGTAAAATAAGAATTGAGCAACTCTCTTCTCTTTGTGGTTCTGCACCAGCAAGAGCCTGAATGGACAGACAGCTAGACTTGGAGAAGACCTAGAATCAAATTCTGCTTTTGACAAATGACTGAAGGTCCCCAAACAAATCCCTTAATTTCCCCGAGCCTCCATTTCCTGATAGAAGAAGTGAAGACCAGTTTGTAGTCCTTTTCTTAATACCCTAAGATTAGTCTTGAGATCTTTCTCTAGTGAATTGGGTTTCTATTCAGTCCCTACCCTTTGACTGGATTCAAAACAAGACCTGAGAATTATCTGGATAAAAGAGGCTCATACTACTATGGGAGGACTCCAGAAGCCTAATGACTCCTGGGCATCCCAGAAGAAGCTTGCCTCTTCTCCCATATGACTACTGGCAGACTCAGAAAAATGATGTCATGGGGAGGGGAGAAGGGGATAGAAGTTATGGATCTAGGAAGCTTGAGGGACTCTTTTTTTCTGGTCAAGCATCAGGGTCTGAGGTGGGCAGAGATCTTGGATTAGGATTTGGGGTGAGGAAAGAACAAGAGGAAAACATATAAATAAATTCTGATTTATTGTTTGGGAAGGGTAGGAAGGAATAAGGGTTTAGGAATAAACTTATTCTTATACTTAAAGTATATCTATAACTAACTAACTAAACTATATTACTAAGCTAAAACATTAACTTCCCAAATATCCCAAATATCACACCAGGAGTCCAAATCAAATAGGGTCAGGATCTTAAGTTAGTAGATGTCCAAGTAGTAGGTCCAGAGATCTTCTCACTGATGCTGCCAGCAGCCAGATCCAGAAAACCTCCTTCCTCTGTTGATCACAGGGAAAATCTTCTTCAAGCCTTAGGTCCTTCCAGGAGAGCAGACTCTGAGAAGAAGCAACTGTTGGTCATAGAATTTTGCCAGATCCCAAGGCTCAGGCTCCCATGTGACCCTTGGTCACATGCTACTATCAATCATTCCCTAAGGTTTGCATCTCAGTTTTTTGCAACAGTTTTTGCAAATTGCAAACCTTTTCATCCTTTATCACAGTTAGTTAGGCAACTTGTCATGTGATGGACCCTTGCTTCACCATTCAATTAATTATTTATTTAAATAATGATAAATTAATATACAGTCTCCACAGAATTTTAATCTTAACACAGAAATGTAAAATAAGGAGGATAATAACTTAACCCATAGGATTTTTTAAAGCTCTAATAAAACAATGTGTAAAAAGTGTTTTGCAAACTTTAAAGTATTATTTAAATGCTTTCTATTATTAATTTTTTTGAAAAGCATTCATTAAGCACAGCTAGACTGATCAGTGGATAGGGTGCTGAGCCTGCAGTAAGGAAATCCTGGCTTCAAATCTGAGCTCAGACACTCACCAGCTGTGTGACCAAGGACAAATCACTTCACCACTGCCTGCCTCAGCTCCTCATCTGTAAAATGATGCAATAATAGCATTTAAATCCCAGGGTTGTGGTGAGAATCACATAAGAGAATATTGTTCATTGATAAACCTTAAAGTGCTGTGTAAATGTTCTCTCATTATTCCTATGGGACAAATACTCCAAGTCCTGTTGATGATACAAAGAAAAACGTTAAACATTGCTTGCTCTCAAGAAGCTTACATTCCATTCTATTGTGCTAAAATGAATAATGAACTGGAGGGATTCCATGTGAACTGGAACAACCTCCAGGAACTGATGCAGAGTGAAAGGAGCAGAACCAGGAGAACATTGTTCACAGAGACTGATACACTGTAGCACAATCGAATGTAATGAACTTCTCTACTAGCAGCAATACAATGATCCAGGACAATTCTGAGGGACTTATGGGAAAGGACACTATCCACATCCAGAGGAAGAACTGTGGGAGTAGAAACACAGAAGAAAAACAACTGCTTGATCACATGAGTCGAGGGGATATGACTGGGGATGAAGACTCTAAATGATCACCCTAATGCAAATATTAATAATATGGAAATGGGTTTTGATCAAAGACACATGTAAACCCCAGTGGAATTGTATGTGCCCTATGGGAGGGGGGTAGGAGGAGGAGGAGGGAAAGAACATGAATCATGTAACCATGGGAAAATTCTCTTAATCAATTAAATAAAATTTAAAAACATAATAACTTTAAAAATAAATTATAAGTTTACAGAAAAAAAAGCTTACATTCCATCAGAGAAAACAATGTGTCTAGAGATAATTCGATATAAAATGCATATAAACACAAAGGGAGAAAGAATAGATTGGATCCTACCGTATAAGAGATCTACAGAGGCTTTTCTCCACTACTACTGCTGGGATCTTCTCTTTGTTTCTTCCTGGTCCTTTGTAGATGTCTCCCCTATTAGAATGTAAGCTTATTGAGGGCAGGGACTCTTTTTCTGTCTTTGCTTTCTTGGGGTTTAGTGCACTGCCTGGCACACAGCAGGAACTTAATAAATGCTGGCTGAAGTTAGCAAAGGAGGGATGGGAAATTCTCAGGAATAAAATTCAGAAGCCACAAAGGGAAACAGTTCTGCTGGGGACTAAGAGTTGTCTCAAGATATGGATGCACAGGGAACCTACTGACCAATGCAAATGCTATACAGGCATTATTAGAAGATAGAAGCAAGGGTCGATGATGTGGGCTGAACTAAAAATGACCTTGGACTAAGGAGACCTGATTTTGGTCCAGGAGCATGCTTCTCCCAATGTTAAATTTTTAGTGTGAGCATTTACAACTTGGAAATTGAAGAACATTACAAATCAATTGTTATTTTCTTAATTATCTAAACTTAAGAAAGTGACAGAGAAAATGATAATAATATAGATTAAATTTAAAAGTATGTGTTATAGGGGACAGCTGGATGGCTTAGTGGATAGAGAGCCAGGCCTGGAGCTGGGAGGTCCTAGGTTCAAGTTTGACCTCAGACACTTCCTAGCTGTTGACTCTGGGCAAGTCACTTAGCCCCTATTGCCTAGCTCTTCTGCCTTGGAACTGATACTTAGTACTGATTCTAAGATGGAGTGTAAAGTTTTTTTGAAAAAGACAAAAAAGCTAGCAGGGTCAAGGACATGCTTTTTAAGAATAGAAGAGACATGAGGGAAGATGGGTGGCTCAGAGGATTGAGAGTCAGGTCTAGAGATGGGAGGTCCTAGGTTCAAATCTGGCCTCAGACACTTCCAAGCTGGGTGACCCAGGGCAAGTCACTTCACCCCCATTACCTCTAACCCTTACCACTCTTCTGCCTTGGAACACAGTATTGACTCCAAGATGGAAGGTAAGGGTTAAGAAAAAAAAATTAAAAGTTGTGTGCTTTGGATATTTTTCTTTCCTTTTTGAGTTACCATTTACTTTTTTATATATAACATAATATGTAACATGATAATATAAAACATGATTTTTTAGAAATATGTAATAAATTATAATAGATATGTTTATCCAAGAGAAACAGATTATGTTCAAACTCTAGGTCTCATTCCTTTTTTATTCCTTCTCCCTCTCAATCCTTTCTTCTCCTAAGAAAGCAGGAAATATAAAAAGGCTGTACATATATGTAGGTTGTACATATGTTATCATAGAACACACTTCCCTGTTTGTCATATTATGAAACAAGACACATATTGCTTACATACAGTAGAGAAAAATTCACAGATGAATAAAGTAAGGAATGGCATGTTTCAAATTGCATTTGGAGCCCATCTGTGGGGACGCACATCCTCCTTCATCATGAGTCCCTTGTAGTTGTACCGGATGCTTGTCTTGTTGAGAATAGTTGTCATTCACAGCTGATCATTTATCTGCCCAGCCTGGCTTAGCTCTCTGCCCCCAGTTCTGACACGAAAATTTGTGCAACCACAACAAGCAGCAAGTGATTTTCTCTCTCGGAGACTCAGTTTCTTCCTTGTAATATCTTTACAGCACTCATCTACAAAGCTGTGGGAAAGAGCTTTAAAAGTCTGAAAGCGGGAGATACCATTATTCAGTGATCCCCAGAAGAGACGACCAGGAGGATCTTGGGAATTACTGGAAGGAAACTGAAAGAATGACCATTAGAGGGTGCTAACGGGCTACCCAGAGCCTCATCCTCCAGCCACTTACAGGTTTGTGGAAGATCATACGGACTTAGAGAAAAACCAGAACCGGCTCTTTTCTTTATTATTAGTTTCTTAAATAACCTTTTTTACATGGAATATATCTTTGGGAGGGAAAGAGAGAGAGAGATGCAGGGGGGGAATCGATGACGTAAAAAGAAAAGATAGCAACACAAATTATTTAAACAAACAAAAATATCAGAGCTGGAAAGGGTTTTAGAGAAGCTCTCAAAGCCTATCCTTGACTTTTTATAGATGGGGATACTGTGGCTCAGAGGAGGAACAAGACTTGTTGGTAGCCACCCGGGGAAAAAGTCACAGAGCTGAGTTTATGGGCTCTTGATTCCTGGATCTGCGTTATCCAACTTGGAGGAATGATCAATGACAGATAGACAGACAGGTTGAGAGACAAGGACTATGTAGTGCTGGAGATCAAAATACAAGAAAACCTGGCAGTTCCTATTCTAAGGAACTTACAGAGGAAGACAAACCATAAAGGATAGCTGGATATCATGAGGGGAAAAGGAGAGAGGATATCTTAAGAAAGCCAGCTGATTGGGAAGAAGAGGAGTCCAGAGAGTGAGTTGAGTCCCCACTGAACTGGGCAGCATAGTAGAAGCTCCTTAAAGGTTTAACATGTTCCTAGCTGTGCGACCTTGGGCAAGTCACTTGGCCCTTATTGCTCTTCTGCCTTGGAACCAATACTTAGTATCAATTCTAAGACAGAAGATAAGGACTTAAAGAAAGGAAGAAGGGTGGGGGGGAAGGGAGGGAAAGAGAGAGGAAGAGAGAGAAGAGAGAAAGAGGGAGAGAGAGAGGAGAGAGAGAGGGAGAGAGAGGAGAGGAAGTAAGAGAGAGAAGAGAGAAGAGAGGAAGAGAGAAGAGGGGTGGGAGAGAGAGGGAGAGAGAGAGGAAGAGAAAAGGAGAGAGAGGGAAGGAAGGAGAGAAGAGAGAAGAGAGGAAGAGAGAAGAGAGGAAGAGAGGAGAGAGGGAGAGAGAGGAGAGGAAGTGAGAGAAGAAAGAGTGAAAGAGAGAAGAGAGGAAGAGAGAGAAGAGGGGTGGGAGAGAGAGGGAGAAAGAACAAGAGAGAAGAGAGAGAAGGAGGGAGAGAGAGAGGAAAAGAGAAGGAGAGGGAGAGAAAGAGAGAGGGAGGAAGAGAGAGAAGAAAGAGGAAGAGAGAAGAGAGGGAGTGAGAGAGAGGAAGAGAGGAGAGAGGGAGAGGGAAAGAGAAGAAAAGAAGTGAGAGAGAGAAGAAAGAGTGAAGGAGAGAAGAAAGGAAGAGAGAGAAGAGGGATGGGAGAGAGAGAGAGAGAGAACAAGAGGGGAAGAGAGGGAGAGAGAGAGAGAGAGAGAGAGAGAGAGAGAGAGAGAACAGTTGATTATGGGCAGGGACATGCAGAATAACTAAAACAAGATAAATTAAAAGATCACTAAAAGGAATCAGTCAGGCTACTGAAGCCCATGGACCCCTTCTCAGAGTCATATTGTTAAATGTATAAAATAATAGGTGTAGGATTAAAAAGAAAATCAATTACAGTGAAATTTTTGTTGTTCTGTCATTTTTTTTCAGTCACATCTGACTCTTTTGTGGCACCATTTGGGGTTTTCTTGGCAGGGGTACTGGAGTAGTTTGCCATCTCCTTCTCTCTCATTTTGTAGGTGAGGAACCTGAGGCAGAGTTAAGTGACTTGCCCAGGGTTGCAGTTAGTAGATGTCTGCAGTCAGATTTGAACTCAGGTCTTCCCAACCCCAAGCCTAGTGCTCTATCCAATGTGCCACTTTAGCTACCCCATTGTGGTAAAATATAGTTACCAAAGCAGTTTTTTTAAGTCAGTCAACAAATATTTATTAAGCACCTCCTATGCGCCTGGCACTGCAATTACCAAAAGAAACAAAAGAGTCCCAGCCCTCAAAAAGCTCACAATCTAAGTATAAACATGCTATACATACAAGATAAACAGAAAATAATGAAAAGAAGGAGGGCACTAGAATTAAAAGGGACTGGAAAGGGCTTTTTGCAAAAAATGGAATTTTAGTTGGGGATGTGAAGGAAGCTAAAGGGAGCAGCTGGGTAGCTCAGTGGATGGAGAGCCAGGCCTAGAAACAGGAGGCCCTGAGTCCAAATCTGGCCTCAGACACTCCCTAGCTGTGTGACCCTGGGCAAGTCACTTAACCCCATTGCCTAGTCCTTCCTGCTCTTCTGCCTTAGAACCAATATACAATACTGATTCTAAGACAGAAGAAGACGATGTTGTTGTTGGTTTTTAAAATCAATAAATAAAGGAAGCTGGGAAGCAGAGATGAGGAGGGAAAGTATTCCAAACCTCAGCCATAACCAGAGAAAATTCCTGGATCTGAGAAATGGAGTGTCCAAGTAACAGCTGGGAGACCAGCATCGCTGGATCAGAGAATATATGTTGGGAATAAGGTATAAGAAGACTGGAAAGATAGCTAATGCCTTTGAATACCAAACAGAGGATTTTGTATTTAATCCTGGGAGTGATAGTGAGCCACAGAGAGTTCAATGGGGGAGGGAGGAATCTGTGTTTTAGGAAACCCACTTTGAAGGCTTTAGGGAGGATGGATTGGAGTGGGGAGAGACTGGAGGATAGTGGACCCAGCGGGAGGCTACAGAGAGGCCAAGAAGAACAAGGACTGAAAACAAAGGTTTGCAAAACCTTTCCATCCTTTATCACTGCTATAAGAGGCCACTGGTCATCAGAAGCCAGATGATAAAGCATTAAGAAGAGAGGAGGGGGAAAATAAATGGCCTTTTCAAGAGGGCAGACGAGATAGGGGACAAGGATTATGGGGTTTAATTGCATCGAATGAGGGTTTGGGAGGCTTTAGGGGGTGGAACATGGGTATGTTTGTAGACAGCTGGGAAGGATTCGGAGGTAGAAAAATTGAAGATGACAGTGAGGATGGCAGAGGGAAATCTGATGGAGCAGAATGGATGGAATGGGTGATTGCTTGGGCAGGTAGAGAGGTTAGCCTTGGAAAGGAGTAAGCAAGAGTGAAGGAGGACAGAGGGACAGAAGGCCCCTGAGTGATAGGAGATGAGAAGAGGAGAGAAGAGAGAGAAAAGGTTGATGGCCTCATTTTCTTTCTGTAAAATACGAGGTGAGGTTCTCAGCTGAGATGGCGATGGGAAGGGGAGACAAGGGAGGTTTCGGGCTACTTGGCACAGTAGGTAGAGTGCCAGACCTGGCGTCAGGAAGACTCATCTTCCTGAGTTCAAATCTAGCCTCAGAAGAAAACTTAAGAGCTGTGGGAGCTCAGGCAAGTTACTTAACCCATCCTGTTTGCCTCAGTTTCCTCATCTGTAAAATAAGCTGAAGAAGGAAATGACAAATTGTGGTATACGGTGGTGGGCTATAAGGAATGATGAACTGGAGGATTTCAGAAAGAGCTGGAGAGACCTCCGTGAACTGATGCAGAGTGAAATAAGCAGAACCAGGAGAACATTGTACACAGTAACAGCAACATTGTACAATAATCAAATGTGAAAGACTTAGCTACTCTCAGCAGTAAAATGGTCCAGGACAATTCTGAAGGACTTGTGACAAAGAATGCTCTCAACTTTAAGGGAAAGAACTGTTGGGGTCAAAATGCAGGCCATTTTTTGCTAATTTACTTGGGTTTGTGTTTTGGTTTTATGTGATTATTCACTTATAAAATTCAACAATATAAAATGTTTTGCATTATAATGCACGTATAATACAGATCAAATCACTTGTCAATGCCAGGAGGGAAAAGGAAGGAAAGGAGGGAGATGAGTTCAATCCTATAACTTTGGAAAACTTAAGTGGAAATTTGTTATCACATGTAATTGGCAAAAAAAAATTAAAATTAAAGATGTTAAGAAAAAAGGAAGGAAATGACAAGTCATTCCAGTGCATTTGCCAAGAACCCCAAATGGGGTCACAAAAAGACAACTATGAAGAGTGGGATAGTGAGTTGATAAAGCAGGTTTAGAAGGATTGCCTGGCAGCAATGAGGGACCAGTTGAGAACATGGTCCCACTTGAAATGGTTTATGATCGTGTGATTTTTTTTTTTGCCTTCATTGAGCTGCTCATATGTGGGAGCAAAGTTGGCCAATGATGAGAAATGCTCCAAGGCCAAGGCTTACCAGAGAACATTTGGCACTGTGTGAAGGGGTTCAGGGACTAGAGAGAAAGCAAATGGATCATGGGGACAAAATTCTGAATTCCTGAACATGGAGGTGGTACATTTGTGGGTGATGGCAAGATCAAGGGGCTGACCATCTTTGTGTGTGGCTGAGGTAGGGTGGAGGATCAGGTCATGAGAAGTGAGTAGGTTGAGGAACTGGGCGGTCAGGGCGTTTTATTCAGGATTTATTTTATTTTTATTGTCATACAAAACACACTTTCATATTTGTCATTGTTGTAAGAGCGAATTTATACTTAACTAAAACCCGAAAATTAAATCATAAATACACAGATGTGAAAGACGGCTCCCACAGTTCTTTCTTTGGAGGTGGAGAGCGTCCCCGACGTAATTCCTTCATGATTGCCCCAGATCAGTGCATCGCTGAGAGGAGCCAAGTTGTCACAGATGATCAGCATCCAATATTTGTACAGGGATCTCCTGGTTCTGCTCATTTCACTCCACATCAGTTCATGGAGGTCTTTCCAGCTCTCTCTGAAGTCCTCCAGTTCATCATTCCTTGGAGCATCTCCATCATATATACCACAATTTGTTCAGCCATTCCCCAGTGGGTGGACATCCCCTCCATTTCTAATTCTTCATGAATATTTTTATACAAGTAGATCCTTCCCCCTTTTTTATTGTCTCTTTGGGTTAGGGTGTTTTTTAAAAAAATAATCATGTACCCCATTTTAAGACCCCCTGGTCTAGAGCAACCCCCTCTGAAGACCAACGAGGGAGAAGGACTTAACCAACATTGTCCACACCTGCTAATTTTAAAAGTCCAACATGCATGTATCACGTCACATCCAGTATCTCCCTGGAGACCCATAATACCCCCCCTTTTTAACCCCTTACCTTCCATCTTGGAGTCAATACTGTGTTTGGGCTCCAAGGCAGAAGAGTGGTAAGGCTAGGCAATGGAGGTTAAGTGACTTGCCCAGGGTCACACAGCTGGGAAGTGTCTGAGATCAGATTTGAACCCAGGACCTCCCCTCTCTTGGCCTGGCTCTCCATCCACTGCGCTACCCAGCTGCCCCCCCCCCCCATAATGCCCCTTACTGCCTGTGTGATGACTTGCTCATTGAGAGTCCCACACTCAGGGAACTGGACCCAGATCTTCCAAAGCCAACTTGGTCCAGCACTCCTTCCTTCAGCCATGTCACAGATCACTAAGGAGGGAGCAGGAAACAGCAGCGCTGAACTCTGATCCTCTTCCTTTCTCACTCTCATGGGCTGTTTCCCCTCAGTCTCTGCTTCAACCTCCCTAACACTCATCTCACCCTTCCCTCACCACATCCCTGAGAAGAAGGCAGGTAGTGAACTCCCCTCTCCTCATTTCACTCCTGGGGAAACTGAGGACTAGAAAAGACCAGAGGCAGCGGCATGGAACTCGAGGGTTCCAGGAGAAGGTCCCCTCTCCCTTGTCTGCCTCTGGTCTCCTTCCTGCTCCCCCAACTCTAGCTGAGTTTATCAGGGAACCCTGGCGGGGGAGTCGGGACCTCACCTCGAATCTGGTGCTTCTGCTCCTTAGGACCTCTCTGGCCCTCAGTTTTTTCATCTGTAAAATAGGGTCTTCTTACCTCCTAAGACCAAAGGCAGCCCCTTAGGCTTCTGGGTCTAGCTAGACACTGTTCTAAGGAAAGGGCGAAAGTTGGCAGAGAGAAGCGGCAGGAGGCCAGCAGGACGATTCTGGAACCCTGAAGGGAGTCAGGCCGGGGACCAGGGCTCTTGGCTGCGTCTCTGCAGAATCTCTGGAGATGGTAGCTGCAGGCCTCCTTGGAGGCTCATTCTGTCCTTTCCTGCTTGATGATTTCCATCAAGGCGGCTCCTGGTGACCCGGATCCATCTGCACTGACGGTGAGATCTGGTCTGGATGCTTTATTTTTTTCTTTCTTGGTCCCAGCCTAACCCCCCTTCAGAGTTCCAGAATCTTCCTGCTGGCCTCCCAGAGCTTCTCTGTGCCAACCTCTGCCCTTTCCTTTGCCTCAGAGAGAAGAGATGCAGAGCCAGGGCAGCTGGCCCAGCCCCTGGCTCACCTGGCCACCTGGGACCCTCATCCCTTTGCTGGCCTCTGGGCCTGGAGTTCCCACCTAGGAACTGAGGGGATAATTACCCTGCCCCGACGCGGCTGGGGCCTAATGAATGTTTGTGAGGTGCTCGGAGTTCCTCAGATGAAAGGAACAAAACGTCTTTATTTGAATGGTGAGATAATTACTATTATTATCCGGCGAGGGAGTATCCTTCACTCCCAGGGAGCTTCCTGCTCTGGCTGAGCCCACAGGCCTCTAGACACACCTGCTGGTCCTTCTGGCCTGAGGGAGCCTTAGCCAACAGGATGGACCCTAGGAGATACGCAGCCCTCTTTATCTCCAAGGCCCGGCCCCTGTGCCAAAGAGGGCCCACCAGAGGGTCGAGAAATGAGGTCGCTGGAGCAAGTGCCACAGACGGAATTTGAACGCAAGCCCATAGTCAAGCCTGCGGCCTGGGATAAGGGAGATACCATTTGGGAGATGAGGGGCAAGTGACTTTTCCTCTCTCATCCTCAGTTTCTTCATCTGCAAAATGGCGGTAGCCATAGCCCCAGAGTTATTGTGAGGACCCAGGGAGATGGCAGAAGTAAAGTGCTTTAGAAAAGTGAGCTATTCAGAAGAAAAACAACTGCTTGATCACATGGGTCAATGGGGCTACGACGGGGGATGTAGAGTCTAAAGGATCTCCCTAGTGTAGATATCAATAATATGGAAATAAGTCTTGATCAATGACACATTTGAAACCCAGTGGAGTTGCTCATTGGCTCTGGGAGGAGGAAGGGAGGGAAAGAACACGAATCATGTAACCATGGAAAAATATAATTAATTAATTAATTAAAAAAAAAGAAAGAAAAAATGGATATTTGATCTAAAAATAGAGGGTAACACCATAAGCAAATTAGGGGAACATGGAAAAGTTTACTTGTCAGACTTGTGGATAAGGGAAGAGTTTATGATCAAACAAGACATAGAGAACATTACAAAAAAATGAAATGGATCATTTTGATTACATTAACGTTTTTCTACACACAAAACGAGTGCAACCAAGATTAGAAGCGAAACAACAAATTTTTGGGGGGAAATGATAGTAAGTGTCTCTGTCAAAGGCCTCATTTCTCAAATATACAGAGAAATGAGTCAAATGTATACAAATAGAAAGCATTCCCCAAATGAAAAATGGTCAAAGGATACGAACAGGCAGTTCTCAGAGGAAGAAATTCAAACTATCTCCAGTCATATAAAAAATGCTCCAAATCACTACTGATGAGAGAAATGCAAATAAAAACAACTTCTGAGATACCACCTTACACCTAGCAGATTGGTTCACATGACCAAAAAGGAACATAATACATTTTGGAGGGGTTGTGGGAAAATTGGGACACTAATATACAGTTGGTGGAACTACGAACGGATACAAGCATTCTGAAGAGCAATATGGAAACGTGCCCCAAAGGCCATTAAATCATGGATAACCTTTGATCCAGCCATACCAATACAGAGTCTCTATCCCAAAGAGGTCAGAGATAAGGGGAAAGAACCTACCTGAGAAAAAATATTTTTAGAAGCTCTTTTTATAGTGTCAAAGAACTGGAAACTGAGGAGTTGGAGAATGAATGGGAAAATTGTGATATATGGTTCTTCTGGTATACTATTGCAGCATAAGAAATGATTAACAGGATGATTTTGGGGAAAAAAACTGGGAAGACTTGTATGAACTGATGCAAAGTGAAGTGAGTCGAATCAGAAACATATTTTGTGCAATAATAGCAATATTGTATGATGATCAGCTGTTAAGGACTAAATCATTATCAGGAAAGCAAGTTTCCAAGATATCCACAAAGGACACATGATGAAATATGCCCTTCACAGTCAAAGAAGGAACTGTTGGAGTCTCTTTGCAGATCTAAGCTGGCCAGCTTCTACTTTCTTTCCTTCATGAGTTTTTTATTACGTCTTCTGTCATCACATGGACAATACTGCTCGAAAGCACTGGTATAATAACAGGGAGAGGGAGGAAGAGGAGGACAGAGAAAATGGGAATCCTAAAATGTCAGGAAACAATTGTCAAAAATTGTTTCTCCGTGTAACTGAAAAGTAAATAAATACGTAATTTAAAAAGCATTGCTTGAGCTCAGCAAAAATGCAGCAGAAGACTCATGGAATAACAACAATTATAATAATAACACCTGGCATTTTACATAGCATTTTAAGGTTTGCAAAATGCTTTGCATTCATTAGCTCATTTGAGCCTCGTGATACCCCTTGTCTATTCAAATAATTTAAATGGTTCTAGGATCGCTTGGAAGTGAACATTCTTTCCAATGATGTGATGGTCCACCCAGGCCAGGCCATTGTAAGGGACTCGGTCAGTTCCCTCCTGTAAGTTCATCACAGAGGGTTCATCTGATGTGTAAAGGTTTTGACATATTAAGAAAATACCAAGAGATCATATAGGCTTGCTCTTGGCACACGTCCAGCTTGCCTACGTCTTTGCTCATCCATATCTTTGATATCTTCCTTTATTTCTCCCTTATAAAGTATTTATTTTGGGGGCAGCTAAGTGGCTCAGTGGATAGAGAGCCAGAAATGGAGGCAGGAGGTCCTGAATTCAAATCTAGCCTCAGGCACTTCCTAGGTATATGATTCTAGGCAAGCCACTTGGTCCTTACTACTATTCTGCTTTAGAATTGATAGGTAGTGTTGATTCTAAGATAGAAGGTAAAGGTTTTAAGAAAATAAAATAAAAAGAATCAGATAAGTAAAAAAGAAACTGTAGTTTGGGCCCAGAGTGGAAATTCGGGGTGCTGAGGTGGAAAGCTTGAAGAAGAATATTTGAGAGAGGATGAACAAGAGCATAAATAGAATTATTATAAATCATTACAGATTATTTTACTATTATCATTAAATTATTTTCTTCTGATTAAATTACAAATAGATATTGTCACAGGAATATAGCACAAGCCATTTGCAAAGAGAGAGGAAATAGATGAGTTGAGGCGAAAGATACCAAGTCTGATGCAGAAACATAATGTAATCATGATGGGAAAGTCCATCTAATAAGCTTTTAACTTGCCTTCGGCATAGTGTCATCTTTCAAGCAGTGGAACCCCTTCATCAAGGGGATTTAGGGGGCAGCTGGGTAGCTCAGTGGATTGAGAGTCAGGCCTAGAGACAGGAGGTCCTAGTTTCAAATCTGGCCTCAGACACCTCCCAGCTGTGTGACCCTGGGCAAGTCACTTGACCCCCATTGCCTAGCCCTTACCATCTTCTGCCTTGGAGCCAATACACAGTATTGACTCCAAGACAGAAGGTAAGGGTTTAAAAAAAAAATCAAGGGGATTTCTCTTCTAGAGCTGATTCTCACAAAGCAGGAAGAACTAACTAGTTGATGGAGTGGAAATAAAGGAAATCTTGAGAAGTTTGAGAAGAAATCTTGGGTAGAAGAAATTTACGAAAGAGAAAGAGGCCATCAGCTGGCATTCAATGATTCCAGAAGGGTGGATTTCAGAGATCCTAAAAAGAAAAGGTGGGATTCCAGGAGCTAAAATTCTCCAAGGAAAGTCAATCCAAGAGGGATAGGAAGTTGTGACATAAGAAATTACAGGAACACAAAGAATAATTCCACTGAGGAGAAAAGAGAGTTGCCTACACAGATTAATAGGGATATACATAGATTTTTTTGTCTTATTGAATTTAATTCTTTTAAATCACATGTTGAAACAATTTTTGACAATTGTTTTCTGTTGAAATTTGAATTTTCTTCCTCCCCCTAGCCCAGGTGGCAAATAGTCTGATATAGGTAATATCAGGGCTTTTATGTAATACATATTTCCATATTCCTCATCTTGTGACTGAAAGCACATATCACATAAAATAAAATATAAAATATAAAAAATAAAACAAAAAACTCATGAAAAAAATAAAGTGAAGAATGGCTTCTTTGGATACAAGGAGGCTTTTTTGTTTTGCTAATAACAGTTTAGTCCTACACAGTGGATCATCTTATGATATTTCTGTTACTGTATACACTGTTCTGGTTCTACTCACTTCACTTTGCATCAGTTCAAATGTCTTTCCAAGTTTTTTCTGAAATTAACCTGTTTATCATTTAAAAAAATATTTTATTCACATGCAAAACACATTTCCATATTGGTCATTGTTGGAAGAGTAAAGTCACATATAACCAAAACCCCCAAATAAGACAAAAAATATATTGATGGGAAAGATGACTCCAACAGTTCTTTCTCTGGAGATGGACAGCATTTCCTATCAAAAGTCCTTCAAGATTGTTTCAGATCATTGCTTTGCTGAAAGGCTAAGTTTTCCCAGATAATCATCGTACAATATTGCTGATTTTGCATACAATGCTCTCCTGGTTCTGCTTCTTTCACTCTGCAGATTCCTGCAGATCTTTCCAGAGTTTTCTGAAATCATTCTGCTCATCATTCCTTATAGCACAAGAGTATTCCATCACCAACATGTACCACAATTTGCTCAGCCATTCCCCAATGGATGGACTTTCCCTCAATTTCCAATTCTTTGCCACCACAAAAAGAGCTGCTATACGTGTTTTTGTACATTTTGGCAGCAGTGGCATCACAGGATCAAAGGGTTTGTACAGTTTTACAGCCCTTTGGGCTGTAAATAGTTCCAAATTGCCTGCCAGAATGGTTGGATCAGTTCATGATTCCACCAACAATGTATTATTGTTGCCCCAGTTTTGCCACATCTCTGCCAACATCTACCACTTTTCCTTTGCTGCCATATTGCTCAATCTGATAGCTATGAGGTAGTTCCTCAGCATTGTTTTAATTTGCATTTCTCTAAATCAAGAGGGATTTAGCTGTTCATCATTCTTTTCTTTTTTTTTTAACCCTTCCCTTCCATCTTGAAGTCAATACTGTGCATTGGTTCCAAGGTAGAAGAGAGGTAAGGGCTAGGCAATGGGGGTCAAGTGACTTGCCCAGGATCACACAGCAGGGAAGTGTCTGAGGTCACATTTGAACCCAGGACCTCCCATCTCTGGGTCTGGCTCTCAATCCACTGAGCTACCCAGCTGCCCCCCCCCTCCCCACCATGGAAGGTAAGTGTTTAAAAAAAAAAGAAAAGAAAAGATGGAAGCTAGGAGCAATGTCGGGTAACAGGGTCAATAGAGAATAAATGTTTTTAAAGTCTATAGAGCCCTACCTAAGCCAATCCTCCTAATAACTTTGGGAAGCAAATGCCATGATTCTCCCAAATCCATGGCATGGTCCAATATCCACTGGATCCGGAGAACTAAATTTCAGAATCAGCTGAGGCAGACAAGGAGAGATGTTGGGGACAAAAAGCAACGGCTTAAAAAAACAAACTACGTTAGGAGAAGACAAGGGTCAAAGAAGGGATAAAATGACCACAAAGGATGGATAGGATCCAGAGCATGGAGAGAGGAGGGGAAGGCAGAGGCACTCTGTTCTCATTCCAGTCCTCGCATCCTCTCGATCTTTGAGTCGGAGGGGACAAAGAAGAATTAGCTGAGGAGTGGAGAGCTAAGGGGAGGACGGGGACTGGAAGAGAATATTTCACCGCCCTGGTTGAGGTCAACTCACTGGGTCAGCTGAACTACATCCCGGGGTATTAAACTAATTGATAGATGCAGGGTCAGCGATCCCTATAAAAAAGATGTGAGGGATACAAGTACCAAAAGAGTCATGAGTGAAGGTTCTTTTATTTTTTTCAAGGAAGAAATATGAGTCTATAAATTATAGTGAGCTTGACTTCAACTCCTGGGAAAATTCCAGGCTGTATTATTAAAAGGATGGTTAGTGAACCTGTAGAAAGGGCAGTAATAATCACAGACTCCGCGTGGTTCCATCAAGGACAAGTCATACCAGATGAACAGCATTTCCTTTTTATTTTTTCTTTTAATGGGAGTTACTAGACTGGTAGATTGGCAGAATGGGATAGGCATAATTTACCTACATTTTAGTTTATTTTTAAGTTTTGGAAATTTTTATTTAATTAATTAATTAAGAATATTTTCCCATGTGTTACAAGATTCATGTTCTTTCTCCCCTCCCCCAAACCCCTCCTGTAGCTGACCATAATTCCTCTGGGTTTTATATGTCATTGATCAAGACCTACTTCCATATTATTGATATTTGCACTGGTTTACCTACGTTTTAGCAAAGCAGTTGACAGTCTCTCATGCTTTGTGTGAAAGAATGAGATGTGAGTGATAAGAAAAGGGAAATGACTTGCCAAAGGTCATACAGGTGCCAAGTCAATGATCAGTGCTGGGATTTGTAAAAATTAAATTATATCTCTACTAATAAAAATATTATATTTTATGAGGTTTATTAAAAATCATTTGAAATCAAGGAATAAAGATACCAACTCCAAATTCAGCAGTTTCCTCTACATATGCATATGCATGTACACATATATGTGTATAATACATATTATATATATATATATATATATATTTGTTTTTGTTCAATCATTTCAGTCCTGACTCTTTAGGACCCCATTTGTTGTTTTTTGTTGCAAAGACACTTCTTCTCCAGGTCATTTTACAGATGAGGAAACTGAGGCAGAGCTAAATGACTTGCCCAGTCATAAAGCTAGAATCTGAGGCCACATTTCTTTTCATCCATACCTTCCAACTTAGAATAAATACTGTGTTTTGGTTCTAAGGCAGAAGAGGGTAAGAGCTCAGTAATGGGAGTTAAGTGACTTGCCCAGGGTCACCTAGCTAGGATATGTCTGAGGCCAAATTGATCTCTGGTTTCCTTACTCCAGGCCTGAAGCTACCCACCATGCCACCTAGTTGCCCCAAAAGAAGCTATAGGAGGTAGAAGGAGCTACAGGAGGGGCAGGATTGAGAAAGCCTATGCTATAATCTGCAGAAGAGAGGGATGACAGTGGGATTGCTTGTCAGCTCTGGGAGGGAAGAAGGGAGGGAGAGAACACGAATCATGGAACCATGGAAAAATATTTAAAAATAAATATAAAAATTAATCATTTCTTATGGCACCACCATATTCTGTTACAACCCACAATTTGTACGGACATTCCTCAATGGATAGAGACTCAGTTTCCAATTCTTTTCCACTACAGAAAGAGCAGCTGCAAATATTTTTATACAAGTTGGCCCTTTTCCCTTATATTTTTGGGATATCCCAAAGTAGTAGTGGTATTGCTGGGTCAAAAAATACAGAGAGGGGGACAGCTGGGTGGCTCAGTAAATGGAGAGTCAGGCCTAGAGAGGGGAGGTCCTGGGTTCAAATGTGACCTCAGACACTTCCCAGCTGTGTAACCCTGGGCAAGTCACTTCACCCCCATTGCCCAGCCCTTACCACTCTTCTGCCTTGGAGCCAACACACAGTATTGAGTCCAAGACGGAAGATGAGGGTTTAAAAAAAAATTCACATTATTTAAAAATTTTTAAAAATAAATTTTGAACCTGTTTCCATATCTAAAAAAAAAGGAGTGAGGGATGAGCAGGAAGGGGAATGGAATAAGTAATAAGAGTGATGGAAGGAACCATAGTAGAAGAGAGAAACATTCAAAAGAGAGGCAGAGAAATAGGGAAGAGACACAGGGAAGGACTGAAAAAAGAATGGGAGGAAGACGACGAGAAAAAAAGATAAGAAAATAAGTTTTATTTTTTCTTTGTATTCTCAGGACTTAGAACAGTGCCTGGCACGTAGCAGGCCCTTCACATATCCTTGTGGATTGTTCATCCCCAAAGCTGACAGTAAGATTCTTCTTTCTCCTCCATCTTTTTTTTTAATACTACCTGAATCTTCCGGCCTCATATAAACATATCTATATATACGGTCCTCCCTGCCTCCCACCCCACTATCAGTAGGAACATAAGCTCTGTAAGAGCAGGGATATTATATTTTATTTTTCTTTCATTTTTATTTATTTATAATGTATATTATTATATTATTATATTTCTTTCTATAAAATAAAATCTCAGCACCTTACACTTAGTAGGTAGTTAATAAATGTGTGTTAGTAGAGCAGGTGGGGAATGATCTTAGAAGGAACACTGAACCCAAGATGATTTTACAAATGGGGAAACAAATCCTGGGAATTCCTTCCCTGAACGTCCTCTCCTCCACCTCCAACAGGCACATACACACAAGCAGAATTGTCCCCTTTCTCTGCTGAAACAACCTGAAATATCCTGCAAAGAGGCCATTGAGAAATCAACTCTGAGACACTGTCTCACAGCTATCAGATTGGATAATAGGACCAAAAAAGAAAATGACAAAAGGAAGGGACGTGGGAATATAACCATTCTGGAGAGCAATGTGGAACCATATCCAAAAGGTCATAAAACTGTATTTTTTTTAAACCCTCAACTTCTGTCTTGGAGTCAATACTGTGTATTGGCTCCAAGGCAGAAGAGTGGTAAAGGCTAGGCCATGGGGGTCAAGTGACTTGCCCAGGGTTACACAGCTGGGAAGTGTCTGAGGCCAGATTTGAACCCAGGACCTCCCCTCTCTAGGCCTGGCTCTCAATCCACTGAGCCACCCAGCTGTCCCCCTCTCTGTATTTTTTGACCCAGCAATACCACTACTACTTTGGGATATCCCAAAAATATAAGGGAAAAGGGCCAACTTGTATAAAAATATTTGCAGCTGCTCTTTCTGTAGTGGAAAAGAATTGGAAACTGAGTCTCTATCCATTGAGGAATGTCCGTACAAATTGTGGGTTGTAACAGAATATGGTGGTGCCATAAGAAATGACAAAAGGGGTTCAGAAAAACCTAGAAAGACAGAAACAGAGGCAAAGCGAGGGGAGCAGAACGAGCGCAAAGCATAAGTCACCAAACTATTGTACGATGATGCGCTGTGAAGGACTAAACCATTCACAGCAAAGCAAGTCTCTAAGAAAACCCAAAGGATTGTGGGTGAAAAATGCCATCTGCAGCCAAAAAAGGGACGGTGGGTCTGATTGCAGATCAAAGTGCGTCATGTTTCTCTACTTCCTTGAGGAGTTTTTTTAATTGTATACGTGATCGGTGTCTTCTTTCACATGAATATGAAAAAATATATGGCATAACCTATATCACATGATCACATTGGGGCGGTGGAAGAGGGAGGGAAGGAGGGACGGATCAAGAGAATCTGAACTCCATGATGTCAGGTAACAATTGTCAAAAATCGTTTCTACGAGGGGGCAGCTGGGTAGCTCAGTGGATGGAGAGTCAGGCCTAGAGAGGGGAGGTCCTACTCAGACATTTCCCCGCTGTGTGACCCTGGGCAAGTCACTTAACCCCCACGGCCTAGTCCTGAGCACTCTTCTGCCTTGGAGTCAATACATAGTACTGATTCCAAGATGGAAGGTGAGGATTAAAAAAAAAATCATTTCTACAAGTGAAAAAAATAACCAAAGTTCAAAAGAGGCCATTCAGCCTTCCCTTGAATTTCTCCTGTGATATGGAATCTGTCTAAACTTGCTCATTGATACATGTAAAACCCAGTGGAATTGACGGCTATGGGAGGGGAGGGGGAAGAATACGGATCATGTAAACAAGGAAAAGTATTCTAAATTAATTAAATACAATTTTTCAATCAAAAAAATAAATTTTTAAAATTCCCAGCAAATGAGGAATAAATACAAATAAACTCATTCATGGGAAGAAAACCCAAAAAAAGTCAGTCATTTCCATTTCCCTACAAATCCTCGATTGTGCGTGCATCCCCTTCCCCACAAGAGCGTCTGGAAGCCCTTCAAGACTGGGGACCTCCAGCCCCTCTGCCTTGTCCTAGGGTACCTGCCCCCAGCACCCCCAAGGCTCTGACCGCACAAGGCGTGCGAGGGTCCGAGCCCAACAGGCCCAGCCCACCGCCGAGGGGGAAGACCACACAATCTGGGACAGTCAATAGGTTGCAATGCTTTTATTAAATTCTTACAAAACAGAATACAAAATTCTGGCATTTGATCGTTGTTATAAAGGAAAACTCTCGAGCTGTATCAGTTTACCTGGTACCCCATAGTTAAAGTGCTTTTTTCCCCTCCTTTTCTTTCGGTCGGGTTGGCGTCTGTTGGTCGGTTTTACCCTTTTTCAGCAGTTTCTACTCTGACATGCCCTCTCTCGTGGGGGGCGGGGGGGCCAGTCTTGGATACCAGCAGTGCAGTGTGTGACATCATTGCGGCCACTTTCGAGAATGGCCTACCCCAGGTTGGGGGGAGGAGGGGGAGGGGGGCCTCTCTTATGAGCCTTGAAAAAGTCAGGTTCACAGTAACATTTCCAACCAGTTCCAAGTTGAATTAATTGGCTGAAGGGGGACTGGGGTGGGAAGAATCGGGCAGGGAGTGGACAGTGAACCTAAATTTCAGAGACAAAAACAAAGTCAGTCATCAGTATCCGATCCCTTCTGATTACTAGGGAAAATAGCCATTTGAGTCTCCGAGGTTTTCCGCTGTCTGTTTGGGGGTTTGGGGGGAGGGGGCTAAAAGAAAACCTCCCAGGAGACTCCCAGCTGGAAAGAGCCACTACTGATGTCCCTTTTAAACTTCAGATACTGCAGACAGTGTCTTTGGAAAGGAGTCGGAAGTGTGGCCCATGAAGGGGGCCGGAGGTCGGAGGTCGGAGGCCGCTGGCCGCCTCTCCATCTTCCTCCTCGGTCATGGCCCGCCCCACAACACTCAGGAGGTCCGTAGGGGAGGACACGTCCATCCTCCAGGCCCTGCCCTGGCCTGCCAGGTATGTCCAAAGAAGATTGGGGGAGGGGAGGGGTCAAGGCATCCGGAGGGGGGGTAACAGGAGGAGGGAGGCGTTTTCTGTAAAAGCTGTTCCCCCTCCTCCAGGTGTGACCAGGATTCCAGGTGTCGTGTGGGGATAGCCCGACCCCGACATACACCATTCAAGTATTCTTAATATAAGACAAATACCCGTTGGGTAGGGTTTGGGGGGAAGGGGGGAGCGCAGGGGGAGGAGGGGCAGGGCGAAATCTACAAGTGAGAATAAAAACAAAATTGCTCCAAAAATCCCTATAAAAACACAATGTACAATCAAAGCCCGTGGACTCTGAAGAAGCCCGACTACGGTTTCCCCCAAATCCCCGGCAGGCTGGGGGCGTTCTCTCCTCGAGGGAGCGGGGACCGGAAGGAGACTTCCAGAGCCCAGGAGGAGGCCGGAGAGGCCGAGAACAATGCTCTGGGAGGCTGCGGGGAACTGCCTAAAGAAAACCTGAGGACTTCTCTCCAAACGTGTCCCAGCGTCCTCCTCTCCCTGGCTGGGAAAGAAGAGGCTCTCTCTACGACACACGCAGGTATATGTATATCTGGACATACATAAGACGGCACCGGTATTGCATAGTAGATCGCTGCCAGGATCCAAGGGGGGTGTGGGGCTGGGAAGAAAGCCCCCCCCACTGGAGAGGATCCCGGGTGGAGTGTCGCGTCAGAGCCAACTAGAGCCTTCGTCCCCCCTTGGGTCCGCCGAACCCCAAGATCCCAGACGCTCCAAGCTTTCTTCCTGAACGCGGTTGGCGAAGGAAATGCCGCCCTGAGGGGCTGGAGGGGGAAGAGCAGGGACTTCTTTCCATTCTCTCCCCACCTCCGGGCACCGTCACTGCCCCACTCATCCTGAACCCCGAAAACGGCCATGGTTGGGCTCTGATGCGAGTAAGCATGAGGTACCTGAGCAGCCTGTTCCAGCCAGCGAAGGGGACATGGAGCCTCCCCTCGGTGCCCCGCACACTCTCTCCTGCCTGTCTCCCCCAAGGTTGGCACAAGTTTGACTGGGGCATGGGGGGGCACCCAGCTTTCCTTCCTCCCTGCCTGGGACACGGCAATCACCCGTATTTAATGACCAGACCAGCACCTTCCAGCAGTGTCTCGTCCCCATCACTAGGAGGCAGGTAGGTTTGCTTCCCCCGGGGAGGCCAATACCTCATAGGGCCCCAGGAGAAAAAAATAAAAATAAAAATAGAGGAAATTTAAAGAAGACCCAGATTGTCTGCCCCAGGAGCTGGGGGCGGGGGGAGAGGAGGGAGAGGAGGAAGAGGAAGGAGTTTTGCCTGTGGGGGCCGAGAAAGGAGGAAAGCCAGCCCCCACCCTGCTCTTCGATTACATTCTGGCCAGTCAGGGATGGGGAAGACGAGGGGAGAGGGGGAGCCCGGAGGAGCGGCCCGACCGGGTGTGGGTTCTACCTTCCCTGCACAGAATCGTCCTCTTGGGTCCTGCTGCCCCAACGGGGCCAGGCGTGCTCGTCTTCTCCTCCAAGCAAGCCCCCAACAGGAGAGCTTGGGGGTCAGGGAGGGAAGAACAGTACAAGAGAAGGAGAGCTCTTCTCTCTGGGGGGGCCCCCATGTGCCCCCGAGCCTAGAGAGAGAGACCGAGCGCTCCCTTCTCAGCACGGCACACAGGACAGGTGGGAAAAACCCCCCTTAAATACTGAGAACTTCCCACGGGCAGAGGAAGGCGAAATGAACTTCATGTATACGTATGGATGTAAAATCTATACGCATATATAAAATACGCCCATCCGTGGGGGGACGTCCCTCTCTGCGTCCCCCCCCACTTTGCCACCCCATCGCCGGATCTGGAAGACGTGAGATTGTTTACACTCCATCTGGGGGGGAATGAGGGCAAACTGAGAGCTGGGAGATGGGGTACGGGGTGCAGAGCCATGCGACTTTTCACACATCTGACTGGCCATCTTTCACAGTATGGGCTGAGCTGAGCTTACGGCGCATCCTTTGGTGTGGGAAGGGAGGAAACCCTCAACGACAAAAAGGACCCACAAATGTCAGTGTGCCGCACGCCCTTCGATGCGTGCCGCATTCTTCTTTGTTGGTAAATACCATTAGACCATTTAAAAAATGTTTATAAAAAAAACGACTCCCAAGATCAGCTGAACTCCCTGGAAACCAGCCAGAGGAGGGAGTGATCGCCGGCTGGCAACAGCTTAAAAAAAAAAAACAAAAAACCCACGACCCCCTCCCCCCAAACCTCGACGGGATGAATGCGCAGGAGGGGCTGGAGGGGGACCCGGTGGGGCTGTTACATGTGGTCGCTGACCAGGACCAAGGGGCTGACCAGGTGCTGGGGGGCCGGCGGGGCCTTGGACAGGCTGGCCTTCTGCCGCCGCTGGGCCAGCTTGGACTTGGATGGTGGCGACAGCTGCATGGAACGCGAGGTAGCTTTGATGACGATTGGTCGGTTCTCCTCCTCTTCATCTTCTTCACGCTGGGCCAGCTGGCGGTTCACGGCGATTGCCTCTGCCGCGAAGGAGGTGAGTTCTTTGGCACTGCTGTTTCTAGGAGATGAAAGGAAGAGGGGGGAAGAGTTGAGGCCGATTTGATAACCACTATTTTTCTTTATTTATTGAATTAATTCATTTAGAATATTTTTCCATGATTCCATGACTCGTGTTCTTCCCCTCCCCCTCCCTCCCTCCCCCCGTAGTCAATGCGCAATTCCACTGGGTTTTACGTGTGTCATTGATCAAATCTATTTCCATATTATTAATATTTGCAACTGCCTGCCATGTCTAACCCTCCTCACGACTCGCAGAGGTCGCACGTCCCCAAAACGATGAGAACTGGCGAGAGATGGGACGGCGGGAAGAACGTCAGAAACCACCTATACTTTCTCAAAACCCACAGAAGAAGGGGCAGCTGGGGGACAGCGGATGGAGAACCAGGCCCAGAGAGGGAAGGTTCTGGGTTCCAATCTGGCCTCGGACACTTCCTCGCTGTGTGACCCTGGGCAAGTCTCTTCACCCCCATTGCCTAGGCCTTCCCCCTCTTCTGCCTTAAATTGTATTATACATTATATATACAAGTGTATATTGTATATAACATCAGTGTATTGATTCTAAGAGGGAAGGGAAGGGTTTAAAAAAAGACCCATAGTCTTGATCAGTGATACACGTAAAGCCCAGTGGAACTGCTTGTTGGCTATGGGAGGGGGGAAGGGGAGGGGAAGTAAAGAACATGAATCATGGAATCATGAAAAAAAACCCTAAATTGATTAATTAAATAAAAAATGTAGAGGAGGAGGAGGACTGGAGGGGGAAAAAAGACCTACAGAACACATCAAAAAAGGAACTGGAGGGACGTCCGTCCATTGGGGAAGGGCTGAACAAACTGTGACGCTGATGGAATACTCTTGGGCTGTAAGGAATGATGAGGATTTCAGAAAGAGCTGGAGAGACCTCCAGGAACTGACGCGGAGCGAAATAAGCAGAACCCGGGGAGCATTCTCTGCAGTAACAGCAGTACTGTGGAATGAACAACTGGGACACACTCTATCACAGCAATACAAGGGTCTGGGACAGCTGTGAGGGACAAAGAAGAGCTGGGGGAGATGGAAGGCAGATTGAAGCGTGTGGTTTCTCACATCCGTTTATTGGCGTTGAGAAGATTACTGGAAATGCTCTGCATCATATTGCTTGCCAGCTCGGGGAGGGAGACTATGGATTGTGCAGCTTCAGAACATGTATGTAGAAAGGTGTTATCACATATAATTGGGAAATAAATCAATAAATTACAGAAATAAAAATAAAAGCTCAAAGGGTTATTAAGGGGGGGAAAAAGGAGCTGGGCCCTGGGGCCTAGATCTGTGTCCAAAAAACAAGGTGAACTCCACAATCCTAGGCAAGTGCCCTCCAAACTGTTACTTCAAGGCGCTGACCGCTGGGCTGAACTGGCAAAAAGGAGTTGCCGCCCCCAGACAAGTCAGAAGGCTCAAAACCTCAAGCCGAGGCCCGAGCGCCTCAATCCCAACCAGGACAGACTCCCGCTGGGTGACCAGGCATCATCTTTGGCCCCCAAACGGGTGGGGAGAGCCAGCCTTCCAGGACCGGCCTCGGGTCCTTGCCCGTGCCAGAACCATCAGCCCCTCTCCAGAGGGCGGTGGGCACCGACTCACCTCTGCAGGATGATTGGAGTGGGGAAAGTGTTATCCGGTGCACACTGCAATGAGAACAAAGGACCGTGGTTAGGTAGGTGCTGGGCTGCTTCTGCATCCTCGTGCCCTCCCTGGGTGGGTCGCCCCATATAATTTATGTGCATGTTTATATATGATTTATATTATATATAATATAAAAGGGGGGTCCAGGAATCCATGCATTGTAGAGTCAACAAACTTGAATGGAAAAATAAAACAATCTTTATGTCGATACCATTAGTTTCCTTGGCAATCCTACATATTTTATGTATTTAAGAACATTATTCGGAGAAGGGATTCATAGGTTTTTTCCCCTAGATTGCCCAAGGGCCCAGGACACAAAGAGTTAAGAGCCCCTGGTTTGGATAGCTTATAGACTAGTCTTTGATGGTTCTATATCTTCTTCCCCTCCCCCTGAAGTCTCGGTTTCTCCAAGGCTTTCTTTCTCAACCATTCCTTTAACCATGGGAGTAAAAATCCAGAAGGAAACATACCCTTTATTACTTGTTTATATGAGTATAGGATTGAGGGTTTTAGAATACTATTACAAAGATGAATAATGTGGAAATAGGATTTGAGTGATAACATATGTAAAACCCAGTGAAATGGCTTGTCACCTCCAGGAGGGGAGAGACAAGAAAAATCATGTAACCATAGGAAAAAATATTTCTTAATTAATTTAATTTAATTTAAATTTTAAAAAAAATTAACTATTCCTGAAGCAATTTCATTTTCTCTCACAGTTTTGATCATTACCTCTACAGAAATGACTCTCTGATCTCTCTTCTCCCCATTCCTCTTCCAAACTCTGACTTACATCTCCAGGGATGGAGAAGATGCGGTCATCATCCCCAAACTCAGCATATATCCCCCAAACAAACTCTTTCCCCTTAAGCCTGCTCTTCCTCCGCAGCGCTGCTGTCCGAGGCCCCATTCCCCTCTAGGAGGTTCTCCCGAATGTTCTCTGCTCTCCATTCCCACGCTAACACCCCGGTAGAAGCCTTCATTAACACTCACCTACACACGGCTGCAATAGCCTCCGAACAGGTCTTGCCACCTTTCCTCCCAACCCCGCTCCAATCCAGGCCTTCATTCTGCTGTTAAATCCTTGCTCTTGAGCTGTCCGAGTCATACTCCTCCCAGAAACCCTTCTGGGGTTCAGGGAAAGTTCAAAGTCCTCAAGCTGGCTTTCAATCTGGAGCCACCCTACCTTTCCAGCTCTATCTCCTATTTATTATTCCTCCTTCATGTCCTCTAAGCGCCATCCAAATTCAATTCTTCTCTGCCCATCCCTGCCTCTGCTGGCACTCTTCTGCCTAGACTGTAAGTTTCTAGACTGCTCAATAGACTTGTATTCCTCCTTTAAAGTCCAAGGACTCCGATCTGTGCTATTTAACATTTTTATCAGGCCTTCCAAAAGGAAAATAAAAGGTTTCTTTGTCAAATAAATAAATTTTAAAAAATTAATTAATTTTAAAATAAAAAAAAAATAAAAATAAAAGGTTCCCCTGTCTCTTCCCGTAGATGGGAGAGAAAAGCTACTGTACAGTCATGATATAGAATGAAGGGCAAGAATCGGGACCCAAAAAGGTCTCAACTGACCAGAACGCTGGGTCGAATGCTTAAATAGGAAATAAATGTTCCATTTTACACTTGGTTTAAAAAAAAATGACCTCACTACTACAAGAGGGAAGGGGAATCTAGATGGCTGTTCATCTGAAAAAATCTCTGGGGGTCTGCTGGTGTTGTAAATCGATGGGAGATCATCATGAGATGGGGGAGCCCCCAAATTCTGGCAATCTTTGATGGCGGGAGGGGGGAAGTGCGACAGATCTTTGCACTCTGCCTTGGTGAAACCAGGCCTTAGGTTCTAGGTGCCATCGCTGAGGAGCACAGCCATAAATTGGAGCGTCCAGAAGACAAGGATGAAGAGAACAGAAGGCACTGAGATAATTAATGCTCTAGGAAAAGAAACAAGAGACCAGCATGTAGGGAGCAGAGAACTAGGAGATCCTGGCTCAAATCTGGCCTCAGACACTTTCTGGTTCTGTGACCCTGGACAAGTCACTTAATCCTGTTTACCTAGATCTTTGGTCTTAGAGTTGTTCATAAGGCAGAAGGTAAGGCATTTTTTTCTTCTTTTCTTTTGTTTTTAAAAGAGAAACTGGTGGGGCCAGCTGGATGGCTCAGTGGATGGAGAACCAGGTCTAGAGACAGGAGCTCCTGGGTTCAAATATGGCCTTAGACACTTCCCAGCTGTGTGACCCTGGGCAAGTCACTTGACCCCCATGGCCTAGCCCTTACCTCTCTTCTACCTTAATCAATACACAACATTGATTCCAAGACAGAGAGAGAGAGAGAGAGAGAGAGAGAAACTGGAGACAGGGAGAAGGCAGGCTAAGAAGATGGGGGTGCCAGAGCTGCTTAGGGCAGCCATCTGCAAACTTTTGAAGGGTGCAGAAGAGGGATTCACCTGGTTCTGCTTAGACCCAGAAGGAAGCACTAGAAGCCACGGCGGTGGGGAGGATGCCAAGAGGCAGCCTGAAGCATAACAACTTCCAGATTATTGTGGTTACCCCAAAGTGGGAGGGCGTCCATGGGAAGTTTCATGAGCCAAGTCTGGAGGACTTTCCAGAGGGAATGCTTGACCAGGTATGGACCAGCCTACGCATCTTGGACACCATGAAACCCCCCCCAAGAAGCCTTCCCCACCCTGTCCTCTACGGGGACTTCGTGTCTGTGTCGGTCTTAAAAACACAACCATGACACGAGACAGTCTTTCGTGGCTCTGCTGTTTCTCTGCACCCTGAAACCCCCACAAAGGCTCAATTCAGTCCATCCACCAGCATTTCCTGAGTGCTTCCCATGTGCCAGGCACCGTGCTAAGCACTGGGAAATCAGAGGAAGGCAAAGCAACAATCCCTGCTCTCAAGAAGCCCAAGGTCTCAAGAGAAAAACAATGTACAAAAAACCATGGACAGATTCCATGAGAAGAGCCTCTGCGGAACCCCCAAATTCAAACCCCCAACAAAAAACCAAGCACTATCTGATGAATTAAACAGAGCAATCCCAAACTCTCTACTCCAGGAAAGACTTTGGTCAAGTCACCTCAATGGGCCTCAGTTTCCTAATCTGTAAAAATAAGGATATGGATGGCCTCTTTAAGGTCCCTTTCTCCTTTAAGAATTAGTACATGGAGCAGCTTGGTGGAACAGAGGATAGAGCATCAGGTCTATAGTCCTGGGTTCAAATCTGGCCTGACACCTCCTAACTGTGTGACACTGGACAAGTCACTTGACCCCCCACTGCTGAGCCCTTACTGCTCTTCTGCCTTAGAACCAATACACAGTATTTATTCCAAGACATAAGGTAAGAGTTAAAAAAAAAAAGTTGGCACTGAATAGTGGAAAAAACACTGGACCTGGGAGTCAGAAGACATGCACTGAGGTCTCAGCCTCACACTCAATGCTTTTTTGACCACAGGACAGGAGTCTCAAGTTTCCTCATCTGTAAAACAGGGACATTTATACTATCTACTTTACAGGGAATGCTATAGAAATGTGAAGAATTATCATTACTCATTCCCAAGTCTGACTAGTTTATGGTTCCCAATTATTCTGATTTTCCTAAGGTTTACCATCAGTCACCAAATCACAGTGAAACTCTGGTTCAGTCTTCACCTGAAAAGTTCCAACTCTTCTAGTTCTAATATTCCATAATCTGGTCCTGGAAAGTTCCAACTCTTCTAGTTCTAATATTCCATAATCTGGTCCTGGAAAGTTCCAACTGTTCTCGTTCTGATATTCCATAATTTGGTCCTGGAAAGTTCCAACTGTTCTCGTTCTGATATTCCATAATCTGGTCCTGGAAAGTTCTAACTCTTCTAGTTCTAATATTCCATAATCTGGTCCTGGAAAGTTCCAACTCTTCTAGTTCTAATAGTCCATAATTTGGTCCTGGAAAGTTCCAATTCTTCTAGTGCTAATAGTCCATAATTTGGTCCTGGAAAGTTCCAACTCTTCTAGTTCTAATATTCCATAATCTGGTCCTGGAAAGTTCCAACTGTTCTCGTTCTGATATTCCATAATCTGGTCCTGGAAAGTTCCAACTCTTCTAGTTCTAATATTCCATAATCTGGTCCTGGAAAGTTCCAACTCTTCTA
This sequence comes from Monodelphis domestica, assembly GCF_027887165.1. Classification (NCBI taxonomy): domain Eukaryota; kingdom Metazoa; phylum Chordata; class Mammalia; order Didelphimorphia; family Didelphidae; genus Monodelphis; species Monodelphis domestica. Next base: position 76,439,845 of record NC_077229.1, read on the forward strand.
GTTCTAATATTCCATAATCTGGTCCTGGAAAGTTCCAACTCTTCTAGTTCTAATATTCCATAATCTGGTCCTGGAAAGTTCCAACTGTTCTCGTTCTGATATTCCATAATTTGGTCCTGGAAAGTTCCAACTGTTCTCGTTCTGATATTCCATAATCTGGTCCTGGAAAGTTCTAACTCTTCTAGTTCTAATATTCCATAATCTGGTCCTGGAAAGTTCCAACTCTTCTAGTTCTAATAGTCCATAATTTGGTCCTGGAAAGTTCCAACTCTTCTAGTTCTAATATTCCATAATCTGGTCCTGGAAAGTTCTAACTCTTCAAGTTCTAATATTCCATAATTTGGTCCTGGAAAGTTCCAACTGTTCTCGTTCTGATATTCTATAATTTGGTCCTGGAAAGTTCCAACTCTTCTAGTTCTAATATTCCATAATTTGGTCCTGGAAAGTTCTAACTCTTCTAGTTCTAATATTCCATAATCTGGTCCTGGAAAGTTCCAACTCTTCTAGTTCTAATAGTCCATAATTTGGTCCTGGAAAGTTCTAACTCTTCAAGTTCTAATATTCCATAATCTGGTCCTGGAAAGTTCTAACTCTTCTAGTTCTAATATTCCATAATCTGGTCCTGGAAAGTTCCAACTCTTCTAGTTCTAATAGTCCATAATCTGGTCCTGGAAAGTTCTAACTCTTCAAGTTCTAATATTCCATAATCTGGTCCTGGAAAGTTCTAACTCTTCTAGTTCTAATATTCCATAATTTGGTTCTGGAAAGTTCCAACTCTTTTAGTTCTAATATTCCATAATCTGGTCCTGGAAAGTTCTAACTCTTCTAGTTCTAATATTCCATAATTTGGTCCTGGAAAGTTCCAACTCTTCTAGTTCTAATATTCCATAATTTGGTTCTGGAAAGTTCCAACTCTTCTAGTTCTAATATTCCATAATTTGGTCCTGGAAAGTTCTAACTCTTCTAGTTCTAATATTCCATAATTTGGTCCTGGAAAGTTCCAACTCTTCTAGTTCTAATATTCCATAATTTGGTTCTGGAAAGTTCCAACTCTTCTAGTTCTAATAGTCCATAATCTGGTCCTGGAAAGTTCTAACTCTTCAAGTTCTAATATTCCATAATCTGGTCCTGGAAAGTTCTAACTCTTCTAGTTCTAATATTCCATAATTTGGTTCTGGAAAGTTCCAACTCTTTTAGTTCTAATATTCCATAATCTGGTCCTGGAAAGTTCTAACTCTTCTAGTTCTAATATTCCATAATTTGGTCCTGGAAAGTTCCAACTCTTCTAGTTCTAATATTCCATAATTTGGTTCTGGAAAGTTCCAACTCTTTTAGTTCTAATATTCCATAATCTGGTCCTGGAAAGTTCTAACTCTCCTAGTTCTAATATTCCATAATTTGGTCCTGGAAAGTTCCAACTCTTCTAGTTCTAATATTCCATAATTTCGTTCTGGAAAGTTCCAACTCTTCTAGTTCTAATATTCCATAATTTGGTCCTGGAAAGTTCTAACTCTTCTAGTTCTAATATTCCATAATTTGGTCCTGGAAAGTTCCAACTGTTCTCGTTCTGATATTCCATAATTTGGTCCTAGAAAGTTCTAACTCTTTTAGTTCTAATATTCCATAATTTGGTCCTGGAAAGTTCCAACTCTTCTAGTTCTAATATTCCATAATCTGGTCCTGGAAAGTTCTAACTCTTCTAGTTCTAATATTCCATAATTTGGTCCTGGAAAGTTCCAACTCTTCTAGTTCTAATATTCCATAATTTGGTCCTGGAAAGTTCTAACTCTTCTAGTTCTAATATTCCATAATTTGGTGACACCTCTTAGAATACAAAGACACGGTGGGAACCTTGGGCAAAACTCACTGTTGGGAACTCACGGTGTCCCCTTTAGGATTACAAGGGTGGGAGACTCTTCCCTCTCCTTCCCCAAGCTCAAACACACCTGAAACCCAAAGAGCAGAAAGGGGCCCCAGTCACTCACCCCCTGCACCCAGGGGTGCTGCAGGACCTGAGCCGCACTCAGCCGCTTCTTGGCATCCCGGACGAGCAGCTTGGAGATGAGGTCTTTGGCTCCAAAGGAGATATGGGCCCAGTCCTTGTCAGGGAACTCGTACTTGCCTGCTTGGATACTCTCAAAAAGCATGTTCTGGGAGAGAGAGAAGATACCAAGATAAAAAGTTTTTTAAAAAAAGTAAACTTATTTTAATAAATTTCCACATAAGTTTTCCAAAGTTATAGAGTCCATATCAACTCCCTCCCTTCTCTTGATAAGGCTACTTGAGAAAGAACCTCCTGTGCCCCCCACGGCCGAGACCCCCAGGACTGGACACCGCGTGTCTCACTGGGAACAGCAAAGGGGGCTGGTGATGTTGAACCTGCAGAAGGGAAAACTTTGGGGAGGGAATGAGGGATACGATCCCTCTCTCTGCTGCCCCTTGTGTGTGTCCCTCCTGGTATTGACATTCTACTAGCTGGGGATTTGACAGGGACTAAAGAATCTATTTCTGCTTGGTCCAAAGGACCAAACTTGGACAAGAGGGACGGGAAAAGCAAAGTCCCTGAAAGTCAATTCTGGCTCCCCAATGGGTGAATTTCTCAAAGACCAAAATCCAGGACAATCAGAGGGGAGAAGCCATGACTGAGCAGTCGAGCCGCCTGGCAAGCGCCCGAGGAATGCCAGGAGGGCATCGTCAGCGCAGGACCCTCACCTGGCAGGTGTGACAAGCTTCGCCCCGGTCCCAGCCACAGTCGCTGCCACAGTGGCCTACAAAGGGTGGGTAGCCGCTGAGCAGAATGTAGAGGATGACCCCAAGGCTCCACAGGTCACAACGTTTGTCATAGATGGTGGCCTCCTCGTTGAAAGCTTCCACCACCTCGGGGGCCATGTACTCCGCCGAGCCACACTGGGAGGGGAAAGAGAAGGAGTGGGGTGAGAGGCACCGCCGGAAGGGACCACAAACACCTAATGCAGCTCCGTGGAGTGCAGGGCACTGTGCTAGGCACGGGGGACATGGACAGCATCGAAGAACTTGGAGCTAGAAGGAGATCAGTTCTTTGTTATTTGAGAGGACCGACTTGGGCCAATACTGACATCAGACAACAGAAACGAGGTTTGAACCCTCCTGCATGCTCCGATTTTGTATTTCCCAGGAAAAGAGTTAAATTAATAGTATAATAGTGTAAGAGTTAAATTAATATCCAATACTTCAAGTAGTCTTTTTATAGTTTATCATCTGACAAATTTAACTCTTACAATAGCTCTTGTCCCAGAAGGGTCCACGTTCTAGCTGGGAAGAAGAAAGGGTGAATGGGGAGAGAAGGGAGGACCCCCAGGCTCAGACTTTGGGGGCTAGAGGCACAGGGACTGGCATGGTCTGTGCTTTAGGAGGGCACCTAGAGCTGTAGAGGAGTCAGGGAAGACTTTTCCGAGGAGATGGTCATTAAAGATAATTAAAGAGAAACAGAGAGAAAAAGGGAGGAGGAGATGAAGAAGTACAAAGGCTGAGACAATTCACTGGAAGACTGATCTGGCTGCCCTGCAGGGTAAAGTCCAGGCTGGGCAAAGCTTCAAATGCCAAGCCAAGGGTGAGAGAAGTCTGAGTGTTCCCAGGGAAAGAGGACTTGGGGGACCACTGAGTCATTCTTCCCCCAACGCCTCAGTTTCCTCATCTGGGAAGACCTTAGACGTCCTCTCTAATCCAACTCCTTGGTTTTATGGTTATAATTATGATGACAGCTTCAAGGGCTACCCAACACTTTGCCCACACCATCTCCTTTTATTGCCCTAACATAATAGGGAGGTGCTGTTGTTATCCCTATTTACAGGAAACAAAGTAGCCAGAAGTTGAGTGGCGTGCCCACGGTCACACATCTACTAAGTATCTGAGACACAATTTGAACCCAAGTCTTTCAAATTAGTAAATGTTTTGTGGACTGACTCAATGATTAAGCCTCAATTTCCTCTTTTTTTTTTTAATAGCAAAAACTGTTTAATGATGAGGTTAAACAGAAGCAAGACAAAAAATACGAAACTCAAACATTAGGTACATCTGCTTTGAATGTCTTGACATTTTTCTAATTTAAAAAAAAATCAGTCCCACATTTACCATACACAAGCATAAAATGGCTTAAATTAAGGCCTAGACTAATTGGCTGACGCAGATTTCAACTCAGGTTTCTCCCTGGCATAGGAGCTCATGTCTATCAAATGGTCAAGAAGCTCAGCAGACAGAGAGCCAGGCCTAGAGACGGGAAGTTCTGGGTTCCAACCTAGCCTCAGATACTTCCTAGCTGTGTGATCCTGGGCAAGTCACTTAACCCCCATTCTTCTGTCTTGAAACCCACACATAGTACTGATTCTAAGACTAAGACTAAGACTAAGATTCTAAGGTAAGGGTTAAAAAAAAAAAGTGACGGTAACAGGATGGTTGTGAGCTCCAGAGTGCCTCAGTTTCCCACTCTGTCCAGTAGGAGGGACTGGATGCCATGGCCTCCAAGGTCCCTTCCAACTGTCCTGTGGTGGTGGCATCTCCCCTCTTCTCCATCCCACACCTGTCCAGGTCTTCAGAGTCAGGACTCTTGCCAGAGAAGGGTAGGATGTGGCCTCCTTCCAAAATGGAAGAGGAGGAGGAGGAGGAGGAGGAGGAGGAGGCGGCCAAGTTGGTTTCACGTGAGTTTGGCTACAGATCTGTAGCTCTAACTCCCAAATGTGAAGGCTATTTCACGTGATTATTAATAAACTTTATAAAATTAATACTTGGAGTTGCTGGGTATTAATTGAAGTCCTACAGGTAAATGGGCAACTTCTCCGTGCCGCTCATTAAAGATCTGACTGAGCCCATCCCATGTGGGTCAGCATGACTCTCCCACCAAGCTGTCTGTCCCTGGGGTACCAGTCCTTGCTGGGAGCCTGCTCATGGCCTCCTTCAGGGCCAGAAGAGGCTGTGTTGGCTAGACTTGGGAGACCCCAGATGTGGGATCACGTCTCCATTCTGCCCGCCCCCCCCCATGGCTTGAGACAACTACTATGGCCAGGAACTAATGTGCCAAGCCCTGGAGACCCTAAAAAGGGCAGCACCATCACTCTAACCATCCCACCATGGAGTGTTCCAACTTCCCCCTTGAAGCTTCTAGAGACCATTCCCAGTGTTGAGGATTGCAAAGGGCACAAGAGGAAGTCTGACTCCCACCTCTTCTTTCCTTCTTCTCCCCCTCCTCCTCCTCCGCCCTCCAAGGCTCCCTCTCTCCCCCTTCCCCTCCAAAGTGCCCAAGCTGGTCAGGGTGTTGAGAGCCTATAGGCTGGCTCCCAGCACTGTTCTATACATTGGAGGATGCCTCTGAACTCAGACCTTCCTGATTCCAGCCCTATCCACTGATCCATCTCCCCAGCTAGGCCCTTCCTGACAGATAAGAGGATTGTTCTGGGTAGCACAGAGCCAGAGCTGGAGGGAATTTTACAGACAAGAAACCTGGAGCCCAAAGAGGGGAGGGGCAGAAAGGGTTAAGGGTTAAGGGCCAAGAGGCAGCAGGGACTTTCCAGCTTCCCCAGAGAGGAGGCAGGAAAAGAAGGGGGCCGGGCAGCTCTCCCCTGCTTCTACCCCACCCCCCTCAGGCTGGTGGAGACAAAGCAGAACTTTGCGCCAGGAAGGGGGAGGCTGTGGCAGCATGGCAGCCCTCACTCCAGCTGGGAGCCTCACCTTCCTCACTCAGCCTGGCAGGATTGCATCAGCTCCTTCCCCGCCCTGCCTGGGCTTCCCTCCAAGGAGCCGGTATTGGGGAGGAGCTGGTGCGGGGAGATTAGCGGCCGACCCCCACAGGACCCAAGCCAGCCACTCCTCAGGGAAGGAATAAGCAGGGGCTTCCTTCCTCCCGTAGTCACCTCCTGCCTCGGCCTCAGTTTATCCTCCCCACAAGCACCCTGGGAGGGAGAACGTGTAGGCGGAACCCCAAGGCGCACCCCAGAAATCGGCTCACCCTGGGTGGGACAGCGACAAGAAGCTTTCTCCCAGTCATCACCCCGCCTGGGTTCCTCCCCTCCCTGGGAAGGCCAAAGCTTCCAGACTCTCCACCCCAAACACACAGGGACACCCCAGGCCCTCTTGCTCCGCCCAAACCTCGCCTGACCTATTTCTGGACACACCCTCCGACCAATCAGAAGCACTGTTGCTAAGGCGAGCCCAGAGCTTTCTCTCTCTGGCTCCTCCCCTATTGCATAAGTGTGTGGGAGGGCGTGCCCTGCAGCAGCTTCCCCACTCACCGGGGTGAGCAGCTCCGGGGTGGAGATGGGAGAGCAGTCCCCGTTGAGCTTGATGCCGCTGCCCAGGTCAAAGTCGCAGATCTTGACTGGAGATACCTGGCGGGAGGAGCGGAAGACGGGCGAGTGTGTGGCAGCTCTCCCTGCGGCCAGCGGCCCCCCTCCCCTCCGCAGCGCCCTGGGCCCACCCGCGGGCGGGAGCGCAGGCGTGATGACTAGGTTCAGGCTCAGGGATGTCAGACCGTGACACGGGTGGTTTCTGACCCCCAGCTCCCGAGTCTGGGCACTTTTTCCTACTGCACCTCCCTCCCGAGAGAGGCCAGGCCCAGGCAGCTGAGAAATAGGGGGCCTCCCCTCAACTTCCCAAGGCAGGGAAAGAGGCGGCAGCACGGACTCTTTTTCCCTAGGAGTCCCTGGCGGCATGCACCTGCTCTGCCTTACTCTCCTTTCCCCGGGCACCCCAAGTCAGCCCAGAATCCCCTGGGGTGGGAGAGCGCGTTTAGAGAGCATCCTCACACCGGGACAACAGAGGATCTCGCCCCGTTTTACAGACGAAGAAACCGAGACCCGGTGAAGAGTAGCGCCAGAATTCACACAGTGAGCCCACTAGATGAGCAGCGTGTTACCATGGAAAGAGCACAGAACGGGGAGTCCTCAGACCTAGGTTCAAGCCTCCTTGTGGCTGCTCTGAGCTCATTTTCTCCTCTGTCCTCCATCAGGGGCACTGGCGCTATGGCCCGCGGAACCACCCCCTCCTCCAAGGGGTCTGTCTGTCTAAGTGATTTCAGGGGGTCCCTACACTTGTGTTTCAATCATAATTTTAAATGAATTTAAATAATGCATTTCCATTAAGTCCATTGCAGGATTACAGGTTTCCTTTGTAATCTTCTGCTTTTCATTTTAAGCCTTTAAGAACGTGGTTCCCTGGCCCAAAGGGTGTCCCGACCCAAAGAAGGCCCCTGGGCTAAGGGGACCTCCAAGGGCCTCCCTGGCTGGGAGTCAGCTGAGGAGCTGGACTTGGGTCTCTGGACTGCCCTCTGGGGTCCGTGCCCCGAGTCTGCGCCCCAAGGGCCCGCTGCTCCCCTCACCGCCCCCCTCCAGGCGCCTCTCCTCACCTGGTCAGGATTTTCACAGAGGATGTTTTCAGGCTTAAGATCCCTGTGTGCAATCCCTGGGGGAAAGCCAGACAGCAGAGGCAACGTCAAGGGCAGGGTGGGGGGAAGGCACTGAAGAATACCGTAAGGGGCTCCGGGAGGTAGGGCAGAGCTGGGCAGACCCACAAGAGTTTCCCGAGGGGTTCTCAGAAGGCCCAAAGGTCAGGTTCTGAGGGGGTGGGCAGGGGATCCCGTGCCCAGTTTCCCAGCAGAAGGCTGGGGCAGGGAGGACAGGGTATAGGGTGGGAGACAGGGGAGGAGAGAGAGGGGGAGGGAGGTGCCCAGGCTTCTAGCCGCAGCTCCTCTCCCAAGCCCCCTCCCCCTGGACTTGGACATTGCCCACCTTTATTGTGCAAGAAGTCAAGGGCGCTGGCAATGTCCTGGACAACCATGCTGGCCTCAAACTCGTTGAAATGACGTCGCTGATGGATATGAGCGAGGATGGAGCCTGCCAGGGGGCAGAGGGGAAGAGGGGGGTAAGGCACAGGGCGAGGGGGGAGGCCAGCCTCACCCCCACCCCACACAGAACCCCGGAAAGGGGTGACCCCAGGAATGCCACCTTAGACAGACAGTTCTGTTGGAACAGAGCCAACACACTTCCACTGACTGTCCTCACAACCGACAGTCCGAGTGTGAGCGTCCCTATTTTACAGAGGAGGAAGCCAAGACTCAGAGAGCTGTTTCACACAGGAGTTCCACAGCTAATGACGGTCTTGAGATTCAAAAAACACATCCCCTCTGACACCCAATTCAGTGCTCTTTCCACAAAAACACACTGCATCTAGGAATGGTTCCGAGAAAGATGACCAAACCTGCCCTCCTGGATCTTTGGGGTTCTTGGAGAAGGAGGCATTACCACCATGGAGATCACGCCTCATTGCCATGGTGGTTTTTAAAAAAACTCTTCACTTTCTGTCTTAGAAGAGATACTGAGGATTAGTTCCAAGACAGAAGGGCAGGAGGCAATGGAAATTAAGTGACTTGCCCAGGGTCACGCCGCTAGGAAGAATCTGAGGCCATTTTTGAACCCAGGACCTCCTGTCTCTAAGCTGGTTCTTTAATCCAACTGAGTCACTTAGCTACCCCTCCATGGTACTTTACAGCTCACCACCTATTCACCTGCCTCCCAATCATGCCAGCACGGAGGAGGCATCTTTGTTCTCCCTCTTCTACAAGAAGGGAAAGCTCAAGCTCAGAGAAGTCAAGGTAGGGAAATGCATGGAAAAATATGTACTCTAAGTAAGTTGGATTTTTTTAATTTTTAATGTTTAAATTCCACTTGTCACAAAATTCACCAGCTGATTGGAGACTCAAATCTGGGTGTCTAATGCAAACTAGACACTTTCCCCACACCCATGATGCCTCTCATTTTGAGTAGACATCACAATATTCCCCAACATGCAACAAAAAAAGGGGGGGCAAGAGGAAAATTTAGATTTCATGTTAGGAAGAACGTCCTAAAGATTAGAAGTCAGTGAGTGAAACCAGCTGGCTCCCCCATCCCCGGAGGTCTTCAAGCCAGGGCTCAGTAGCCACTTCTTAGGTAGGCTGAAGAGGAAATTTTCAGAGAATCCCGGGCCAGGGACTAAGTGGGTCTATTTCCTTCAAGACTTAGTTCAAATCTCCTCCACTTCAGAAGCCTTTCCTGGCCCATTCCTCCCAGTCTCCCCCTTTCACTCTGTTCCCTGTATATATTTTGTATCTGTCAATCATTTACGTGTAGTCTTTTCCATCAGGAAAATACTAAGGTGTTTTAATTTACAATGCAGTGAATAGAAACAAAAGCTAGGGCTGGGGGCGGTGCTTGATAATCTTTTAAGAGTGTAAAAGGGCTCCTGAGATGGAAAAGCTTGAGAACCACTGCCTAATGAAATCCCAGGTTCAGGCCCAAGCCCTGGTTTGCACACTCTCTCTCAATCACTCTCCCTCCCCCCTTTCTCTTTCTATCTCCTCCCCCTTTCTTTCTCTTCTCTCTCTTCTCCCCATCTTTCTCTTCTCCCCATCTTTCTCTCCTCCCTCTTTCTTTCTCTTCTCTCCATCTCTCTCTCCTCCCTTTCTTTCTCTTCTCTCTTCTCCCCATCTCTCTCCTCCCCCTCTTTCTCTTCTCTTCTCCCCATCTCTCCTCCTTTCTTTCTCTTCTCTCTTCTCTCCATCTTTTTCTCCTCCCCCTTTCTTTCTCTCCTCTCTTCTCCCCATCTTTCTCTCCTCCCCCTTTCTTTCTCTCCTCTCTTCTCCCCATCTCTCTCCTCCCCCTCTTTCTCTTCTCTCTTCTCCCCATCTCTCCTCCCCCTCTTTCTCTTCTCTTCTCCCCATCTCTCCTCCTTTCTTTCTCTTCTCTCTTCTCTCCATCTCTCTCTCCTCCCTCTTTCTTTCTCTTCTCTCTTCTCCCCATCTTTCTCTCCTCCCCCTTTCTTTCTCTTCTCTCCATCTCTCTCTCCTCCCTCTTTCTTTCTCTTCTCTCTTCTCCCCATCTCTCCTCCCCCTCTTTCTCTTCTCTCTTCTCCCCATCTTTCTCTCTCCCCCCTTTCCTTCTCCCTCTTTTCCTTTCTCACTTTCACTCTCTCTCTCTCTTTCTAAAAACCTTTACCTTCTGTCTTAGAATCAATACTAAGAATTATCATTTCAAAGGCAAAAGAGCCTTCAAGGCTAGGCAAGTGGGGTTAAGAGACTTGCCCAGGGTCTTCGGACATGAACCCAGGACCTTCCATTTCCAGGTCTGACTAAATAATCCACTTAACTGCCTCATCCCCAATCTCTTTCTTAAAATTCTTCCTTCTGCCTATCCAAGGAGGATCCATTCCTAGTCTAATATAGAAGGGAATCCTCTCCAGAATCTTATGTTCACCTTGAAGAGTTCATGAATTTTAAGTGTTTTGTTGTTTTTTTAACCTAAGTCTTTCACAGCAGGAATGGGGGGGGGGGGAGGCACGGGGACATGCACCCAGTCTCAACTGGCGGTCCTCCAATACTCACCACCCCGCATCTTCTCAAACACCAAGTAGAATCTGTCTTCTTCCTCAAAGAACTCTATCAGTTCAAGGACATTTCTGTGGGGCAAAGAGGAAGGGAGGGGGCAGGAGAAGGTGCTTCAGGGGCCAGTCCTCCCATCCTGGCCTCTGCGGGTAGCCCTTGGCCCTGAAGAGAGTCTGAATTCCCTCCCATCTTAGGGGGAAAGGCTGGCTGAACACCAGGAACTAGCATGGGGCTGGTGGCAGAGGAGGGAGGAGGCCTGGGCCTTGCCGGAGATGCTCCGGCCCATTAAAATGACCTCCACTAGAAAATGTAAGGCCTTTATCCACAGGCCAGCTGGGAAATACAAACGTGGACATGGGACAGGAAGGGAGGAGGAGGGCAGGAACGGAGACGCCCAAGGGTGCAGGAAGAGGGGGGGATTCGTTACCGATGTCCCTGGCACTGGTATAGCATCTCCACCTCCCGAAACACCCGGCTCCGTATGTGGCCCAGGCGCTTCTCGATGATCTGAAAAAGAGAAAGGCTGGTGGGGTCCCTAAGAAAAGAGGAGCTGAGGCCTCTCCTGAAAGTCCTCCAAAAAAAGTGACTGGAAGCGCCCCAGGACCAGCCACTCATTACCAGGCATGAAATGCAAACAATTCTTTATTCCTTTGTACCAACATTTTTGGAGTTCCCTATTAAAATGTAAATCTCCTAGGAAAGGCGACTAGGGATCTCCCTTCCTCTCTCCTTAGGATGGGTTGGGCTTCTTGACCAGAAGACACTTGAATAAAGGGGGAATGGAAACAGCCCCCAGAGTGGTTGTGAGATAATATGTGTAAAGCACAACTACGCATGGCATCAGGCCCATAGCAGGTGAGATATCTATTGTCAGCTATTATTAATAGGCCCCAATCCCAGCTCAGACACCAATCAGGTGACTTTGGGCAAATTATTTCAATGGACTGTAAACCCCTCGAGGGCACAGACTGTTTTGTTTGGGGCTTTCAATCCCCAGAGCCTAACTGTGCCAGACCCAACAGCAAATAACCTGTTGAATTGAATTTCACCTCTGAGGTTTCGTTGCCTCATCTGTAAAATGAGCTCATTTCCCTACTTCACCCAGGCTTCTAGGAGGAAAATGCTTCCAAGAGAGGAGTTTTTACTAGGACCGAACAAATGGGAGCATTCACTTCAGGCTTACATATCGCTTTGAAGGTTTAGAAAATGATCCCGTGAATGAAGGACCAGGTGACGATGCCCGATTCTGCGGCCCTTCCAAAGTATAAATGCTGTTACTGACGAGGAAACGGGGGCATTAAAAGACCCAACAGCTATGGAGAGTCTAGGGGAAAGGACGTCCAGGTGGCACCATGGATAGAGTACCAGGTCTGGAATCAGAAGGATCTGAGTTCAAAATTGATCTCACACATTCCCTCCGTGGGATCCTGGACAAGTCACAACCCTGTTTGCCTAGCCCTCGGACCTTAGAATTCTTATAGAAAGTAAGGCTTTTGTTGTTGTGTTTTTATTAAAAAAAAAAAAAGAGAGACACTAGGGAAGAGGGGGTTATCAGTTAACAAAAGTTATCATGAGGTCTTAAAACTTTAGAATTCTTACACAAAGTAAGGACTGTTGCTTTTTAGTTTTTTTTTAAAGACACACTAGGGAAGGGGGGGATATCAGTTAGCAAATGTCATCATGGGGTCTCAAAACAGAATTCCTACAGAAAGTGGGGTTTGTTTGTTTTTAAAGAAGAGAGACACTAGGGAAGAGGGGGAGTTAACAAATGCCGTCATGGGATCTCAGAGTTAAGCGCTGGCCTCTTTTCTGCCCCCTAAGTTCCCTGCAAAACAGAGATTCCCCACCGGCACCGGCCCCCAACACACACCTCCTAGAGAGCCATGAAAATGCCTTGTTAAGTATAAAGTACTGGGCAGCCGGGCTCGTGGAACAAAACCCTCATCACAAGCGTTCGGTGCCTGAGTCCGTCTCCCAAAGTCGCACAGGATGCTTTTCTCCTCTAATCTCTTCAGAGGTTAATCAGTCCCAGAACCCAGAACCCGGGCTGACCTCTCCTCTCCCTGCTCTACCATTCCCTAAAGCAAGGGCAAAGGGGGGAGGGGCCCGGGAGACAGCTATTAGTCAGCAGCACCCGGGAACTCCAATCCTCATCCTTACCACGGAGAGTCCCTATGGGGAAATGTGAGAATGTGGGCTGTTCTAGGCCACTCATCCCATCCCAGCCTCCTATTCCGCAGGAACCTCTTTCCCCCCTCCCCCAACACTCGAAACAGATTAAGGGGGAGGGTGTTGGGAAACTGACAAGAGAGAAACCTAGCCCCGAAAGGGGGCTTGGCAAAGGGAAGCATTGTTCCTTTCATAGCAGTGACTGCTGGGTAAAGAAAGCTCCCTGGGGAGCGCTAACCCTCCAGCTGTCCCATTCCACTCCTCATCCATTCCCTCCTCCCGGAGCAACAGAGAAGAGGTGGGGGTGGGCAGTTCCTAGGAGGAAAGCCACTTAAAGGGGCAGTGCCCGCCCCCCCAAAACAATCGACCTGCAGCCTCCAGAAACACGCCGGGCAATAGAAGAAACCCTGGCTAGAACCTCGGGAAAGTGGGCCAGCGGCTTAACTCAGCCTCAGTTTTCACAGTAACAAAAATGGGACGCTAGCATCTATTTTCTCTCCTTTTGAGGATAGCCTAAGGGAAGACGCTTTCCCATACCTAGCCCAGAAGAGACACAGGTTTTCTCTGGACCACCATTACCTGTGCTTTTGTGGAAGAAGGGAGGCGGGCAGAGAAGCCCCCCAACTCCCGACAAGGGACAAAGGATGGTGGCTAGCATGCCCAGGCTTGGTGAGGGAAGATTCCAAATAAGGCTCTTTAAGGTTTAAAGACTCTGCCAACTATTTTCCAGTCATCCCATATGGTTTCCTAGCTGGAGATGGAGGGTGTTTTGGTTGTTTTAAACACAGCTCAGAAGAGTTTAAAAAGGTTTTTTTTTTAAGAGTTTAAAAGTGTTTAAAAGATCAGAAGAGGCTTCAGAGGTGGCTAAGGATGGAGAGAAGGCCAGGCAGAGGCTGATCAGAATTCCTGTCCCCAAGAATCCTCCCACCCTGAACCCAGGTCGATCCATGAGCATTCATGGGGTGCCAGCCATGCACCAGGCACTGTCCTTTCTTCAGGGCTACTCCTAGTACCTGGAGGGCTGATCTAGGGAGGTCCAATTCCCGAGTGTGGGACTACACTGGTTTTAAGATCAGTTTCCATTGTTCAGTTAGGGTCAATCCCCTTAAAGGGCTACCATATTGGTTATTCAGGAAACAATGAAGGATCGCTTATTCACCTCTATCTACCTGTCCTCTCAGGTTTGGGAAGGGAGCATCCAGAAGTCTCCTCAGAGCTTCTCGCACTCAGAGCTCCCCATGGCACTCGTGACCCATCCAATTTTTTTTTAAACCCTTACTTTCCATTTTAGAATCAATAGTGTATTATAAGTCCTAAGGCAGAAGAGCACTAAAGTCTAGGCAATGGGGGTTAAGGGACGCACACAGCTGGGAAGTGTCCAAGGCCAAATTTGAACCCAGGACCTCCCATCTTTAGGCCTGGCTCTCCATCCACTGAGCTACCCAGCTGTCCCCTGATGCAGTTCTTACTATGTGCCAGGCACTGTTAAGTGATTTGCAATTATAATCTCAGATCCTCTCAACAAACTTTCAAAGTAGATGCTATTACTATCCCCATTTTACAGTTGAGACTGAGATTTAGTGATCTGACCAGGATTTGAACTCAGGACTTCCCAAGTCCAGGTCCGGTACTCTACTTCCTGTAATACCTAGTTTCCCCTTATGGTCCCCGGATGGGGTGGCCTATTTGCCTGCTGCAGACCATAGTTCTCTCCTCCAGCCAGAGGCCTCACTGTCGAGGAGGGAGATGGGGAAGGAAAAGGGGAAGAGAGGAGGGATCAGAAGAGCAGGGAGAGAAGAGGAAGGGTGAGGATGAGTAAGGAGACAGAGGAGAGGAGAAAGGAGGAAGAGAGAGAAGGAAGGGCGAGCTGGGCAGCAGAGGCCTGGCTGGGGCTGCCCAGAGCCCCAATCAGACGCTGGTCAGTTATTATTAGAGCAGGGCCTGAGCAGTTCAGTAAATAGCCCTGAGTAATGAAGGCCTGTGCGGTGACCTGGATTCCCAGAAGAGGGGTCTGAGCCAAGGAGGCCTAGTCATGGGACAGACGGACGGACAGAGGGACGGGAGAGACGCCTCCCTGCCGCGTTCAGCCACTGGCTTTCCCCCCTCTCTCTCCCTCCCTGTTTTTACTTGACTTTTGTCCTTCTTGGATCCCATCTGGGCCTCCCCCAACCACTCCTCTCCGGATCCCTGGATCGGACGGAGAAACCGCCTCAGCAGCGACTAGGAATCAAGCTCGTTCCACCAAAGCGAGATCCAGCCAGATCGAGGCCGACCTCCCCACTTCAAAAATGGCAAACCGAGGCCCAGGAGACGACGTCATCCTCCCGGACGAGAGACGGCGTCCCGCCTCCCCTGGGCCTGGACCTCAGCCGCCTCCTCGCACCCTCCCCTCCGGCCCGGGCCGAGCCTGCCCCTCCTGGGCCGCAGCTCACCTTCACGGCGTATTCTTTGTTGGTGATGAGGTTGATGCAGGTCTGGACGCGGGCGTGGGCTCCCTCCCCCAGCACTTCGTCCTGCAGCTGGTAAACATCTGGAGGGGGGAGAAAAAGGACTTTGGCCCCGGGCCGGGCTCGATCCGGCCGGGCGGACGCCCTGAAAGTTCTCGCCTCTGCCTTTCTCCCCAGCTCCTGGCCCGAGTCCCTCCCCCCTCTCACTCCCCTCCCAGCACCGGCTCAGAATTCTTGGCCCCAACAGACGTCCATCCCCCTTGCCCTGCCGGCCTCGACTCCGCTCACCTTCGAACCTTCCGGAGAAGCTGTCGGTGGCCCTGCAACGTTTCTTCTTCTTGCTCCTTTTCTTGGCGTCAGGGATGTCGATGGGCTGGCTCGAGGGCATGTCTGGGGCACACGACACCCCCCAACCGCAGGAGGTGGGGGAGCACCAAAGTAAAGGGGGGCTCCTCTTGGCAGGGCTCCCACCCCAGACCTGCCCCTCTAGCCTCGGGCTCCGGGCCCTATTTAAAGGACTCCATCCCGAGCAGAACCTCCTTGGATCTGGAGGTGGCCCCGGGGACTCGGCACGGGCGCGGGGCCACGGGAGAGCTCGGACCTGGGACTCACCGGCTATTTTTAGGAGAGGGTGAGGCAAGGCGGGAACGGAGTCAAAGGAAGGGTCTCCCGAGAGGCCGAGGTCGGGAAAGGTAGGGAGGGACCAGCCTCCGCTCTCATAGCGAAGCTTCAGAGCTAAGAATCCTTTTCTCCAGGGCTCTCCCCTGTGACTCCCCAATCAGAACGTG
Source organism: Monodelphis domestica (assembly GCF_027887165.1). NCBI lineage: Eukaryota > Metazoa > Chordata > Mammalia > Didelphimorphia > Didelphidae > Monodelphis > Monodelphis domestica. The sequence continues at coordinate 76,455,633 of NC_077229.1, forward strand.
CTAAAGCGGCGAGGCACGGGGGACAGCCGCTCGTCCGGGCACGCCGGCCTCCCCCCCTTCATCCCGCACTGATCTATCTCAGCCCCGATATTCCCCACCTCCCCCTCCCCCTGCCACCAAAGGTCTCCCCGCCACGTGCCCATGGGGCACTTAGGGCTTACCAGGGCGGGCCGGGCACTCGAAATTGAAGACAGATTCTAGGTGGTTGGATTGGTTGACGGCGAAGGCCAGCTCGAAAGGATTCTGTCCCTAGGAGGTGAGGAAGGGGGAGGAGTCGGGGTCAGGAGCAGAGTCTCCTAGAACTTCCCTTTTCTCTTGTTTTTTTTGGGAAAGGGTCCCCCTCCCCCTGCCCACCTGCCCCTTCCTCCCTGGGGCTTTCTCATCTCCATCTGGAGCAGCGGCGAAGCCATGACTCGGACTTCTGCTTTTCCCTTTATCTTAATGACTCTCACCATGATGTGGCAGGCCCTGACGGACAGGACTTGACCCCAGAGGGAAGAACCTCAGAGACCATTCGCTTCCGTGTCCACCGATCCCCAAAGGAGAGAATGGAGGCCCCCCAACGAAGGAACTCGCCCAGGGCCACACAGTGACTTAGGCTAGAATGTGGCCAGGCTGGCTGCTCCGCTCAAGACACTCCCCCCCACTTAAGCCTAGAGGCTGGGGGGCTGGCGGGGTGCAGCTGTCTAAAGCAGGCTCCGCGGGCCTAGGAAATGGGATAGGGAAGAGGCCGGACACCCGACAAGCCCTTGACCGGAGGATACTGCCCTTTGCCTCCCAGACAGCTGACCCTGCCCGCCCGCCCCGCACAAAGATGTCCATCATCACAGGAACGAACAAAGGTGACGTCTCAGCCTTCCTGTCTGTGGCCACATGGCACAGGCTATATCCCAAGCAGTGGGGGAGGGGATGCACGGAGCCATCCCCACTCTCTTGCCAGGTCTCCTGGGTAACCAACATGGCCTAGATTAGGGGTGCTGTCTACGGCCAAGGTACGGAGCAGAACTAACAGGCACCTGTGGGGAAAGGCACTGACGTGATCGATATCATAAGAAGGGCACGGGATTGGGATTAAGAGGACCTCGGTTCATGTTCCAGTTTTGCTGCTCCCTGGACGTAGACCCTGAGTTAGTCACCTCCCCCTTCCTCCAATTTGTCTCTTCCTCTGTAAACTGAAGAAGTTATACTTGATGACTTCCAGAGTTCCCTCCAGTTCTAGCTTCTAAAACCCATTCTGGGCCCTGAATGGAAAGGAAGTCCAAAGTCCTGGATTCTTTTTCCAGCAATGTCAGACTTGGCAGTTCCTGCACCCTCCTTCAGCCTTAGCTTCCCCATCTGCAAGAGGAGGAGGCTGAACTAAATCTGTGAGGTCCTGTGCCCAGCTCTAAATTCTATAATCCAACAGAGTCCTTCCTTCTCTCTCTCTCTCTCTCTCTCTCTCTCTCTCTCTCTCTCTCTCTCTCTCTCTCTCTCTCTCTCTCTCTCTCTCTCTCTCCCTCCTTCCCTCCTTTCTTCTCTTTCCCTTTCTTCCTCTCCCCCCCTCTCCCCCTCCCCCTTCCTCTATGTCTCTGTCTCTCTCTCTCTCTCACCATCCTTCTCTCCCCCAGAAGCAAGAAAGAGAAAAAATGGTATACTCCAACCCCACACCCTGACAACCTGGCTCTCCATCCTGATCCCTCAGAAGCTCACCTAGCATCCTACCAAGTTCCTCTTTCTTACTGTGACCTGTGTCAGAAGTAAAGGTTCGAACCCCTCTTTAAGCCCCAATTTTCTCATCTGAAATAACATTAATTTGTATTTCTATAGCACTTCAAGGTTTGTATAGCATAAAAACAGGATCTCATTTGATTTTCACAACAACCCTGGGAGGGAGAGCAGGTGCTATTATTATATCTGTTTTATAGATGAGGAAATGACAAAGCTAAGTGCCTGAAGCTGGATCTGACATCAGGTCTTCCTGACCCCAGGCTGGGCACTCTATCCACTGTATGATGTACTAGGTGACTTCTGAGGTCCGTGGCTAGCTCTAAATCCAATAAAAGGTAGGCTGATTTGGGCTTCCACAACCTCCAAATATCTCAAAAGGAAAATCCTTGATTCTCACTCCCCTGTCCCCTTTCTCACCCATTAGGTGTCAAGAAGCTGAGGGAATCGGGGTCCAAAAACCTCATTAACTCAAAAACTCTCAATAAGAGCTGGGTAAACTACCAGCCCGTCCTGGGACCATTCTTGGTCTTCTCTCCCTCCAACAGGATTTTTATACCGAATCTGTTTGTCAAATTCAGAAATCAGGAAAAATAATTGTTCCTATTTCTCCAGCCCTTTATCCATCTGTAAAGCCCCTTCCTCCCTATTTGTGCAGTATTTTACAAACTTTGAAGTGCTATAGAAATACAAATTATTGTTATTTCAGATGAGAAAACTGAGGCTTAAAGAGGAAGAGGGGGAGTCCTTACTTCTGACACAGGTCGTAGTAAGAAACAGAGGATGCTAGATGAGCTTCTGGGGGATCAGGATGGAGATTCCTTTGCTGGTGCCATGAGACCAGGCCACAACCATTCTCTGAAGGCAATGATATTCAAGTATTATCCATTTCATTTTGCACATCTGCATTTTCAGATTTGTTTTTCCATGTCTAACACATCTCCCAAACTCCAGGTTTGCATTTCTAACTGCCTACTAGATATCTCAGATCTTAAGTTCAACATGTCTAAATTAAACTCATCACCTTCCCCCCCCTATACTCTCCTCTCTTCTAATCACCCTAGTCACCCAGGCTCAAAAACCAAGAATCTTCCCCAATTTTTCACTGTTCCCACATCCAATCAGAGATCTAGTCCAGTTGTTTCTACCTCTGAAACATCTCTTATTTCCTCCCCCTTCTCTCGTCTCACAGTGCCACCCCTGGGAGAGCCCCTCACCTAGTCATGCCTGCATCATTCCAACACTCTGGGGGTTCTCCCCCCCCTCTAAGCTGTCCTCCAGTAGGCTGTGAAGCCAGTCTCCCTGAATCATAGCTCTGACCATGCCTGTCCTCCTCCCTTCCAACTTAATCAACATCAGTGGTCCCCTAGGACCTCCAGGATCAAATATAAAAGTCAAAGGTCTCCACATCCTGGCTCCTTCCTCCCTCCTTTCCAGTCTTCTTAACACCTTCCTCTTCTCCAAGTTCTCTTCAATGCAGTGCTCTTAGCCTCCCTTCTGTACCTTGAACCAAACACTCCTGATTCTAAGCATCCCCCCACCCTACAAGGTCTTCCCCCGAGTCTCAGCTAACATTCCACCTTTTACAGGAAGCAACCCTCTCTTGCCTTTCCTTTGACCTCCAATGCTTGGCATCATGCCTGGCACACAGCAGGCACTTAAATGCTAGCAGACTGACCGGCTGACAAAGTTCGCCAATTTAGAGTGGGTCCTTCAAAGCCAGAGTCCAACCTCCTCTTTTACCAGTGAAGAAACAGAGGCCCAGAGAGAGAGAAAAATAAGGGATTCAAAATCAGGCTCGACTTCCAATCTAGTGCCCTTTCCATCACCCTCAAGGAAACAGAAGCTTGGTGTCAAGTGCTTGGCCTCTGGTCATGCAGCTAATAGCTAAGAGTCCAGGCTCCAATCTAGACCCTCGTGCTTCAGAGGAATGATTAAGTGTTCTGTGGTGATAGGCTTGAGTTTACTTTCTCCTCACTGACCTCGTGGGTTCCTGCAAGGCATGACACACAGGAATTAAGACAGCAGGGGACCAGGCAGGCTGGGAAGGGTGCTGAGCTCAGCAGAGACAGGCCAGAGCCCTGGCTTTGACCCTCTTCTAAGGCAGGGACCCTGTAATATTTATTATTATATTATCTCTCTCTTCAACCCCTCCATTCCCTGTTACAAAACCTTCCATATCCCCTGTTCTTCAATCCCCTACATTTCCCTATAAATATTGCAATTTTCCTTTCCACACCCAGAGAGCCGATTTCTCAGACTGCAAAATGGAGTACCGATTTGCAACTGGAGAGAACCTTTAAGTCCATTCCATTCAATTCCCTTATTTTATAGATAAGGAAACTGAAGCCCGGGGAGAAGAAATTTTCCCATGATTCCCAAAGGAAGCAGAGTGGGTTTGCACACTCCAAACCCACTGCTCTTTTCAGAACATCATACTCTGCTAACTCTCCCCCCCTTCCTCCCTGGCACAGTTTGAGGTACAGTATAGGAAGGAGAGCTATAAAAACGAGCCATATGCTTTAGAGTCAGTCTCCAATCCAGTCTTCTCTCAACTCCATCAATTGGGGCGAAGCATGAGAGTCAAGTGAGGCCCTGAGAGCCAGGCCTGGTCTAGTCTTTCTGAACCTCCCTGGATCTAGTTCCCCTCCTTCTACAAAATGGGAGTGCGGCTCATCACCTGCCCTATTTTATTTTATTTTTAAACCCTTAAACTTCCATCATAGAATAAATACTGTGCATTGGTTCCAAGACAGGAGAGCAGTAAGGGCTAGGCCATGGGGGCCAAGTGACTTACCCAGGATCACACAGCTGGGAAGTGTCTGAGGCCACATTTGAACCCAGGACCTCCCATCTCTAGGACTGGCTCTCCATCCACTGAGCCACCCAGTGCTCCCTCCCTCACCTGCCCTATTTTAAAGGAGGTAGGGAGACATTTTTGGAGAATGCCTAGAAGAGGTTTAATTTTTTTTTAACTTAAGTATTTTCCCCTTTTTATTTATAAACCAACCATAAAGGGAGAAAAGTGAGGTTCACATCATTATCCCTTTCCAAACTTAATTCACCAACCCCCTTTCCCCTGCTGGAAGAGGATTTAATTTTAATTATTACACTCCCAAGGAGGGGGATCGAGCCAGATGTTGACAGCTGCCCATCTCCCAGGGCTCACAGGTTCCTTGGCCAGGGAATCAGGCCGATGGGTCAAACCCTGGGATTGCTCAAGACCTTTCTCTGCCCCCTCCCAGCCAAAGGAGCAGAGATTGTTGCTAGGAGCCAGAGAGTGGCCAGGGCCTGGGAGTAGCGGGGGAGGAGAAGAAAGGGAGGAGGTTCCAGACTAAACCAGCTTGGGGGTGGGGTCAGGAGCTGGATTCTTCCTTTCCCCCCAAACCACAAACACCCCTTTCTCTGCCTCTCCTAGAACCACTGGGTTAGGTGGCTGAAGGAAGTGGGCAGGTCGGAGAAAGAGCTCAAGCGAAAGCTAAGGTTTCTCGGTTTCTCCGTCTGATCTTTCTCAGACACACACACACACACACACACACACACACACACACACACACACACACACACACACACACGGTTCTTCCTATGCAAGACAAAGAACAGAGCAGAAGTCAGCAGGCCTTCCTCTAGCAAGTCATTGAAACCTCTCTGATCTTGGTTTTCTCATCTACAAAATGGGGATGACACCATTCTCCAAGGCTTGCCAGCCAGCAAGTATTTAGGAAATGTTTCCTATGTCAGGATGCCGTGCTAAACACGGGAGCTACAGCATCACCTTCTCAACTTATCTTCATATTATCCCAAAGGGCAAAATGGCCCATCGGGGGTAACTAGAACCAAGAGGTCTCCCAATTCCTGAACCAGTGAGCTGCTCCCCATCACCCTAAGCAGACCGTCGTCCTCTCTGACAATGGCCAACCAGGCCACTACCCCAACCCCCAACTTATCTGAGAGACCCACGATTGATTTCAACACTTATTTACCCCTCCTAAATTCACACCCCTGAGCTTCAAAAAGGTCTCCGAAAAACAGGAGGGGAGCTCGAAGTCGCTGAGTGGTCCCTCCCTCCCCCCAAAGCTAACCCTGGAGGGGGGCCGAGCAATTGCTCCCCCCCCCTTGTGTGGTCTGGCCTGAAAGGCCAACACCCTCAGACTTCAGTTTGGCAGGAAAACAGGGTCAGCAGGCCTTGGCAAGAGGCTGGAACCATCGAGAAATTTGTGTTTACTCTGGCTAGGGCTGAGGTGGGGCTCATCCTGCTAAGCTGGCCCAGGCAACCCTCCCTGCTCCCTGCAGGAGAGCAGCAGAATTGGGGTAGGGGTGCCATCCCCCCCCCAAAAAAAGTCTACCAAGGAATCTCTTCTGTTCAAAAATGGTCTGTAAATATCAAATGAGGCTCTAGTGTTCAAAGCGGGAAATAGGCTTAGACAGAAGCAGGAGGGGAAAAGCTTCCTTGGGAAACAGGACACCCATCTAGCAGGAGTTCTACCAGCCCATTTCACAGGAACAGATGGTGAAGTGTGAGGATGAACAATTGTTTACAAAGGGCTTTTCTCACAGGAACCCTGGGAGGCAGGGGGACAGCCCTTTCCATCTAACAGATGAGAAATCTGGCAGAGGTAAGTGTCTTGCTCAAGGTCACAAAACTAGAAAGTGGCTGAGCAGTCTTTCAAAATCCTGTTTCCCAAGGCTCCTCTTGCTAGATACTACATATAGCAGGAACAGCATAGAAATTTCATAGAAAACCACATTTGATGGGGCAAACTAGCTCCAAGACAGGAGGTCCAGGATTCAAATATGACCTCAGACACTTCCTAGCTATGTGACCCTGGGCAAGTCATTTACTCCCCCCCCACTACTCTTCTGCCTTGGAACAATACACAGTATCTCTTCTAAGACAAAAGGCAAGAGTTAAAAAAAATAAAACATTTGTATACGTATCCTAATTCTGCAAAGCATTCCTCAAAGCCACTTCCCCAACACTTTGCAGAACTAAGAATGGAGACCCCCAGCTTCCAGGCCTCTGGAGGAGTGCTGGGAAAGCCCCTAAAACTTCTTGTGGCCTCTACCTGGTCCCAACTGGAAGATGGCAAGAAGGCAGGTAGCCACCTTTAACCAGAGGCAGCCCAGGGCATTCTGGGATGAATACAAAGAAATTAACACTCTGGGATGAATCAAAGGAAATTAACATTTGCCTGTGACATTGGTAGGGCGGAAAAGCAGCTACCAAGAAAGAGGGCCCACAAAAAGGCTGAGGGAGGCTGCATGGGAACTCCTCCTGTAACTCTCTCCATTTACCCCTCCCACCTAGATCAACCAGTCACCCAACCTACAAGGTTTGCAGCAGCACTTCTAACGCGCGCACACACACATATACACACAGTGCATCTCTGCCTATCTTACCCAGCAACAGGTTATTTCCAAATGAGGCCATTACATAAGCCCAAATGCTGACATCATTCTGTCCTGGGAAAAAGGAGGTAGAGAGGGATGGGGACAGAAGCCTGCCTCCTCTTCTCACAACAGGCCTTTCTCACTCCCCAGCCTCTCTATCTCTCTCTTCCCCGCTCCTCAACCCCCCAAAATCCCAACATTAATTTAAGATATTGTACCAGAGCCCCAAAGCTTCCTGGTAAGACAGGAAATGTGGTGTTTTGTTTTGTTTTTTTTAAACTATAAACCCTGGGGGCAGCTGGGTGGGTCAGTGGATGGAGAGCCAGGCCCAGAGACAGGAGGTCCTGGGTTCAAATATGACCTCAGACCCTTCCTAGCTGCATGACCCTGGGCAAATCACTTAACCCCCCATTGCCTAGCTTTTAGTGCTCTTCTGCCCTGGAACAGTGTTGATTCTAAGACAGAAAGTAAGAGTTTAAAAAACAAAAAACTATAAATCAAATGACATTAAAAAAAGAAACAACCTTCTGTCCTGTATTGTTTCTAAGGCAGAAGAGCAGTAAGGGCTAGGCAAGGAGGGTTAAATGACTTGCTCAGGGTCATACAGGTAGAAAGAGTCTGAGGCAGGATTTGAATCCCAAATCTCTAGGGCTGGCTCTCAATCCACTGAGCTGCCTCGATGCCTCTGCCCCCCATATGGTTTTTAAACTGAGGATATAACAGATAATAATGGTTATTGCGAGCATTTATATAGTATTTTAAGAATTATAAGGCATTTTACCGACATATTTACTTAAACTGATCTTCATAAACCTAGAAGGTAGGCGCAAGTATTATGCCCGTCTTACACAGGAGAAACCTGAAACACAGAGACACTGAGCCACTAGCCCAGAGCTCCACAGCTGTAAGTGTCTGAGGCAGTGTCTTAACAACTAAACTCATCTGGAAGCTGGAGGATTGTAAGGTTCTGGTCAGGTGAGGGCCAAGCTCTGAATTCAGAGCCTCCAGATAACATTCCTCCAAACACACATTAGAGCAGAGCCCCGAGTCTACACCTATGATTTCCTGGGTGACTTCCCACAACTCTTTTAACCCTGGGGGAGCCTCAGTTTCCTCATCTATAAAATGAGGAAAGGGGTTGGACTAATTTATCTCCAAGATGTCCCTTCAACTTTATGATTTCATGATCTCCCCAGAAGGAATAAACTGAGGCTGTGAGTTCTAAGAGTCCAGGGGAAGATCGGACTGTCCAGAGCAAGTTCTAAATCCATTCCCCCATCTATACTGGCTCTTCTTTATTCCTCCCCACCATCCACCTGCTGCTAAGTTCAGTTCTTCCCAGAGCAGTAGAAAGGGCTCTTTTAATCAGCCCCTAGAAAACAGTGTGTCCTAGAGCAAGAAATTCCTGAAGAGGAAGAGGGGCAAGAAGGAATGTCAGGAGGGAAGAGAGAAAAGCAATCAGTCTGGTGGAAGAATCATCATCCAAATACACACTCTCTCTTACTAGCAAAGGCAGCCAAGGAGGGCTGTAATCAGGGGCTTACTCTTTCTAGGGAAAAGCTCTCTTCTCCAAGCAACTGAGGAAGAAGCCTCACTGGGACACCGGGAAGAGAGAATGGGGGTGTCCTTAGTCAGCACAACTGATGGGGGGGCAGATCAATCTCCTCTCCCTGCCAGACCAAACTCTTCCAGTTGGATTTGGCCAAGCTTCTAGGATTGATCCCCATGTCTTGCCCCCTTCCTCAAAGAAAAAACAACCCTCCAGAAGAACTTAGAGACCAAGTAGATGGAGGACACTGGGCAAGCCCCAACCCCTTTGTGAGTCTTTTTTTTTTCCCCAAAAAGAGGGGAGTTAAGTCTAGATGATTTCTAAAAAGCCTCCCAGCTCTTACATTCCAGGAAAACTGTCATTTCCCAATGCAACAGACCCATCCCGACATGAAGGAGGGCCCAGGAGCCAGATGGACAGGCTCTGTCCCGCTCCCCACCATCCCAGGAAGAATTAAAGAGGCCCATGCAAGCAGACCCTGGTACCTTGAACGAACGATGGAAACCCTGAAGTTCAGCTGCTTTCTTCTGCACCATTTTTTGTCCGGGATCTTGCCAGAGGAGCCAGAAATCCAAGTAGAAAAAAAAAGAATACTTGTGTAAGGGGGAGCAGGAGAAAGAGAGGAAAGGGCTGAGAACACAATCGCTAGTTCTAGTCTGCTGGATGGAGACGGACAAAGAAAAGGGATGCCTGGCGAGAGCTGCTGCTATCGGGTGTTTCTCTCCCCCTCCAGGGTGTAGGTGTGGGTATCTCCCTCCCTCCCTCCCTCCCTCCCTCCCCTGGGTCCTCGGTGCCTCCTCCTCTCTCCGGGTCTCCCTCTCCAGGAGTCCTGACCCCCATGCCCCGCCCCCTGTGTCTCTCCACCAGTGTCACAAGGAACATCTGGGACCCCACCCCCTCTCACTCACATACAGTCCCAGGGTTAAAGCAGAAGCAACTTCTTCCCTCCCCCTCCGCCAGCTGGGCCCCAAACAAAAGCCGCCGCCGCCGCCGCTGCTGCTGCTGCCGCCGCGACTATTGCAGCAGCAGCAGCAGCCGCCGCCGCCGCCGCCGCCGCCCCAGCCCGGGGACGGGGACCAGGACCGGCTCCGGGTTCTGGGCAGCCCAGAAGGGCCCTGCCGCCTGGTCTCCCCACGAGCTGGAACCCCCTCCCCGGCCCCTCCAGACGGAGGTGGAGGTGTGCACTGGGGCGCCGGCAAAGTCGCGCGCGCTCGCGCGTGCACACACACACACACACACACACAAACAAACACAGACACACACGCCCCCCTCCTCCCCAGTAAGGCAGCGGTGACCGCGGTGCAGACCATCCGCAATAAGCAGTAACAGCACCAGCGGCCGTGGCGGCGGCACCGACGTCGGCCCGTTCACTCGCTCGGCCCGGCTCAGGGCCCAGGGAAGAAAGGGATGGGGAGCTCGACCCGCCTCAGGCACTCACCAGGACCGAGGCCGGGGGCTCCCCAGTGCTACTGCAGCTGCTGCCGATGGAATCACAGCCCGGACCTGAGGGCGCAGCGCCGCCGCCGCCGCCGCCGAGAGGAGCCTGGCGGTCCTCGCGGCCGCAGCCTTTATAGGCTCCCCGGCCCCGCCCTGAGCCACCCCCCTCCCTCCCTAGCCCCGCCCCGAGCCCAGCGACTGACCGCTGGCGAAAGGGGGGGTGGCGCGCGTCTGTGTGGTTGTGGGGGGAGGTGTGCGTGGGCCTGTAAACGAGCGGTGTTTGCCACTGTCGGCTCGAAGAGCGTCTGCACTTTTTTGTAAAGAGAAAGAGACGCGGGTCGGCCTTATGTGAAAGAGGACCGTGCCTGAGTCTGCTGGCTGAGGAAAGGAAGGCGTGTGCGTGCGTGCGCGCGTGCGTGGGAGCATGTTTTGTATAGGGGAAGTGTGGGGCTAGGCGCAGTGTCGGGGGTGGGGGGATAGGGCTTGTGCCCAAGGGTGTGGGGAGTGTACGCGAGCGAGCAAGCGAGTCAGCAAGCCAGCAAGCAAGCAAGCCATCGAGCTCCCCGCCGGCCGCAGTATGCAGACGGAGGAGGGGAGAGAGCTGTGCCTGCACGGAGAGACAGAGTGTGTGTGTGTGAGTGCGTGTGTGAGTGTGAGCTGCTCCCGAGAACAGGGATCCGTGAGTTGGTGTTTGGAGGAAAGAGAGCTGAGTGTGAGGGAGAAAGGGCGGTACGTCTATGGGTAGGAGATTGTGGACGGGCACGGGCAGGCGGGGTTCCGAGGCCAAACCAGTTTGTACCACCCCCGGCTGCAGCCGCTGGAGGTCCCCTCCAGTCTGACCTCGGCTGCAGGGAAAGCCCCGCCCTGTCCCTGGGGAGGCCCCTTCCACCCGCAGCCAGATGCCTGGGGTGGGCCCTACCGAGCCCCGCCTTCTCGGCCTGGCCAGACAGCTGTCCCTCTGCTGGGAGAGGCTACGGCCGGACCGACCCTTTCCCGGGAAGCCCCGAGAGAGAGCCGGGGCCCTCCCAATGGCTCCCGTTCACCACGCGCCCCTCCCCACTCTACAAAAGATCTGTTAGGTGATGTATGCCAAGTCCCCCAGCGGACCGGCACTCTCCATTAAACAGACACACACACACACACACACACACACACACACACACACACACACGCAGATCGGGCTGGGTGGTACAATAGGAAGAGCCCCATAGCCCATCTCTAGGGTTGACTCGGGCAAGTTTCTGCACGTCCCCGTGCCTCAGTTTCCCCATCTGCAAAATGAAGGATTGAGCTAGATGGCCTCTTAGAGCCCTTTCAGTTCTAGGGTCTAGAAGAAACATTCCCGCCTGCAGAAGGACAAGGTTGACCCAAAGGATCTCCAGCCGCTGAACCCCACGTTCCCCACTTTACAGAGGAGGACGCCTCTGCAGCTGCGGAGAGGCTGTGTGGGTGATGCATGGCCGCAGAGCTGGTAAGTTTAGGAGGCTCCAAGCCTGGTATGTGGTGCAGCCACCCCGACCCAAGGGGCCCAGCGCGTGCACACCCCACATCCTCTCCCCCCCCCCCAATGCCAGAGATGCCCAACACAGACACAGCTGAGTGCTAACAAGGGACCTCGGAGCTCCTCTGGCCATCGACCCTTCCACTGTGCAGATAAGGACACCAGGCCTGGGGAGGGAATTATCTTGGTCCACCCTCGCACAACCTGTAAATAGCAGAGCTGGAATTTGAACCCTGGTCTAACTCCCAGGTCAGGTGATCTCAGCTCTACCACTTCCTCTTACAGACAAAAAAATACTGCTCAGAAGAAACCACGACTGTAGACATGCAAAAGACCTACAGGGTCCACAAATCCCCTCCTTCCCCCTTCTTAAACTCTCACCTTCTGCCTTAGAATTAATACTTTGTATTGGTTCCAAGGCAGAAAAGCCATAATGGAGCTGAAGTGACTTGCCCAGGGTCAGGAAGTGTCTGAGGACAAATTTGAACCCAGGACCTCCTGTCTCTAGGCCTGACTCTCAATCCTTTGAACCACCTAGCTGCTCCCAAGCCTCATTCTAATTACCATAATAGCACCAACATCCCATGATTGTGGTGAGAATTAAATGAAATAATATTTGTAAATTGCTTTGCAAACCTTATTTATAAATGCTAACTAGCTGTAGTCATAGTGATAGCAGTAGTAATAGGAATAGGAATAGTAGTAGTTCATGTAATAATAATGATAGTAGTAATAGTAATAGTTATAGTACTAGTAGTAGTTGTAATTGTAATAATAGTAGGAACAGTAATAGTAGTTAATGTAATAGTAATATTAGTAATAGTAGAAAGAGTAACAGTTAATATAATAATAGTAATAGTTGTAGTAGTAACAGTAATAGTAGTAATAATAGTGGCAGTAATTACAGTACTAGTAGTAGTTATAGTAATTGTAATAATAGTTGGAACAGTAATAGTAGTAGTTAATGTAATAGTAGTAATAGTACTAGTAATAGTAGGAAGAGTAATAGTAATAGTTACTATCATAGGAATAGTTGTAGGAATAGGAACAGTAATAGTAGTAGTTAATGTAATAGTAACAATATTAGTAGTAATAGTAGGAAGAGTAATGGTAATAGTTACTATCATAATAATAGTGGTAATAATTGTAGTAGGAATAGGAATAGGAACAATAATAATAGTAGTTAGTACAGTAGTAATAACAATAGTAGTAGTAGCAGTTAATGTGATAGTAATAATATTAGTAGTAATAGTACTAGTAATAGGAAGAGTAAAAGTAAAAAAAAGAGTAAAAAAAATAATAATAGTGGTAATAGTTGTAGTAGTTGTAGTAGGAATAGGAATAGTAGTAAGAATACTTATAGGAACAGGAAGAGTAATAGTAGTAAGTATAGCAGCAATAACAATAGTAGGAACAGTAATGGTAGTAGTTAATATAACAGTAATAGTAGTAATGATAGCAGTAGTAATAGTAATAATAGAATTATAATAGTAGTAGTAATAGTAGTAATGTAGTAAGAATAATAGCAATAGTAATAATAGTAGTTATAGTCATTGTAATAACAATAGTAGTAGTAATAGTAGTTATGGTCGTAAGAATAGTAATAGAAGTAGTTATAGTAGTAGAAATTATGATAATGGTAATAATAGTAGTACTAATAGTTGAAGATGACAAAGTCTATAAATGTAAGCTCATAGATTGGGGTCCCCACAGCCCAGAGACAAACACCCACACACAGGTACCCCCTGGGAATCATTGTACCCCCCTTCTGCTTGACCTTCCCAGGAAAGCCTGAGGTGCTCTCACCCTGTCTCTGCAGGCTCTGGCCTCCCCCTTCAGGCCCCCATGGGCTGAGGCCGAATTTATAAAGCACTCAGCTGTCTGGTAAATCAGAAGTGTTCTACAAAGGTTGATTCCCTTTCCTTCCCCCTTGTCCCCCCTCCCTCCATCCTTCTCTCGCCTGCCATCGCTCTCTGTTACACTAGCTTCCCCCTCTTTTGAGCACTTTCCTCCTGGTGTTCTCGTCTTCCTGCACACCATTCCCTTATTAGATTTCCGCCTCTATGAGGCTGGTTAAGTCAATCTGCATTTATGATGCACTGAGGATGTGCAGGGAGGGCCCTTTGCTAAACCGGGAGGATTCCAAGAGAGGCAAAAAGAACATTAAGGATAGACCTCAGTTTCCTTAAACCTCTTCCACCCTACCCTAGGGGGCACAGCAGGTGCTCAGTATCAGTTTGGAGACTTGAAGGGACTCAAACTCCATCCCCGCTCCCAAAGGAAATGGCAGAGGAACCAAGTCAGAAATGCTGCATCCCACCTTGCCCTGTGTGTATAATATATATAAAATATCCACAGGAATTCCTCAAACAGCTGCATTCGATGAGATTGTTTGTGAGTTCCTAGCTTGGAGCAGGAGACAAGATCAGATGAGGAAAGAACAGGAGGGTGGGTAGAGAAGGGTCCTAGACTCCCCAGGGTCCGCCTCAATCCCCCTGAGTTTTTGAGAGCTTACGGATAAATAGGAAACCCCATGAGGCTTTGAGTGATCAAATGCAGGCCAATGGATGGCAATAGGAGTAACAGACGACCTCCTGCCCGGCCCCATCCAAAGCTAGACAAGCTCGGCCGGGGGTGTCCAGGAGATGGTACCACTTTAATAATAACAGATGCCACTTATAGAGGCTGCCCCAAAGTCTGCCAAGTGTATTCCGGTGTATTTTTTCCAATCCTCACAATCAACTCTTGAGGTACATGCTATCGTGATCCTTACTTAACACATAGAGAAACTAAGGCAATAGGGCAGGTAAGTGACTTCCCCACAGTCACACAGGAGTAAGGGTTAGAATGTTGAATTTGTTGTGATAGACTTTGCTACTAATAGCAATCCATGCAATGATCCAGGACAATGCTGAGGCTCTCCACATCCAGAGAAAGAACTGTGGGAGCAGAAACACAGACGGAAAACATGATTGATCACTTGTTTATATGGGGATAGGATTTGGGGTTTTGTTTTTTTAAAGGTTACTCTGACAAAAATGAGTCATATAGAAATAGGATTTGAGTGATGACACATGGATAACCCAGTGGTTGTTGGCTCCAGGAGGGGAGAGGGAGACAGCATGAATCATGGAACCATGGAAAAATATTTAAAACTAAATTAAAAATTAAAAAAAAAAAAAGAATGCTGAATTTGAACCTAGATCTGTCCTAACTGCAAGTCTTCTGCCTTTTTCTTCCAGGCACTTTCCAAATGCAGAAACTTGCTTTGAAGGACCTATTGCATCACCTCCTGCAGGCATTCAAGGTCCTCACCATAAGAGCCCATTTCTAGAGTAATTGTAGGTTTTCCTCACAAGCACCTTATGAGGTAAGGAATGCATTTTTTTTTATCCCAGTTTTATAAAAGGAAAACTAGAGTCAGAGAAACTAAGGGACTTGCTCCGGGCCACAAAGGGATGCATATTGAAGCTTTGAATTCTGATAACAACTTATTTCCTGGTTGTCTCCCCAATTCGTTCCCACACAGGTGTTGTGGGGGGCTTGAGGGGAACCCCTTGGGTTCGGGATGGGTGCCCTTTGCAAGAATGCAAGACTCCGTAGCTTAGCTTGGACATAAAAAGAGAAATTTATTCATTTGGAGTTCATGTTGAATTTGGCTGGAAGAACAGCCTAGATGGAAAGCTGCCTCCCAGAAGAGATCAATTCTGAGATTTTTATACTCTTTACAGCAGAAGCAAAGCAACATCAAAAAAGGAATATGGTTTTATCAGAAGAAATTCCATGGAAGAAGATGAATGGGGAGGTAGGTGGCTCAGGGGATAGAGTAGCAGGCCCGGATGTGATCCTTCCCTTCCAATTCAAAACCAGCTTTTGGGGGGCAACTGGGTGGTTCGATGGATTGAGGGCCAGGCCCAGAGACGGGAGGTACTGGGTTCAAATGTGACCTCAGACACTTCCTAGCTGTGTGACCCTGGGCAAGTCACTGAACCCCCATTACCTAGCCCTTACTGCCCTTCTGTTTTGGACCTGATACTCAGTATAGATTCTAAGAGAGAAGGTATGAGTTAAAAAAAAAGAAAAAGGAGGAGATGTATTATCATCTGCTTTGCTTCTGCACCCATCTCACTTGCAGCTGGTTCCTTCCCTATGTGTTGTCTCTCCCATTAGTGTAGAAGCTCCTTAAGAGCTTTTTTTTCTCTATGTTCCTAGAGCATAGCACAATGTTTTGCACAGAGTAAGAGCTGAATAAATGCTTATTTAGTTATTATTTTATCCTTTCCAAATCTTCTCTGTCAGCTCAAATCCTACCTCCTGGCAGAAATCTCCATGGTTTTCACAGCTACACTAGCACCCTGCTTTGCAGCAGCAGCTCATGCCTATCTCTAGCCTATCTCCCTCCTGAGCAGGGGGGCCCCATAGTCTAGTTCCATCCATCTTGTCCCCCAGATGCAAAACTTCCTATTTACAGCTATGGTGGTCTCCTCCCTCTCTGAATTGCTACTCACAGTCAACGCCAAACAGTTTGGAACTTAATTGCTAACTAAATGTTTCAGGTGTGTGAGTCTTAGAGTTTCCACCCTTCCCTCCCTCCCCGACTTTGATTTCCTGTAGGCCAAGTCCCAAGATGCTCCCTCTTCCTAGATCCAATTCAGTCCCTAGCACAGGGATTCTGTGACCATTCACAAAAGAGCTGTTCTACCACCTCCTCAGCTTCCACTCCACCCACCATCGACATCTTGGGTCCCAAATAGCCACAGGGCGTTACTAATGCACCCCTCTTCACCCTATTGTTTGTAGGTTTGAGGGTCACAAACATTTCTAACAAAGAATCCTTACCTTACCTCTCACAATAATTTATCCTCTTGCAAAAGACTTCAGAAACAAGCAACAAATGACCACTGTGCCAAAGGAATTTTCCAGAAAGGGATGGATGGATGGATGCAAGAGGGAACAAAAATCTAGGCTTCCCAGAAGTCCATGGCTGAATGAGAAAGGAGGGGAAATGAGGGAAGATTAGGAAAGAGTTGTGGAAGGGAAGAAAGAGGAGGAAAGAGGGGGAGAGAGATCAAGAGGAGAAGAAGGGATTGGAGGACGTGGGGAAAAGAGGAAGAAGAGAAAAGGGAAGGATTAAAGGAAGGACAAAAGGAGAGGAAGGGAAGAAAGGAGAGGGAGGAAAGGGAAGGAATCAAAGGGGAAAACAAGGGGAAGGACAGACAGGGAAAGGAAAGGAGGAGAGGAGGGGGGAAAGGGGGAAGAGAATAGAGTAGTAAGGGAAAAGAAGGAATGAGGAAACCGGGAGAAGAGATTCTAGCATTTTAGAATTTGTTCTGGAAAGGAACTTGGAGAATTTCTAGACTAGGGGACTTTTTGTGCCATGAACCCATTTGGCACTCTGGTGAAGAAGCCTGCAGAAAAATGATTCGTTAAGAAATTCTTAAACATGGTTCCATATGGAGACAATTAGGGTTTTGATGTTAAAAAATGACTACTACAAATAGGAATAACATGGAAATAGGTTTTGAACTATGTTACATGGATAACCCAGTGGAACTGCTGTCAGCTTCAAGAGTGAGGAGGGAAGGGGGGAATCATGTAACCATGGGAAAAGACTCGAAATTATTTATTAAATTATATAAATTATTATTATATATTGTTTTATTAATTAATTCCTATAAATTGTTATAGATTATACAGGAGATCAAAGTAGGGAAGGGTGGAAAACCTAAGAGATATATAAATTAGATATACTATAATTCTATATAAATAATAAATTGTTATATAAATAAAAAATTCTAAGTCAAAAAGAAATATTCTTAATCAAAGAAGATACTAAATTCATGTCTAAATTTTAAAAAATGTTAAACCTTAAATGTAATAACAAATTTCATTTCTCTCCCTTCTCCCTCCCCTTCTGGAAAAGCTCCGTTTAGTTAAAGGTTATTGAAAATAACGATGCAGTGTTTTGTTTTTTTTCTCATCCAAGTTCCTGCTCTACCCCTCATTTTACAGAAGGGGAAACGGAGAGGGGAAGAAAGGGAAAAGGAGGGGGTACAAGAAAGGAGAGAGTAGCCGAGGTAGGGAAAGAGGAGGGAAGAAGGCACGAGGAGCCCAGAAGCTGCCCCCTCGGCGAGGTTATGGGGGTGGAAGCCAGGAATGCTCGGAAAGAGGCTAAGTATGGAAAGGCGGGGTGGACGCTGCGCACAGTGGTGCCAGGAAACAGATGGAGCGCTGGGTAAGCTGCTCGGGAGGGCTCCGAACGGCGCCTGTGCCAGGGAGAAGACCCGAGCCGAGGGCAGGCCGGGGAGAACTGGGGCGGGGGCGGAACCTCGGAGGCGGAGCCCTTCCCTCCTCTCCCCGGGGTGCTGGCGGAGCGGCTCCCACTAGGAGCTTCTTAATGATGAGTTCCAGAGGCAACTCCCCAGTCGGAGGCCAGACACATCGCAGATACAAACTAACAAGCCGAGAACATTTACGAAGCTAAGGACGCTTGGGTATTCCCGTGGGTAAAAGGGGGTGGGGGAGGGGAGAAAGCTTTAGAAAGCGTTGAATTTGCCCGATCGAATCTTAGGCCGGGACTAGGAGGGGGAAGGGAAGGAAGGAAGGAGAGGGGTTCGATCCTAGAACTTGGGAAAAACCTACGTGGAAATTTGTCACTACATATGATGGGTAAAAAAAAAAGAATAAAATATATATATATATATATTTTTTTTTTGTCATTGAAAATCTTTATTAAATGTCAACTTCATAAATTCTCTATAATAACAAAACAGATGACAAAATACCAATTAAAATATATTTTTTAAAGAAATCGTTGAATGGAAATGGGCATCAGGTGATAACATTTGTACAACCCAGCGGAATTGCTTGTCGGATCCAGGAAGGGGGAGGGGGGGGAATAATATGACTCGAGGAACCATGGGAAAATATTTTTTAATTAATTAATTGAAAAAAACAATATAAACTTTTTGAAAATAAAAAATTAAAGAAATTATTGAATTTGACTTTATTCTAGAAAAGGAAACTCAGGACTAGAGAGAGAGATCAAAGGGTTTGAAATCCAGGGACAGGGTAATGGAACCTCCAGATCAGTTGTAAGAACCTTGAATCAACCTCAGACACTTCGTAACTGTGTGACCCTGGGCAAGTCACTTAACCCCAACTGCCTAGCCCTTACCACCCTTAGAACCAATTTACACAGTATTTTGATTTTAAGAGGGAAGGGAAGGGTTTAAAAAGAAAAAAAAAAAGAGGGGGCAGCTGGGTGGCTCTGAACTGAGAATGAGGCCCAGAGGGGGAGGTCCAGGGTTCAAATGTGAGCGCAGAGACTTCCCAGCTGTGTGACTCTGAGCAAGTCACTTAACCCCCACTGCCTACCCCTGACCATTCTTCTGCCTTAGTATTGAGTCTAAGATGGAAGGTGAGGGTTTAAAAATTTTTTTTAAATCTCAGTAATCACAGGAGACAAATTTGGAACTTACCATTTTGGAAAATATTTGAAAATTATTATTACATGTAACTGGGGAAATAAAATCTATTCAAATGAATAATAATAACAGGAGAGGCAAGTGGAGAAATAAAGCATCTTCCTGGATAATGTGCACTTTGAGGTAGGCTAAAGAGGTGATTTGCAAGAATGAGTTGAGAAGAGAATTCATTACTTGGTAAAAATTGTTGGGAAAACTAGGTATAGATCAAAATGTTATACCATTTACCAACCTCAGGGCAAAATAGATACATGAGTAAACTGGGAGAACATGGAACATATCACCTATCGGATTTGTGGATAGGAGAAGAATTCATGAATAAATAAGAGCATTGTGAGATGTAAAATGTATAATTGTAATTATATTAAATTTAAAAGGGTGTGTACTAATAAAACCAATGTAGCCAACATAGAAAGAAAGCAGGGAAATTTTATAGACAGTTCCTTCGATAAAGGTCTCATTTCTCAAATATCTAGAAAATTGTCAAATTTATAAAAATATGAGTCATTCTCCAATTGATAAATGGCCAAAGGATATGAACCTGCAGTTTTTGGAAGAAGAAAATCTAAGCTATTATAGTTTTATGAAAAAATGCACCAAATCATTAGATTAGAAAAATGCAAATTAAAACAACTTTGAGTTACCATCTCACACCCATCAGATTGGCTAAAATGATAGAGGGGGTAGTAGGGGAGCAACTGGGTGGCTCAGTAGATGGAAAGCCAGGCTCAGAGACAGGAGGTCCTGGGTTCAAATTTGACCTCAAACACTTTCTAGCTGTGTGACCCTGGGCAAGTCACTTCACCCCCATGGCCTAGCCCTTACTGTTCTTCTGCCTTGGAACCAATACATAGTATTGATTCTAAGGCAGAAGGTGAGAGTTTTTTTTTAAAAATACAGAAAATAAAATGATAGAAGGGGAAATGGCAAATGTTGGATGAGGTATGGAAAAATTGGGATGCATGCACTGTTGGTGAAAGTGTGAACAGCCACTTTGAAGAGCAATCTGGAATGGTACCCAAAGAGTTATAAAATTGAGTACGCCCTTTGACCCAGCAATACCACAATGAGATCTGTTTCCCAAAGCGGTCAGGGAAAAAGGAAAAGAACCTATAGTTCTAAAATATTTATAGCAGCCCTCTTTGTGGTAGCAAAAAAATGGTAACTGAGGGGATGCCCATCAATTAGGCAGTGGCTAAATAGGTTGTGGTACGTGATTTTGATGGACTATTAGTATGCTGTAAGAAATGATAAGTAAGTTGGTTTTAGAAAAACATGGAAAGATGTGGATGAAATAATGAAGAATGAAATGAGCAGAATCAACAGAACACTGTCTATTCCATAACAGTGATATTATTCAAAAAGTAAATGAGAATGACTAAGATTCTGAATAATATGAATATTCAAATGAGCCACAAAGAACCGATGAAGGAATATGCTATCCATCTCCAAAGAAAGAACTGACATATGGAAGCATATATATTGTATGGTTTCACATATGTATCTGTGGCCAGCAGTGGCCTTCTCTAGTGAGGGTTAGAAGGGAAAAAGGAAAAAAGGAAATAGCTTGGAACTCAAAATGTCACAAAAATGAAATAAATATTTTTTAGGAAAAAAAAATTTAATTGGTGCAGACGAGTGGGAAAAACTCAAAGCTGAAGGTCCAGGGCGGCTGTGGGACACCTAAGCAGATGGGTTCGACAAGAGAGAAATATAAATGTTAATAGGATGGATCTTGAGAATAGGCATAGTCAAATTCAATATGCATTTATTCAACCGCTATATGATAAAAGTAAGTCAGGCCTTGCCCTCGGGGAGCTTCCGTTGTACAGTTCCGAAGCTATAAGTGGGTTCTACCAAAGGGACTCTGGACTCCGGTAATTGCTATCCCCGCTTCCTTCTTTTCTCCAGCTTTCTTGAGAAAGTATATCCGCCACCACCATGGCCACCCTACACACCTTCTAAACACTGAAGAAGAATTCTTAGGAATTGACAAAGGTAGGTAGAGGAGGCAGGAAGGCAACTGCAACCTGCCCCCCTTTTGTAATCATCAGGTCTCCCCTCCATTTTTCCCATCCCACCAGCACCCCTATCTGTGTATCTCTTCAATCAGTCAGGCACATCAAAATGCCTCGGTTTTATACTTTGCTGACACACGTAGGAATTCAAACTGGTGGGAGATCTAGATCAGTTGTTGTTTTTAATTAAATTTATTTATTTCTTAGAATATTTTCCCATGGTTCCATGATTCTTGTTGTCTCCCTCCCCACTCCTGGGGCCAATGATCAATTCCTTTGGGTTATGCATGTATCATTGTTCAAAACCTATTTCCATGTTATTCATATTTATGATAGAGGAAGATCAGTTCTTTTAAAAGGAAAAATCCGATGCATCCAAATATAACCACCATCTCTCCTGAGTGGGGGGACCAAACACTACACTAAATCTTCAGCCCCTGAGGGGTACACACGTCAGTCACAAGAATTCCAGTCACTGAAGTTGGAATTGGGGGCTCCCAGCCTTCCTTTTATCCTGGTCCCTGACACAAAGCTGGTTGCTCTCCTTGCTTGCCATTGGCCAGTGACTTGAAAGTCAGGATCAGCTAATGAGGATAAGTAATTTTTAATCCCAACGATCCTAATTATTCAAGCGGGGTTTAACCCATCAAAACAAGGACTGTTTCAATCCTATGTATTTGAAATCCTATAGCCTTTTAACCAATCAAAGGAGGAGGTTATATACTGCTCTTTTGGGGAAAACAAAACTTGGCTTGCTTATCTCATCAGCCCAGAGAGGAGTCCATGCTATCTCTGTTCCCCACATCTCCCTTCGCAGTTCCCATAAAAGATAGAACATGTATTTTAAAAAATGCATTAAAAACTTTTTTTTTTCATCTGAACCATGGAGGGCCTGGATTCATTCACTTCCTGACTTCAGACAAATCACATCTCAGTCAGTTTCAAGGTTCTCCAAACTCTGGTGTTCCACATTCTAGGATCTTCTGTATTCTAAGGTTCTTCGGACATTTTCTCTTCCATATCTCTGATATTCCATCATAGAGGAAGAGCCTGACCCCTGTCAACTGGTTTTGGAACCCCCAAGTTTTCTCCTGCCCCCTTGGGAACTTATCTTAAGGGAAATCCCAAACTGACTTAGTCTCCAACAGAACAATAAACCCTTAAAGGACCCAATGATCTAAGCTTAGGTAGAATTAGGAGACATAATAAAATCTTAAGTACTCTTTTGTGTTAAAAGTTTCTTCCATTTTATCCCTGGTACCCCAGCCTCTGGCTACAGCCTCTTTCCCAAGGCTGCTTATAAACAGGCTGTGTATGTTCTCTGTCCTATATTCCCCCAAAAGGTATAGAAGACCCCCTATTGCTCCCAGAAAATCATCTTTGGCGGTGTGTTCTCCCAGAGATGCTGTTCCAGAGCCCAGAACTTTGGCTCTGTGTGGTATTAAGCGCTTGATTCTGTGTGGTGGAAAGTGAGCACTGTCTCTTGTCCTGATCAAAGACTTGTTCTTTCTGACTACTTTAGTGGTTCTGTGTTTTTCAAAGTTGACACCCCTAGCCAACAAGGAATTCAGAGAGTTGTATGGAGAGGCGAAGTCTGGGAAAAAGGATTGAGTGGATTCCAGTCTGTAGCCCTGACTAGAGTGAATTAGTAGCTCCTCTGCTACTGCCCCAGCCCAGTGTTCCCCTGAACTTTAGGAATGGTTGTTCAGGAATCTAGTCTTCCACACCAACAAGACTTTTCTATCATTATCAGCCCTTCAGAAGCAAGGGAATTAAGCTCTTTGTGCTCTGCCACCCCCTTCGCAAGCCCATATATAGTTACAGACATTTCAGGGGACCAGTTATTCCCTCAATGGTTCTTAGTTTTCCCATGTGTAAATTTGGTTCATCACAAAGGTCCTCTGAGGGAAGCTATTCATGACCTAAGCTCCCTCCCAGCTCTGACATCCTCTGCTCTCAGGGTTCTCCCAGCTCTGACATTCTCTGTTCTAAGCTCCCTCCCAGCTCTGACATTCTCTGTTCTAAGGACTCTCCCAGCTCTGACATTCTCTGTTCTAAGGTCTCTCCCAGCTCTGACACTCTCTGTTCTAAGCTCCCTCCCAGCTCTGACATTCTCTGTTCTAAGCTCCCTCCCAGCTCTGACATTCTCTGTTCTAAGGACTCTCCCAGCTCTGAGATTCTCTGTTCTAAGGACTCTCCCAGCTCTGACATTCTCTGTCCTAAGCTCCCTCCCAGCTCTGACATTCTCTGTTCTAAGCTCCCTTCCAGCTCTGACATTCTCTGTTCTAAGGTCTCTCCCAGCTCTGCCATCCTCTGTTCTAAGGACTCTCCCAGTTCTGACATTCTCTGACATTCTCTGTTCTAAGTTCCCTCCCAGCTCTGACATTCTCTGTTCTAAGGACCTTCCCAGCTCTGACATCCTCTGTTCTAAGCTCCCTCCCAGCTTGGACAACCCATGGTCTATATCCCAAAGTCTTTTGCAGTTCTGGCGGGTTATGACTAGATCATTTTCCTCCTCGGAGGATGTGTTTGGGACTACGCTGCTCTGTGTTCCCTCCCACATCTGTGCATAAATCCATAGGCATGTGCTTGACTCTTTGTGTGGCTGAATATATATATATATATATATATATATATATACACATACACAGAACATGTAAATGTGTGAGCGTGAATAATGAGCATTTAAATAGTTCTCACCATGTGCCAGGCATTGGGCTAAGCACTTCACAATGATTATCCCATCTGATCCTTGTAACAACCCTGGGAGGTAGATGCTATTATTATCCCCATTTTGCAGATGAGAAGACGGAGGCAGAGATGCCCATTTAGGTGCATGAGTCCATGTGCAAAGCGGGAGTTCATTCTCGTTAAGGCAGCCCCCGGAGCATTTAAAACCCAG
Organism: Monodelphis domestica; assembly: GCF_027887165.1. Taxonomy (NCBI): domain Eukaryota; kingdom Metazoa; phylum Chordata; class Mammalia; order Didelphimorphia; family Didelphidae; genus Monodelphis; species Monodelphis domestica. The sequence continues at coordinate 76,479,622 of NC_077229.1, forward strand.
CAGTTGTAGTCCCCCCCCCCCCCCCCCCCAGCCCAGCCCAGCCAGCACTTCTGGGGCTGGTTATTTTGAAACATTTAAATATAGCTCCTTCTGTGCTGCGCTTGCCCAGCCCCCTCCCTGCCCCCACCTGCCTTCGTGGGCGCCCGCGGAGTGGGGAAGTGAGGAGTGGGTCTCCCTCTATAGCCAGAAATGCAAACGGGCACAAGCACACGTGTGTGAGTGTCATCCATAGAGTTATAAAGGTCCCAAGACTCGGAGGAGCGTGGCCCGCCGCTTTGGCAGGAATGCCGTGCCCGCGGACCTCCCGGCACCTCCGGGGAGCGTCCCGTGTGCGCTTAGCTACCGCTTCTCTGGCCCCGTGGCAGCCTCGGGAAGGCACCTGTGTGGGGATTCTGGGTGCCACCAGCCCAACGGGGGGAACGGCCGGGATGCCAGCCAGCCAAGCCACGGCGCGTCCCTGACTTCAGGGATCTGCCTGTTTGGAGCGTGTGCTTCAGCGACGGAGGATCCGCGGCCGGCGGCCTCTGTGCCCACTTCCCTGGGGCCTGTCTGCGCGGCCCGGTGGTGCCACCCTGGGGAGGTGGGGCGGGGCACGGCGGCCTGTGTGTTTTGGGGGAGGGGAGGGGACGGGTCACCCCGCAGAACCTCGAGTGCGTCTCCGCTTCGCTCCGTCCCCCAGCTGGCCGGCGGCCAAGCCCGAGACAGATTCCTGTAATTTTCCTTTTGGATCTTGTTTACCAGCGTGATCCTGGGAGCGTCTGGGAGCCGCTGCCAAGGGGAGGACCTACAAATGGTTCCGGGGGGGGGGGATCCCCCGCAGCCTCTACCCGGACACCCAAAAGGGGTCGTGTTCGGGCCCGGGCCTGAGCTGCAAGAAAGGGAAGGCAGGGCCGCCGTCCTCCCGCCCAATTCCAGAATGTTCCTGGGGACTCCAGCCGAGGCTAAGGGCCCCCTGGGGCAGATTCTGGGGAAAGAGGCCCCTTGCAGGGTCACTCGGGGACTGGCAAAGAGGACGAGAGCTCAGTCCCAGCCCTCTGGGACTGGCGGAGGCTGCTGGGAAGAGCTAGGCTAAAAGCCCCGGGCGAAGAGGAGCCGCGAGTTAGGAAACGAGGCCCGGCTTCTGGGGAAAAGCCCTTTGGAGTATCCTATTCCTCCGCTCTGGGCTCTTCTTCCTGACTCATGGAAAAGAGGGGGCAGACCCAGGAGGCACCTCCGGGAAGGAGACCTCAGGCCCAGCTCCTCGCTCCCGACTCAGCCCTTTTGTGCAGAGGGACCCCAGGCTCTAGAATAAAGGGCCGACGAGAGGCAAGGCCGCCCCCTCCCTTTAGAGAGGCCCCGAGCTCTGGGGGGGGCCTCCTGCCCGGCCCAGGAAGGCCAAGTGCAGGAAGTCCGGTAGGCACCCACAGAACAGGGTCAGGTGGGTGCCTCCGAGGCCCAGACCGCCAAACCAGGTGCGTCCCCGAGAGTCGAGCCTGTGGGGTCCTCCGATCTGCCGCGAGAACTAGCTAGAAAGTTCTAGGAAGCAGCTTCGGAGACTTCCCTACACCCGGATGGCCATGGGTGGGGCAGACTTGCAGGTTTGTGACTGCAGCCAGAAGGAATCCAGGGAGTCATGTGCCGCCTTCTGAATTGGAAGGGCCAGAGCGCCTGGCAGGCCTTCTCGAACACCCTCAGCCTTCCCTTCCCGAGAGCTGCCCGGCCTCCCGGGAAACTAGAAGCTAAGCGAGCCCACGGCCAGCGCAAGCTCCTCTCCCTGTTTACACAGCCTTCTTCTTCCCCAACCTGGGAAATAAGTAGAGGCCCCCTCGTTATTCATGGAAAGCCAGTCATTTGTCCCGGGATGGACTGCGGACTCGGAGGTCCCGACAGCCCAAGGCAGGGCCCTTCTGTCCTGGCATGAGACATCGCGGCATGCCAGCCCGGGGCCTCGAGCCAGAGACACAGGAGCAAGTGCCCTTGTCACCTCCCCTGGCAGCCTGCCTTGCTCACAGCTTTCCACCTCCCTTATTTTTCCTGTGGAAGCCAGGGCTCTGAGGCTCCTAGCAGCCGCCTCCGGGAATCAGTGGTCTAAGGAGGGAAATTTCAAGCCTCCCTTCCAGGTTAGTTAGGGAGGCATTTTCCTGACAGTCTGGGAAAACATCATGAAAGTCTCATCGTTTTGTTATTAAAATAAACAAACATTTAAAAAGGTCTCACGTGTCAGTAGTGGTTTATGATGTACAAAGCTACTGTTTTGTTTCCATTTTCAAATGTGGAAACTGAGGCCCAGAGATGTAAAGTCCCCTGTCTAAGAGCACACAAACTGTTAAGTAGCAGACCTGGTAGGCCAAACAGGTTTTCTTTTCTTTTCTTCTTTATTCTTTTTCTTCTTCTCTCCCTCTCCCCCTTTCTTCCTCTTTCCCTCCCTCCTTCCCTCCCTCCGTCCCTTCCTTCCTCCTCTCTCTTCTTTTTCCTTCCTTCCTTCCTTCTTTCTTTCTCTTCTTTTTCTTTCCTTCCCTCTCTTCTCTTTTTCCTTCTTTCTTCTCTCTTTCTCTTTCTTTTCTCTCCTTTCTTCTCTTCTTTCTTTCCTTCTTCCTTCCTTCTTTCTCTCTCTTCTTTTTCTTCCTACCTTTTCCTTTCTTTCTCTTTTCTTTCCTTCCTTTTTCTTCTTTCTTTTCTCTCTTCCTTCTTTCTTTCTCTCTTTTCTTTTCCTTCCTTCCCTTTCTTTTCTCCATCTTCTTTTTCTTCTTTCTTTCTTCTCTTCCTTTCCTTTCTTCTCTCTCTCCTTTCCTCTTTCCTCTTTCTTTCCTTCTTCGCTCCTCCTTCCCTTTTTTCTTTCCATCCTTTCTTTTTCTTCCTTCTTTCTTTTCTTTTTACTTTCTTCCTTCTTTATTTATTTTCTTCTTTTCTCTCTTCTTTCTTTTCTCTCTTTTATCTTTCCTTTCTTTCTTTCTCGATCTCTTTCATCCTTTCTTCTCTCTTCTTTTTCCTCTTTTTTTCTTTCTTTCCTTCTTCCCTCCCTCCCTCCCTCCCTCCCTCCCTTCCTTCCTTCCTTCCTTCCTTCCTTCCTTCCTTCCTTCCTTCCTTCCTTCCTTCCTTCCTTCCTTCCTCCCTCCTTCCCTTCCTTCCTTCCTCCTATTCTCCTTACTCCTTACTTACTTAGAGTAACAACACTAAGACAGAAAGACATGGGCTAGGTAAGTGGAGTTAAGTGACTTGCCCAAGATCATACAGCTAGGAAGTATCTAGGGTTAAATTTGAACCCAGGTTCTCCCAGCTTCAGGCCTGGCTCTCAATCCATTAAACTACCTTCTCCCTAAACAGGTTTTTTAGAAGGGACTTTAGATATCCAGGGATCTTAACATCTTTTGTATCACGGACCCCTTTGTCAAGTTTGGCAACACTTCTGGCCCTTCTCAGAGGTGTGTTTGTAATCAAATAAACCACATAATGAAATCTATCCCTGGACCCCTGATGGAATCCAACTTATTCAGAATCCCAGACTTTCTGGGTTCCCCAGAGCTCCCTGGCAGGGGTATGGGGAGGCAGAGGGAGGGATGGGGAACTCTTAAGGTTGAGTCTGGGAAGTGAGAAGAGCAGCTGGGCTTTTCTGGCCTCGGCCTCTCCCCCATCTCGCCTCCACGGTCAGGCTCCATCTTGGAAACTGTCGAAAATCCGTGGGAATGGAAGACGGCTTTAGAGTATGAGGGAGGCTAACCACCTGGCCACATTGCAAGAGCTCAAGTGTCCAGGCTCTCCCCACGTGGGGGAGGGACGGATCGGGGCCCGTGGGAGTTCAGCGGCTCTCTGGGGATCCAGACTTGGGAGGAAAATGAGGAAAAAACAGGAAAAGAGCCCGAGTCCCATAAGCAGGCAGAGCTGGGCTATTGTTCCCAGAATCCCAGGGTTACAAGCACAGCCTTCGTGCCAAACGCTTTTCTACATACACTCAGACGCATCACCCCACAAGCCCCCCAGTTAGATCCACACTCACTGGGTGCACCTATGTGCTCAGACAGACAGACAGCCAGGGAAGACAGACATAAATGGCGGGTGGGATCATGGGAAAAGAACAGGGTTAGAATCACCAGGTTTGAAACCCAGCTCTGTTCTTTATTTGCTGTAGGACCCTGGGCAAGTCAAGGCTCGGGGTACTTAGAAAATCATTTGGGGGGCTTTGTCGGAATCCCCTGCCTCCCAGCCCCCCAGCCCACCCCAGGGCTTGCTACTGCGGCTGCTGTGCCCCCCAAAAGGAGGAGACACGGATTCCTTTGCCTATCCACTTCAGAGAACCCAGGCAGGTCTGCAGCGCCCATGGGAAATGCGCTTGGAGATCCTCAATTCCGGGGGAATTCCAGCCCTGAGAAGTGGATGAACTGGCCTGAGGAATCCCAAGTTAATCACCCCGGCTAGGGCTGGGCCTTTCTGGGACGGCCAGGTGTGTCCTGCTGGGAAGCGCCGGGCAGAGCTGAGGGAGTCCGGGCGAGACCAGATCTGAGTCCTGGGCTCCTATGATGATGGACTCCATCCTCCCAGCTTGTCACTTCCGAGTCTTTATGACCCCATTTGGGGTTTTCCTGGCAAGGATACTGGACGGCTTTGCCAAGCCCTTCTCCAGCTCATTCTAACAGAAGAGGAAACGGAGGCAGACAAGGTTAAGGGACTTGCCCAGGGTCACGCAGCTAGTTTGCCATGTCCTTCTCCAGCTCATTTTTACAGAAGAGGAAACAGAGGCAGACAAGGTTAAGGGACTTGCCCAGGGTCATGCAGCTAGGAAAGGTCTGAGGCTGGATGGGACCTCCATCCTCTTTGCCAGCCAGCCACCCCCAACCTAACATCTGGAGCTGAGCCCCAGATGTCCGTGGTTTGGCCCATCTCTGTCTGGCTCAGGCTGGGGAATCGGAGAGATTCCTAGGATTTAGATCGGGAAGTCTTTAGAGATTATCTGGTCCGCCGCCTCGGTCCCCATTTTATAGTTGGGGAAACTGAGGTCTAAAGGAGTTACGTATGCCGGCACTAAGGACAGAAGCACCGAAACGGAGCCCAACAGCCCAGCTTGGACTTCTCCCTGGCCTTCCTTTTACCGACTAGACACCCCAGTGAGGGGATGCCCGGGGAGGGCCACTCACTGGGGCCTCCAAGCGTGAGGGAGGCCGCCGGGGCTTTCCCTCCTTCGGGGAGACCCGCGTCAGGAATGCCATCTTGGAAACGGAGAGGCCGGGCAGCGCGGCGGTCAGGAGCAAAGAGAGGGTGCCAGATCCTTTCGCCGAGCTCAAGGGCCCGGCCAGGGAGAATCGATCTGATGCAACCCGGCTGTAAGTTTCCCTTCTCAGCTGACTCCAAGCGGTTCCCTCATGTCCTGCTACCGCTGGGCATGGCGCCGGCCACCCCCACCCCGGCCTCCCGGCCCCTGGCTGCGCACCCGGGGCAGGGGAAGGACCAGGAGCGTTACAAGGGCAGGGGGGTGGGGGGCCGGGCTTTGGGCAGTGGCCAGCTCTGGGTAATGGAGAAGGCCTGGCCCCGTGGTGACCCCAGCGGCTTGGGCAAGAGGCCCAGAAAGGCTGCCCGGCTGCTCTGTTTCTGGACTGGGAGGCGATTTCCTTCCCTGGGCGCACTGCTCCTTCCCCTCCGCTTCCCAGCCTCCAGGGAGGAGCCGGGGGCCTATTTCCTAGATGGTATCTGCGCCTTGATCCGAGAAGGAGCCAGATGGGAAATTCGGGGGGGGGAGGGGAGGGGCTGCCCGTCTGGAGAAAGAGGTTCTAGGCTTTTAGTTTTTATTTCATTTATTTGTTTATTTATTTACTTTGAAAAACATTTATTTAATTCATTACTTTAGAACACTTTTCCATGGTTACATGATTCATAGGTTCTAGGGGTTTAATCTAAGTCTGCTCCTTACTCCCTATAAGATCTCAGACAAGCAGTATTTCTCCTTCCTTCGTTCGTTTGTTCGTTCCTTCGTTCGTTTGTTCGTTCCTTCGTTCCTTCGTTCCTTCGTTCCTTCCTTCGTTCCTTCCTTCCTTCGTTCGTTCGTTCGTTCGTTCGTTCCTTCGTTCCTTCGTTCCTTCCTTCCTTCCTTCCTTTCTTCCTTCCTTCCTGCCTGCCTTCCTTCCTTCCTGCCTTCCTTCCTTCCTGCCTGCCTTCCTTCCTTCCTTCCTTCCTTCCTTCCTTCCTTCCTTCTTCTCTTCCTTCCTTCCTTCCTTCCTTCCTTCCTTCCTTCCTTCCTTGATTCTTTTCCTTCTTCTCTTCCTTCGTTTCTTCGTTCCTTCCTTCCTTCCTTCCTTCCTTCCTTCCTTCCTTGATTCTTTTCCTTCTTCTCTTCCTTCGTTTCTTCGTTCGTTCGTTCCTTCCTTCCTTCCTTCCTTTCTTTTCCTTCCTTCCTTCCTTCCTTCTTCTCTTCCTTCCTTCTTCTCTTCCTTCCTTCTTCTCTTCCTTCCTTCTTCTCTTCCTTCCTTCGTTCCTTCCTTCCTTCCTTCCAAGTCTCAGGATAGTGTGTTGGTCCTGGACTTGGATCTGCCACTCTCTTGCTGTGTGACCTTGGCCAAGTGACTTCCCCTCTCCGGGCCTTAGTTTTATCAAGTCTCATATGTTAAAGAGAGATTAAAACAAGTCTTGCTTAACTTTTCCTGCAGGGTTGCTCCTTGGGCCTGTGGATGGGCGGGTGGTTGTTTATTGGATCTCTTTAAGGGTGAGCCATGCGGAAGGTTTGGGAACTGGTTGGCAACAAAGCCCGCTTGCCTCCCCTCCCTTCAAAGGGTCCGTCCATGGAAGGTAGAGACGTCCTTCCTCCCTCTTTCCTTCCCTTTCTTGTTCCCTCCCTCCCTGGGCTCCAGGACGGATCCCTCTGCAGCAGAATGAGACTCTCAAGTTAGAGCATTTCAGTTTCTCTTACCCTGGAGGGAAGGTCGAGGGGTGCTTAAGAAGCCCAGAAGAGACTAAGGCGGAGAGAAGGGCCCCAGAAGAACGGCCAAGCTTCCCCTGGCTCTCCTTCCAGTCTCCCCAAGGCCTCCAGAACTTGGGGGTCCCCTTTCCCCAGCTGGTCTTATTCCTCCATGTAGTAGAGTGGAAGGAGTGCTGGATTTGGAGTCAGGAGACCCGGATTCAAAATCTATTTCTAACCACTAGTTATGAGGGGGCACGGCTACAGCTCCAGGCCTGGCCTCTGGAGGACCGAGGACCTGCGTTCAAACTGGACCTCCGATGCTCCCTTAGCTGTGTGATCCTGAGCAAGTCCCTTACCCCGGCCCTTGCCATTCTTTCATCTTAGAACTACTACTAAGACAGAAGGAAGGCTTTAAAAAATGTATTTGCACAGTTCCCTCCTGAGGCTGTTTGGCAGAAAAGCACTTTATGTACCTTGGCTTTTTCTGAGGGAGATCTGGCCCAGAGCCATGAGTGTGCAGAATTTCTGGGGCAGGAATTCCTCTTACTGATGGAGAGGCTTTAGGGGGGCAAAGAGATTGGGGAAGTTTGCCATTTTCTTCTCCAGCTTATTTTCTAGACAAGGAATCTGAGGCAAAGAGGGTTCAGTGACTCGTCCAGGGTCATCCAACTAGTGTCTAAGGCTGGATTTGAACTCATAATGTTGAGTTCCACTAGCTGCCCCCAGAAGGAATTGGGTGGTGTGACTCCATTTTTCTTGAGCAAGAAACTGAGGCCCAGAGAGAGGGGGGAGGAGAGAGAGAGGGAGGGGGGAAGAGACAGAGATAGAGACAGACAGACAAAGAGAGAGATAGACAAACAGACAGAGACAGAGAAAGAGAGAGAGAGAGAGACAGAGAGACACACACAGACACAGAGAGACAGAGACAGACACACAGAGAGAGACAGAGAGACAGAGAAAGAGAGAGACAGAGAGACACAGAGAGAGACAGAGATAGACACAGACAGTGAGAGAGAGACAGAGACAGAGAGAAAGGACAGTGAAATAGTGACAAGTCCAGGACTCAGTCCCAGCTGTTCAGATCTCCTCCTGCCCCAAACTGCCTCTGTCAAACTAACATAAACGATACATGTAAAACCCAGTGGAATTGCTCATTGGCTATGGGAGGAGGAAGGAAAGAACATGAATTATGGAATCACAGGAAAATTCTCTTAATCAATTAAATAAACTAAAATAAAAAACTCAGTCACTAAACTCAGAGCCCATAACCCTGGCAGAGGAGACAAGGCTAAACTGTGTGATCAAACAGTTAGAGGGCAATTAGCTCAATGGTGGCTCTCCCTGCTTTACTAGTGGTATGACCCTGGTCAAGTCATTTATCCTCTCCATCTTGGATGCAGGCTACCTTCCCACTCTCCATCTTTGGCTCCCAGGGAGTTCGGGGTCAGATGGCGCTGCTCCCACGTACTGGAGGCCAAGCTCAGCGAAAGAAAGGGCAACAGGAGGGAGAATGTGGGGGAGAAAAGAGCCTTGGGTAAAGGGAGGTCCTTGGTGTGAGGCTGCCCAGAATATCACAGTCAGCCCTCATTCCTTTGTTCAGAAGCCTTCTTCGGCTTGGCTTCTCAGTATCTAAGTCCAAGGTAGATATGGGGGTGAGACTCTAAGCCCACAGAGAGGACCAGAGGGCGACCCAGGGAAGACAGGACGGGAGGAGAGCCCAGAACACTTCTCCAGGGGGGCAGAGGCTAGCAGCAGCCTCGACATCAGAGCCGGGGTGACCTCCAGATTCCTAGAAAGGTGCCTGGCTAAGCCCATCTGTCTGCCACCCCTCCAATATCTCTAGCCTGGGGTCAGAAGGAAGAGCAGCCTCCTTGCTTGTTCTCCAGGGAGCCTGGAGAGCCCCCAGCTGAGTCTCTTCCCACCTAACACTGGTTACACAAAAGACCCTCATGAATAGTCACCAGCCTCTTTTTTCAAAGGAAGCAACAAATAGAAACCAGAGACATTATCCAGATTAGACTACACCAGCGAATACACCAGAATAAAGGAGCTCTCTCTCTCTGTGTCTGTCTCTCTCTCTGTCAATGTCTCTGTCTCTCTGTCTCTCCCCCCTCCCTCCCTTCTCTCTCTGTCTGTCTCTGTCTCTGTCTCTCTGTTTGTCTCTGTCTTTCTCTCTCTGCCTTTCTCTCTCTCTCTCTCTCTCTCTCTCTCTCTCTCTCTCTCTCTCTCTCTCTCTGTCCCTGTCTCTGTCTCTCTCTCTCTGTCTCTCTGTCTCTGTCTGTCTCATTTCTGTCTCTGTCTCTCTGTTGAGGGGAAGCATTCTAAATTTAAAGAGAATTCTCTGGTAATAACAGTATGGTGTGTTGCTCCCATGCCTTCAGAGAACACAGGGAATTTCACTGGTTATCACGACTAACCCTTCCTGTCCCTCATAGCATCTTGTCTCAGCAGTGACTTTGGAGGGAATGACCTGGTGGGATGGTTGATGGTGATGGGCTGTAAAGGGCAGGGACTGAGAATGCTGGGATGCTTTTGAAATGAAAAATGTAAAAAATTCCTACAGAGAGGAGGGGGGAAAGAAAGAAAGAAAGAAAGAAAGAAAGAAAGAAAGAAAGAAAGAAAGAAAGAAAGAAAGAAAGAAAGAAAGAAAGAAAGAAAGAAAGAAAGAAAGAAAGAAAGAAAGAAAGAAAGAAAGAAAGAAAGAAAGAAAGAAAGAAAGAAAGAAAGAAAGGAAGGAAGGAAGAAAGAAAGGAAGAAAGAAAGGAAGAAAGAAAGGAAGAAAGAAAGGAAGAAAGAAAGAAAGAAAGAAAGAAAGAAAGAAAGAAAGAAAAGAAAAGAAAAGAAAAGAAAAGAAAAGAAAAGAAAAGAAAAGAAAAGAAAAGAAAAGAAGGAAGAGCTTGTCTAGGGCTAGTCTGACAAAAACAGGGATAAAAAGGTCCCTGGGACCAGAAAAGAAAGCTTTGAAATCCTGTCTTTGGGGGGGGTAGTTTGTTTTGAAGCACCACCCAGTGTTCCCAATACAAAAGATTTTGGATATTTAAGTGTTGGTTTACAAAAAAACAGGTGGGTGAGGGAAGGGAAGAAAAGCAGCTGATTAGCTCCTCCAAAATGTAACTGACATCTCCAGAATTGTTCCTCCTTGGAGTAGCATACTTGAATTCCTATGAATGGGGCTATACATAGAATTTTTATGACATTGATTTGAATTTTTAATTAGATTTTTTTTAAAGGATTGAGGCCCCCGCAGGAAGTTAAATGTTTCTGAAGTCTACACAAGGCCTGGGCTTAGGGTTATTTTTTCCCTTTCTTGACAGAGAAATAACACGAATGTGGCTTTATTTTTTTTTTAATGTAAAATGTCCATTTTCTAGGCATTTAATCGTTGCTTCTTCCTTCACTACTGTTCTTAAGTTAGGCATGTTATTTTTGGAGAGAATCTGTCTTCAAGAGCACACTGTCTGTAACTGCATTTGGAAGAGGGTCATTATTTAAAATTCAGGTTTCAGAAACCTGTATCATAGGGGATGAAGTCTGCTTTCAGAGATTCATCAGCTCCTGAAGCTATGAAGATGGAAGCTATGTCAATATAATGATGAAATCCCCACTTAGGACTTTAAAAATATACTTGAATTAAAGACCTTTAAAAGCTGAAATTTGGTCAAATGATTTTTAAAAAATAGAATAAATGAATTATTTCTTTCATTCTTTTTTTTAAACCCTTACCTTCTGTCTTAGAATCAATCCCATGTATTGGTTCTAAGGCAGAAGCGTGGTAAAGGCTAGGCAATGGGGGTCAAGTGACTTGCCCAGGGTCACACAGCTGGGAAGTGTCTGAGGCCACATTTGAACCCAGGACCTCCTGTCTCTGGACCTGTCTCTCAATCCACTGAGCCACCCAGCTGACCCCAGAATAAATGAATTCTTAAGCTGAAAGCTAAAATTCCTCAGCTCAGCCAAGAAGAGAGGGTATGAACTCCCCCAGAGCACCACAAGGAGGCCAGTTTTCCTCACCTCTTGAGGTCTCTATCCTGGTCTCACCAGGTTCTCCCTTAAGGTGGGTGTCCAACACCTGCCATAGGCCACAGGGTTAGCTGTCTCTCAGCCAATCTGGAGTCCCATCTTCCTTCCAAGATGGGAAGGGCCCTGGGCTGGGAGGGAGCCAGGTTGCATTTGGTCTCTCCTGTGAAGGAATGGAGGGGATTAGGCCAGCAAGTGGTTCATTGTGGGGAATGAGGGAACCTCATTGACTCTGTCTTGTGACTCGATTCTGGAGCAACTATGGGTCTAGTCCAGCTTCTGTCCTGTAAGAAAAATTTATTCAATTGTGGGAACTGGGAGAAAACCAACCCTGTGTGGTTGGGCAATTGGACCTGCTGGGTAGAGACCCTAAGCCAAGGACCCGGGCCCTGTTGACCAGAAACGCGGGGGGATCCCAAGATTGATGTAAGTTTTCTCATATCCTATATCTCAAGCCAACCCATTTCTTATCGGAAAACTGGCCCCATATTGATCAGTCCCTGATCGGTCCACCCTCCTGTTTACAGACACTTGGGGAGGAGTGGGACGGACGCCTCCTTTTCCTGAATTCGGGAATTGTTCCTTCTTCCTGCTTCCACTTGGATAGTGCCTAATCTTTCATCCAATTAGAAGTCAGGTTATCCTCATGTTATATTGTTTCTTTTTAACTAACTGGCCTTACTTGGTTGTTTCTAATGTATAAAAAAATGTCTTCCTCTGCATTCGGTGACCATTGGGTGACGTTCGCCCATCTTCCATTGTAGCCTCGTGAGGCAGGCTCAATCGACACCTTTCCATTGCTGAGGGCACACTGCTTCCTGTACCCTCTCCAAAGCTTCCCCAAAGCTTTAATAACCAAATTTGAGTCCTGTCTCCTGAGTTAGATGTTGACTTTGGGACACATGATCTCTCAGAATGTCAGTTTCCTTTTCTTTCCCCCTCCCCAGAATCCTTACCTTCTCTCTTAGAACTGATCCTATGTATTGGTTCAAAGGCAGAAGAATGGTAAGGGCTAGGCAATGGAGGTGAAGTGACCTGTCCAGGGTCTCACACAACTAGGAAGTATCTAAAACTATATTTGAACCCAGGATCTCCCATCTCCAGGCCTATTCTCTATCCACTAAGCCACCAGGGTGTTCCCAGTTTCCTTTTTTTTTTTAATCATGGGTGGTATGAGGTGATCTCTAAAGCTCATGATTCTGAGCCCCTGACCCACAGTCTCTGACTCCTCTAGATTATTGTACTGTCCGTACCATTCACTGGGCCTGGGATTACAAACTGTCTGCTCATTCTAGCTTCCTGTGCCCATATCCTTCCTCCTGTAAATCACAGATCATACCTTCTGTAGTAGTAAGGAAATGTGGGATTAGATAATAGTCACAAGAATTGGGTCCAAATCTGGACTCAAACAATTCCTAGCTGTGGGACCCTGGGCAAGTCACGTCACTGAATTCCAGTTGCCTATCGCTTGTCCTGTCTTAGAATTGACACCAAGACAGAAGGTAAATATCTATCTATCTATCTATCTATATATATATATGTAGTTTATGAGGGTCAAATGAAGTATACATCAAATACTCTATAACCTGACTATATAAATGTGAATTATATTATTATTAATTCTTTATCCCTTATAGTATCCAACATTTTGGGGTGGCTTCTGCACTTTCTTTGGAAATAGCCTGAGAAAGGTACTTGAAGCCCCATTCAGGATCCCACTTGTTGGCTAATAACTTCACAGAATACAGACTGTCAGAACAGGAAGGGGCCTTAGAAATTATCTAGTTGGAAAAGGAAGCATAAGACTGACTTCATCTTGGAGCAATCTTGGCCATTGGCACTGCTATGCCATACACATTTTTATGAAATTACAAGGATGCATAAGAGGCAAAATGTTTTAGAATATAAAACATGGATAGTATTGTTTGAGAACATAAAAATAGAAACCACAGAACGTTAGGACATCCCTGGTATTTTCTCACTATTACTTAATCCATTCCCCCTTTATAAAACCAGGTAGTGGTGTCATGTAGAATTGGAGGAGTGTTCAGAGCCATCTCACTGTCTCCTCTTGTCTAAAGAAGTAAAATTGTTTGGCTTATATACTTGGTGCCTGGTTTTTGGTAAGTTCAGTTCCCTCATTTTATAAATGAGGAAGCTGAGACCCCAGTTTACACAGGGAATTAGTAGCAGAGCCAGAACTAAGATCTGAGTTCATAATTGTCAATAATTTGCTGTGTAACCCTTGGGCAAGCATCTATTCTCTTCTCTGGGTGCCTGTAATGGGAATTCTCATTTTGGCAGGGCATTAAGATTTATTTTAGGTAATCATGAGACACAGGGAATAGAAGGTGGGACTTAGAGTCAGAAGTACTTGAGTTTGAATCCTGATTCAGACACTAGCTGTGCCACCTTAGGGAAGTCATTTAACCTTTCTCAGCCTCAGTTTCCTTATCTGTAAAATAAAATTAAAAAATAATAGCATCTACCTCACAAAGTTGTTTCAAGGATCAAATGATTATATATATGTTACATATATGTATATAAAATATATATAATATATAACATATACATATAAAGTTCTTTGCAAACCATAAAGCATTTATGTAAATACTGACTATTATTATCATTATAAAGCACTTTCCTCACAACAACCCTGAATGTATTATTTATTTCCATTTTCCAGAAGAGTTTAGGCTCAGAGGCATTAAGGGACATGCCCATGATCATGCAGTTAGGAAAGGGACAGTTAATGCATCAGATAACAATAAAGTCAGGCTCCAAAAAGATTTTGTCACTAGAACATTGAGCTTCATCTAAAAAGATGGTATTCAATAGGGTTAAATACTGAAGACTTATACTTGCGTTCAGAAGTATACACAGGCACTGTTCTTCCTATTTTACAGAGGGGTTTTGGAGGACTGACTGTGGGCAGCAGTGTTATGTAGTAGCCAAAAGAGCCAGCGGGCTCTAGGGGTGCCTCGAGGCAGGCCAGAGGCCCAGGAAGAGGTGAAAGCCCTAGTCAGACCATATCTAGAATGTGGTGTCCAGTTCTGGATGCCACAGGTTAAGAAGACCATTGGGAAGTTGCAGTCTCCATAGGAGGGCAACCAGGAGGGTCCTGAGATCATCTCATGGAATGAGTTGAAGAAAACTCACAATGGGATGACAGTTGTCTTCAAGTATGCGAAGGGCTGCCCAGGAGGAGGGATTAGATTTGAAGTCAGGAGCAGTGAGTTGAAGTTGCAAAGAGGCAAATTTAAGATTAATGTCAGGGAGGATAAAATTAGGTGGCTCAGTTCCAAGGCAGAAGAGTAGTAAGGGTTAGGCAATAGGGGTTAAGTGACTTGTCCACGCACATACAGCTAGGAAGTGTCTGAGGTCATATTTAAACCCAGGACCTCTGGTCTCTACGCCCATCTCTCTAGCTGTCCTGGCATCCTTCCCTTGCAGGTGAGCCTTAAGGGGCTTCCATCCCATGGTTTTCTGTCGAAGGAACCTCTCCAGGCAGGTGTATGAAATTAACAAGGTAGGCGTCACGGATCCTAGGAGCTCACCGGAAGAAACAAACCTCGGGTCCTCCCAGGCCCCGCCTCCTCCTTGGGATCCCTGGCCTATTGCTAATACTTCACTTCTAATCAGTCCTTAGACCCAGGACCCCCGGTGATGTGTCCCAGACAGGTAACTGCTGCTTCTGCCCCACGGCTCCACAAACGGGCTAATGAGGAGGAGGGGTTGGTGGCCTTGCTCTTTCCGGTCCCTTTCTGACCCCTCCTCAACGACTCAAACTCTACTCTTAGAAAGTCGGCTCCGGTCAGTGCGGATTCTGGCCACGGGTCCTTCCCAATCAGTTCACTCTCTGACTGCTCAGTCCGCGTCTGCAAACCAAACCCATTTCTCTACTGCATGCACAGGAGCGGGTTAAGACCTAAGATACCCTGTTTCACTCAACCGAATTTTCCCTGGATGCCAGAATCCCTAGATAAAAGTGTGCCCGGGCTCCAAGTTCAGCACCCGCTTCACTCCGCAGTGCTACTCTATGGTCAGTGGCAAGTAAATTAATGGAAGGCTTGGTTCAGTTTCTTCCTCTGCAAAATGGGAAGAACAAGTCCCTGTGCTCAGCCTCAGCCCCTTGGCAGAAGGAAGTCTGTCCTTCGGAACGTGGGTACTCAAGCCCTGCACATTGCAGATCTCTAAGACTGAGCTAGGGTGGGGGGGGAGTCAGGGAAGAGAAAGGGGAGGGGGCTTTGTGAGGGGCGGGGCTGGCGCATCTCTTCCTGGCAAGTCTGGCACCTCTCTTCCTAGAAGGCTGCAGGACAGTGTTTTTTTCCTAGGAACTGTTCTCCGAAGGGGCGGAGAGTGGTTGCTACAGCAACAGGGTTGCGTCACCCCTCGGGGGAGGAGGCGGAGGCCCGCGGTGAGTTCGGGCTCTGTGGGCCAGAAGGCCGCTCCCCCCTCCGCGTTCCAGCCCCCAGCCTGCCGCAGGGCCCAGAGGGCGGAGGCGGGGTCTCTAAATCAGCCAATCCCCGCCGCTGACTGCGAGAAAAACACTGGGAGGCAGGAGAGGCGAGGGAGGATGGTGGTGGCTCCACCCCCGCCCGCCTTCTGCTCAGGTGACGTCACCGGCTCTTTAGCGGCTCCTGGCGGTGGGTGGGCAGGCAGAGCTCACTCACCTCGGTTACTGCGTGGGCTGCTAAACGTTTTCTTTATTTTACACCTGGCCCCCGGGGCTGGGCGGTTTGGGGAACCGAGACCGGAAGACCGTGTCAGGCCCTCTAAGGAGCTCTTTTCAGGCATTTAGCAAACGACTTCTTAAGTGCCTAGCTAGTGCAGGAAACCCTTAGGTCTAAGGTCTGTGATTAGAAGAGAAGGTCCACAACCCGGGAGACCTGGAAGATCTCGCATCTTGAGGATAGAGGGAGCCAGGAAGGCTTCCTGAAAGAGGCAGCATTTGTAATGGATTTCAAAGACCGACAGTTTTCACCAGCTCCGAGGGACAGAAGGAAGCTTCTGCTCTTTTTAACTCATCTACTTAGAACCCCGCAGGTGTCCACTGAAGCCTTACATCACGACCAAGGGGGGTGATGTCCGAGAAACCTGGGAAGTGGAGTGAGCAGAACCAGGAGACCATGCTACCCGATAACAGCAATATCCCAAGGACAAGATCGACTGTGAAAGACAATACAGTGACTCGCCACAATTCCAAAGGACCCATGATGAAAAATGCAACCCCCTCCAGGGACAGAACTGAAGAACCCCTGACTGCAGACTGAAGCATTATTATTTTTTTTACTATTTAAATTTGTCTTGCTAAAATGCAAATATGTTTTGCATGACTTCACATGTATACTGGGTACCATCTTGTTTGTCTTCTCAATTAGTGGGAAGGGACTGAAGGGAGGGAGAGAATGTGGAACTGAAAATAAACATTTAAAAAATCATAAATCAGTCATGACTTAAGGTTGTTGGAGTCAGAAGAAATTTTAAAGTATAGAATTAAAATCAACCAATATTTATTATTTCTACTAATTCCTAGGCACTGAAGCTATACACATTTGAAAAATAAAATAATGCTGTTCTGCCCTCAAAGATCAAAGTCATCCATTACCAGTTCAGCCTCTGTTGCAGAGACCCTCAGCTGGAAAATGCCCAGCCACATTTCCCTTCCTCTAGGACATGTTTTCTATCCTATATCCCTGGAAACCCCTGAAGGCAACTGTATCCCTAACAGAAGTCTTCTGTTTCATGTAACCCCCAATCTTCTAATTCCTGAACAACAGTTAGACTACAAATATGGCAGGTTGCATTGAATCTCTCAGAGCTCTCTGTTAAACACCAAGTCTGCCCTTCATTATTATCCATCACCTTTTTCTCTTTATCTGGTACTCTTGATCCCATACCATCCCTCTCACTCTCCTTCAGTTTAGGTCATGTTTCCTTCTATCCCTCCTCTGAATACTCTCTCTTTCCTAGGATCTTATGACACTGCTCTGAGGTCTTGGTTCTCTTCTCTATTAGATTAATCCTTGCTCCTTTGGCTGTACCATCAGGTATCTCCTGCACTTCCATGGAGCTCTGTCCTGGGTCCTGTTCTCTTTCTGCCTCTTGATGATCTCCACTATTATCTCTATGCTCAAGACTCTCAATGAGCTATATGTCCAGCCCTCATTTCCAGCTCCAGTCCCTCATCTCCACTGCAAACTGGTCATTTCCACCTACATGTCCTATAGTTGTCTCAAGACTCAAGAGGACAAAACTAGTCTAATTGATCTTTTCCCCTAAATTTGCCTGGTCCCATGTTCCTAATTCTGGAAAGGTGACTGTTTCTTCCAGTTGCTCTGGCTAGGAAGCTTGGAGTTTATCTTCAACTCTACTCCCACCATCCCAGTATTCAGGCTGTTGCTAAATCTCTATTGGGTCCATCTCCTCAGCATCTCCAATATCTGTTCCCTTCTTGGTTTACACACATGCTCAGGCTCCCATTACCTCTCACGCAGATTACTGCAAGTTAGCTAGTCTCCTCCAATTGAGTTCCTCTCTCCTCCATTCCATCCTCCACACAACAGCCAAACCATATTATTTAGACACAGACTAGCTCCTAGCACTCCCCTAGTCAATAAACTTCAGTAGTTTCCTGTTGCCTCTAGTGTCAAATATGAGGTCCTGGAGTTTTTAGAGCCTTTCCCCTTCTGACCCCAGCCTAACTCCAGACTCTGCATTCTCAGTCTACAGGTCAAGCAAACTGCCCTTCTTGCTATTATCTAGACGCAGCATTACCGTACTTGTGCAGGCTATATTCTCCCATACCAAGAATGCACTCTCTCCTTACCTCTACCTCTTGGAGCTCCCTTTCAAGGCTTTGCTCAAGGGTTGTCTCTTTCAAGAGGTTTTGATTCTCCCAACAGATGTTCCCCAGTCATATCACTCATCACATATTTTTTTAATCCTACCCTTCCGTCTTAGAATCAATACTGTATATTGGTTCTAAGACAGAAGAGTGGTAAGGGCTAGGCAATGGGGGTTAAGTGACTTGCCCAGGGTCACTCAGCTGGGAAGTGTCTGAGGTCAGATTTGAACCCAGGTCCTCCCATCTCACTCATCTTATTTAAAAATTTTTATTTAGTTATTTATTCATTCATTTACTTCTTATAAAACCCGTACCTTCTTAGATTCACTACTGTGTATTAGTTGTTGTTTTTTTTAAACCCTTACCTTCCATCTTGGAATCAATACTGTGCATTGGTTCCAAGGCAGAAGAATGGTAAGGGCTAGGCAATGGGGGTTAAGTGACTTACCCAGGGTCACATAGCTGGGAAGTGTCTGAGGTCACATTTGAACTCAGGACCTCTCATCTCGCTCATCTTATTTAAAAATGTATTTATTTATTATAAAACCCTTACCTTCTGTCTTGGAATCAATACTGTGTATTGGTTCTAAGGCAGAAGAGAGATAAGGGCTAGACAATGGGGGTTAAGTGACTTGCCCAGGGTCACATAGCTAGGAAGGTCTGAGGTCTGAGGTCATATTTGAACCCAGGTTCTTCCATCTCTAGGCCTACTTATTTTTAATTTTTGTGTGTCCTGAATTTGTAAACATGTTATAACCTTCCTATCAAATGTAAGCTCTTTGGGGACAGGATACAGTATTTGTAACTCATCCATTGGCAGATTGGAGGCACCCTTAAGCATGCCTGTTGATGGATGATATGTTTGGACACAAATATGTACTTAAGGCGATAAGGGCCTACATTGCGGTGTTGGCAGTGGGAGTAGAGAGAAAGGGGCCAAGTAGAGATGCTGTGAGGGCACAATCCATAAGGCTGGCTGCCCAATCATGGAGAGTAAAGTCGCTGTAAGAGAACTCAGAGGTTGTCAAGCTTGGCTCCTTGGCTCTTCCGGAAGCAGAATTCCTTTTACAGTGTTGTTGTTTTCATCCTGACTTTCTGCCTTAGGATCAGTACTGAGTACTGGTTCCAAGGCGGTAGGGCAGTAAGGGCTGGGCGATTGAGGCTAGATTTGAACCCAGGCCCTCTTTCTGCCCCTGCCGGTGTGGCACATCCCAGGCCCATGTTTGCACAGCCCTGTTTGGAGCAGCTTTCCCCTCTCTCCAGCCTCCCTCTGCCCCTTGTGACTTCTGCCCAGTGCTCCTATTTTTGCCCAGAAGTCTGGGGCCAAGCACAACAAGATGATTCTGAGAACTGCGGTGCTGGAAGGGACTTCAAATACCCCCATTTTAGATATGGGAAACGAGCCCAGATTGGGAAAGAGACTGGCCAAATCCCCCGGCTCGTAGTAAGCTGTCACGGAGCCAGGCCCAAGCCTTCCCGTCCCCATTCTGGGGCTGCTCTTCCCCAACCTTTAACCGAAGCCCGCCAGCAAAATAAAGCTCCCTTTCCTTCGGGAACTCCCCATCCGCTGGGGGAAGCAGTAGAAAAACCAGTTGCTCACCTTTGGATAGCCCTGGAAGAGGAGAGATAGCTAGAGCTTTGTTACTCCCATTTAACAGACCAAGAAAGTGAAGCAGAGGGAGATAAGAGGACTTGGCCAAGGTCCCACCCGCGGCGTCTGAGCCACTCAAGCCTTCCCCAAATCCTCAATCCCGTCCCAATCCAACAGTTCCTCTCCTTCTCTCCCTCGGTCTTAATCTCTTAGCATAAAGGCGGAAAGCTAATAAAACGCCTCAGATCCCTCTTTTCCTTTCATCTTCACCATACCCTGCAGCACACGTATTATTGTCCCTATTTTACAGATGAGAAAACTGACGCTTAGAGAAAGGGAAGACAACTTTCCCCAGGGTCAGCGGCGCCCAGTCTGGAAGTGCCTTCTCCGTGCAGGGCCCCCGTCTAGGTGGGAGGGATACAGAGATGGGTGGCCAAAGATGCCCTGGAAGAGGCCCCTGTCCTCCAGCACACGGGAGAGTCACCATAACAAACACAGGCGACTCCGCGTTGACCGCCCTCTGACGACCTCGTGTCCTGTTTCTCTCGCGAGATTACAGGGCCATGTGATACGCCGACTTTAATAGCGCCTGAGCTTTGGCTTAGATCTGGAACCTACAAGCTATTTTGGTGGAGGTGGCTGTAGTTATTCCATCTCGCCTGACCCTTTGGGACCCCATTTGGGATTTTCTTGGCGAACATAGTTGGCCATCGCTTTCTCCAGCTCATTTGACAGATGAGGACACAGAGCGACTTGCCCAGGGTCACATGGGCCGTTTATCATTTCCTTCTCCAGCTCATTTGACAGATGAGGAAACTGAGGCAAACAGGGTCAAGTGACTTTACTCGAGTCACACAGCTACAAAGTGTAAGCTAGTAAGAGATGGGGAACTCGGTGTTAGTTCTATAACCAACCTTGTGGCTATTTTATCTTGAGTAAATGATTTTTTTTTTTCTTCTGGAATTTCCATGTAATTCCTATGATGGCACAAGAAACATAAAATCAAAGCAGACGACATAAACGGAGGACTTCATATCATATTTACAGACTCCGAAATATCATGGTTTTCCCTTTTGTGGAGCTCTTACAGAATTATCTAGCCGGAAGGCCCTGGGAACGAAACCCTAGTGGTGTTCAGAGTGCAGACAGAAGAAGGAAACTGAACTTGAGGGTCCTGCTGCAGCTCAATGAATCCAAGATGCTGTTGAGCAAATGATTGAACAGTTTAAGCCCTGAGTCTCCAGACCCCTTCATCCAGGATTCTTAGGAACGAAGAGTTCCACCAGGGTGCCAGCCCTTCTACTTGAAGCTGGCATTCGAGGGGCATCCTGGGGGGCACTACTGCCTCTGGCTGCCTTTTTCTTTGGCTCAGTAGCAGGACTTTGGATAGGTTGATGGATTTTACCCATTTTACAGGTAACAACAAATGTCCATATCAGTTTCCTGAAGTTATCCAACCCAAATCATCTCCCTCCTGTCTCCCGGAGCTGGTGAGCAATTCAGTCTGGGTTATGCATGTATGATTCAGGAGAAGGCCTTTTGGATGGGGATTCAGGAGTCCTCTGCCTCCGACCCAGGCAGGAAAGAGGGGACGGGGCACCCTTCGTCTGCCCCAAGTGCTAGAGAGAGGGGTCAGGCTCTGATGGATGGGCAGTCTTGTGGTTCCCAGGACTTTGGGATCCTGAGTAGATTTTTATTTTTTTAAACCCTTACCTTCCATCTTGGAGTCAATACTGTGTATTGGCTCCAAGGCAGAAGAGCCATAAGGGCTAGGCAATGGGGGTTAAGTGACTTGCCCAGGGTCACTCAGCCATAAAGTGTCTGAAGTCAGATTTGAGCCTAGAACCTCCCATCTCTAGGCCTGGCTCTCAATCCACTGAGACACTGCCCCCTTGAGTAGATTTTTAAAGAGGGCAGGGAGGGGAGGTGTCCTCTGTTTGTCTCCCTGGACAGAGTTTCCTTTTTTGGGGGAAGGAATGGAGGGAGGACTGCCCAGCCTTGACACACTATAAGCTTATGTTTATAAGCAGCTGCATTGTTGTAGTTCTCTTGTTACCTAGTTCATGCTGCCAGGGGTGGCAGAGGGGCAGGGTCTGGCCCTTTGCCCCTGTTTGTGTACCTAGACAACCACATCAATCATCTGGGTGACCTCGTCTGCTCCTAACCAATCTCCCAGGAGCCCATATCAGTTTCTTTTAATCTCTCAGTTCGCATAAATCAATCCATAAATACTTATAGACACTTTTACTGTAAAGGGCCCCATGCTAGGCTATGTTGACAGTGATAGAAAGACATATAAGGGGGGGCGGGCAGTGAGATGGTTCGATGGATTGAGAGCCAGGCCGAGAGATGGGAGGTCCTGGGTTCAAATCTAACACTTCCCAGCTGTGTGACCCTGGGCAAGTCACTTAACCCCATGGCCTAGCCTTTGCTGCTCTTCTGCCTTGGAACCAACACACAGTATTGATTCTAAGACAGAAGGTAAGGATTAAAAAAAAAAAAGACATAAGACACAGTCCCTGCCTTGCCCCAAATAGGTTTATCATCTACTCCAGACAAAATACACTAAAACTTAAAAAATATAAGATGACATAATTATCTATCAAAAAGAACACACATGATAAATGCTAAAATGATACTCACTACACCCATCTCCATGGCATTTTCCTGTTTTCCCAACCACAACCTAAGGAGGTTTAGCTGTTATTGATCTGTTTTTAGAAATGAAGAAGACACTTGACAGGTTCAGTTATAGTCAAGGGGTGAGTGTTAGAGTCAGAACTTGAACCCAAGGCTTTGGGCTATAAACCTGGGATCCGAACTCTAAGGAAGGCCATCTCCCTGGGGTCTAGGAGAGTGGGGAAAGGCTTCTTGGAGGAGACTTCCTGGACTGGAACGGGGATGAGAAAGTTTTTTTTTAAATTTAAAAAAATTTTTATTCATTTATTTAGAATATTTTCTTGTTACGTAATTCATGATTTTTCCCTCCCCCCCACAGAGATGACAAGCAATTCCACTGGGTTTTACACACATAATTTATTTATTTATTTATTTATTCCTTTTAAACATTATTTTATTTGGTCATTTTCAAACATTTTTCCTTGGAAACAGATCATTTTCTTTTCCTCCCCCCCATCACCACCCCTCCTATAGCCGACCCGCAATTCCACTGGGTATCACATGTGTCCTTGATTCGAACCCATTTCCATGTTGTTGGTATTTGCATTAGAGTGTTCAGTTAGAGTCTCTCCTCAGACATATCCCCTCCACCCCTGTAGTCAAGCAGTTGCTTTTCCTCGGTGTTTTTACTCCCACCGTTTGTCCTCTGCTTGTGGATAGTTTTTTTCTCTATGATCCCTGCAGATTGTTTAGGGACATTGCATTGACACTAATGGAGAAGTCCATTACGTTCGATTGAACCACAATGTATCAGTCTCTGTGTACAATGTTTTCCTGGTTCTGCTCCTCTCGCTCTGCATCACTTCCTGGAGGTTGTTCCAGTCTCCATGGAATTCCTCCACTTTATTATTCCTTTTAGCACAATAGTATTCCATCACCAACATATACCACAATTTGCTCAGCCATTCCCCAATTGATGGGCATCCCCTCGTTTTCCAATTTTTGGCCACCACAAAGAGCGCAGCTATGAATATTCTTGTACAAGTCTTTTTCCTTATTATCTCTTTGGGGTACAAACCCAGCAGTGCTATGGCTGGATCAAAGGGCAGACAGTCTTTTATCACCCTTTGGGCATAGTTCCAAATTGCCCTCCAGAATGGTTGGATCAGTTCACAACTCCATCAGCAATGCATTAATGTCCCAACTTTGCCACATCCCCTCCAGCATTCATTACTTTCCTTTGCTGTCATGTTAGTCAATCTGCTAGGTGTGAGGTGATACCTCAGAGTTGTTTTGATTTGCATCTCTGATTATTGGAGATTTAGAATATGTTTTCATGTGCTTATTAATAGTTTTTATTTCTTTGGCTGAAAACTGCTTGTTCATGTCCCTTGCCCATTTATCAATTGGAGAATGGCTTGATTTTTTGTACAATTGATTTAGCTCTTTATAAATTTGAGTAATTAGACCTTTGTCAGAGGTTTTTGATATGAAGATTGTTTCCCAATTTGTTGCTTCCCTTTTCACTTTGGTTACATTGGTTTTGTTTGTACAAAACCTTTTTAATTTGATGTAATCAAAATTGTTTATTTTACATTTTGTGACTCTTTCTAAGTCTTGCTTGGTTTTAAAATCTTTCCCTTCCCAAAGGTCTGACATGTATACTATTCTGTGTTCACCTAATTTACTTATAGTTTCCTTCTTTATATTCAGGTCATTCACCCATTCTGAGTTTATCTTGGTGTAGGGTGTGAGGTGTTGATCCAAGCCTAATCTCTCCCACACTGTCTTCCAATTTTCCCAGCAGTTTTTATCAAATAGTGGATTTTTGTCCCAGAAGCTGGGGTCTTTGGGTTTGTCATAGACTGTCTTGCTTACCCCAAGTCTTACCCCATAGTCTATTCCACTGATCTTCCCTTCTGTCTCTTAGCCAGTACCAAATTGTTTTGATAACCACTGCTTTGTGATATAGTTTGAGATCTGGGACTACAAGGCCTCCTTCCTTTGCATTTTTTTTTCATGATTTCCCTGGATATCCTTGATCCTTTGTTCTTCCAAATGAACTTTGTTATGTTTTTTTTTTCTAATTCAGTAAAGAAGTTTTTTTGGTAGTTCAATGGGTATGGCATTAAATAAGTAAATTAATTTGGGCAGAATTGTCATTTTTATTATGTTAGCTCATCCTACCCATGAGCAGTCAATGTTTCTCTAATTGTTTAGATCTAGTTTTAATTATGTGGAGAGTGTTTTGTAGTTGTGTTCATATAGTTCCTGTGTTTGTCTCGACAGATAGATCCCTAAGTATTTTATTTTGTCTAGGGTGATTTTAAATGTAATTTCTCTTTCTAACTCCTGCTGCCGGGACGTGTTGGAGATCATTCAATTCATTTTCAAATGACATGATCTAAGAGATTCTTCACTGTCTGGAAGTCCCGCTTATCAATGTCCTTCCTAGAACTGTGGTATTCGGAGCAGAACACAGATGTGGTCTGGCTGGTCCAGAATATAATTGGACAATCACCTCTTTATTCTTGGATAGTGTATATTTTATTTTTGGCTCTGCTTATTTTACTCTGCATCAAGCCATGCATTCTTGGGTTTTTGCATTCATCGGACTGGTTATTTCTCACAGTGGAGTAATATTCCATTATATCATGTACCATAATTTTGTTTAACAATTCCCCAATTCTTTATTATCGTAAAAAGTGCTGCTAAAAATATTTTTGTGTATGTGGGGACTTTCTTTTTCTCAGTGGCTTCCTTGGAGGGGTATGAGCCTGGTAATGGAAACTTTGGATCAAAGGGGAAGGACATTTGCGTTGCTTTATTTATATTTGAGTCATCCTATTTGCAATTCCAAATTACTTTCTAAAATGGTTATACTGATTTCGCAGCTGTGTGTGTGTGTGTGTGTGTGTGTGTGTGTGTGTGTGTGCATCTTTCTACAATCCCTAGAGCACTAACTATTCTCATATTGTGTCATCTTTGCCCATTTTCAGTGTTTGTTTGTTTTTTTTAATCCTTATTTTCAGTCCTGTAGTAACAACTATAAGACAGAAGAGCAAGGGTTAGGCAACTGGGATTAAGTGACTTGCCCAGATTGACACACCTAGGAAGTGTCTGTCAAATTTGAATCCAGGACCTCCTGACCCTAAGACTGGCTTTCTATCCACTGAGACACCTAACTGCCCTTCTTCTTCCTCCTCCTCCTCTTCTTCTTCTTCCTCCTCCTCCTCCTTTTCCTTCTTCCTTTCTGTCTGTCCTAGACTCAATACTGAGTATTGGTTCCAAGGTAGAAGAGTGGTAAAGGCTAGGCAATGGGGGTGAAGTGACTTGTTCAGAGTTAAACAGCCAGGAAGTATCTGAGGTCAAATTTGAACCCAGA